>NW_015386453.1:1445577-1531507 GCF_001527695.2 Protobothrops mucrosquamatus | reverse complement strand
CATTCACCGCTTCTGGAGGCAGGTTGTTCCACTGGTTAATTGTTCTAACTGTCAGGAAGTTTCTCCTTAGTTCTAGGTGGCTTCTCTCCTTGATTAGTTTCCATCTGTTGCTTCTTGTCTTGCCTTCAGGTGCTTTGGAGAATAGCTTGACTCCCTCTTCTTTGGGGCAACCCCTGAGATATTGGAATACTGCTATCATGTCACCCCTAATCCTTCTTTTCATTAAACTAGACATACCCAATTCCAGCAACCGTTCCTTATATGTTTTAGCCTCCAGTCCCCTAATTATCTTTGTTGCTCTTCTCTGTACTCTTTCTAGAGTCTCAACATCTTTTTTACATCATGGTGACCAAAACTGGATGCAGTATTCCAAGTGTGGCCTTACCAAGGCATTGTAAAGTGGTATTAATACTTCACGTGATCTCGATTCTATCCCTCTGTTAATGCAGCCCAGCACTGTGTTGGCTTTTTTGGCAGCTGCAGCATACTGCTGGCTCATATTTAAGTGGTTGTCCACTAGGACTCCAAGATCCCTCTCACAGTCACTACTTCCAATTTAAATAATTGGAAACTATGCTTGGATTATAATTTAATATGCAGCTACAGTATATACCAAACCCCAAATTTGGGATTTTCTGCATATGGACCCTATATTTCAAATTGATGAGAAATTGGATGCCTAGTACTAATTGATTATAACTTATAATTTTAGTTGGTGATTTATATTGTGTTAGCCAGGTATCCTTAACACAAAGCTTAATAGTGACTCTTAGTTTTCCCTTTTAATAATAAGTGATTTAATACATTTTATAGTTGCTAAGATAATTAAGGATATTTAGGAAAATTCTATTTCCTATGACATTTTAGATCCCTTTATTTATTCATCTCCCTATTTGTACTTTACTTTTATTTTTTTTTAACATGTCTTTTATCCTTCCTTGTTTGTATTCTTCTTTAAAAATGTTTAAGATAATAACCTAAAATAACCTTTACTTAAAGGGTTGTCCACCTTTATTATAACGGTATTTTAAAACACTTGTACACAAGGAAGAACATAGCATGCTTTGAAATTGCCCATTAATAGTTCATCCTTGGACAACAAATTGAGTGGGGCCACTAATCATCTGCTCAGGCTTCACTTAGGTAAGATTTTTTTTCTATTTCTATATAAATTATAGCAATTATTCTACATTTATATCCATAAACATAAATCAGAACATGTCCATTTGATGGAATTGTATGCCCCCTTGTGTCCTCTTGTAGCAAATATTATTTACAGTACTCTTTTTTTTTCCCGGCAGGTCACTAAATGGATATGCTGAAAACTGCAAAAGGGAAACAAGTAATTTAAAATCATACTGCTCAGCATTAGAGGCAAGATTACTTTAAACCACTGATGACTTAAAAGTTTTTTTTAAAAAAGCTGAGTTATGGATCTACCACAATACATGCTGCATGTACTGACCCTAATGTAGAACCCTAACCACGTAGTAATGTTACAGTGCTGTATACCCGAGGAACCTTTAAATTGAGTTTAATTCCTGATAACCTTTATATAGGTATATCTAAGCACCTTCTTTAGCCACAAGATGTGAACGATTTGTCACTGTCTTCTTCTGAGATTTTTCTCTCTCTCACTTTTCAGTATAATGTACAGATCTTCATAGTCTTCTTATCTTACAGAATTAAGCAAAGCCAACTCTGGTTACCTTTCTCACAATCACTCTTTAGATATATTTAATGGAGTAAGAACCATTAAACACTGTTGGGCTTCCTTCTGAATGAACATGCATATGATTGTACAAATTCATACTCTTCGTTATCAGCATAATGTGGCAGTGGAGCACAGGAGTGGCTGATCACTGCGATATCATTCTCTCCTGCTGTGTGTGACGAGGCCAACAGGATTTACATATACATATACATATATATACACACACACACACACACATGTGCTGAATATACTTGCAAGATATATAACCTAGGAACCAAAGTTCCTTAACTTTTCATCTTCATACTCAACACACATTCCCACAATAGCAGTGGGACTTGAAGCAATTGTATGCATCATTTAAATAGCAGGAGAGAAGGGGAACCAAGAAAACGCTGCTGGATTGTATGCCCACATACCTTCTTAGGCTTGGTTTTGTATCTTTTGCTCTTATGATCACAGCTTGAAGAAGGATTTGGGAAATTACCAATCAGAGGCACACGGAGGCACTTCCTAGTATTAGAGGAAAGGCCATTTCTTCACCAATAAGCAAGTACCACCTTGACTCTCCAATTTTTCTAGTGAAACAGCAGCATTTCCATCTCAGGGCAATTGTTATCAACAATGCTTGAGATTCTGCTTTCCTTTTAAAACACTGATAGCATTCCTATAAATGCCCATATGTATATTTACGTTGGAGTCTATATACGTAGCTGTGAAATGTAAAGAAAGGATGCCAGAAAGCTGATAGCAAGATGGGGGAATGGAACGAGGAAGTGCTTTAGAACGTATGCAGTGCTCCAGGTGGGGGATTCCTCTGGAAGACATCATGAACGGAGGGGGGGGCTTTCAGTCTTGATAGGACCACTAAGTACATATAACAGCTTCCTTTTTCCAGTGGACTGTCTCCACCATTGCACTGCAGATTTGTGGAGAGAGCCACAATGGAGGAACAGGCCAGCTTGCAATGCTGTTAAAGCTCTTTCTTTTTTTTTTAGGAGGGTACTGATTTACAAAATACGTTGAAATTTACTCACTTTTCTTCACATGCCAGAGTGGCACAAATGTGCTCCAGAAACCTCTGATTTCTGCTGTTTCTTCAAGTGGCTTTATCCCATTATTAGCAGCTTTAGGTTATCCTTAGTTATGTGTTTTCCCCATTATCCCAAAAGATATAGTATGATCTGATGCACTTCCCCAATCATTCTTTGGCAGAAAGGTGATGCTTAGGGTAGAGGGTAGGATCAGCACTATGGACCATCTTGGTGCAGGGATACTTCCTCCCTTAAGGATCCTGGGACTTGTCTTAGTCATTCTGATTTGGGCAGCTGATAGTCCAGTTTTTTTTCCAACCAGGCTCTTCCCCTGCCCATCTTCAGCTCAGAGACTTGGATCCACCTGGTTTTTTTTTTTTTTTTGGGGGGGGGGAGATAGTTTTCTTTCTTTGCTCCTCCATGGTGCTTCTCCACTCCCCATCACCACCACCACACACATATACACAAGTGACAGCTTCTGTTTGATCTAAAGAACATGGATTTAGTGCTTTTCTGGATATCAAGTGATTAGGCTTTTTTTCTGACATGAGGTTTAGTACTATTCAGAACACCACCATTACTCCAGAAGAACTGATATTAGCTGTTAGCTGGGCTTTCTCTGAACCTGTGCAAAAGCCCTTGCACAAAATAGGAGTGTTGATCAATGGATAAACCTTCCAGTCTAGCCATCTGCAGAAGCTCACTTTCTCCCCAGTGATTGGTGGACATTTTCCTACCACTTAGTGATTTTTGATGGGAGGGGAGGGGAGGGAAGCAAAGCTGAGGAATCCAGTAATCTCTTTCCTTAGCATGATCTGTACAACCAGATAGAGATCCACATTGGGGGCAGAACATTTTAGACTAGAACAGTTTTCAAGGACTGGTGACTGGCACTTTAACTGGGCTGTGGGGAAGAACCCTTCAGGAGACTGAAGGGCAGAGCAATAGCACAATATCCAGCTCCCTGTACAGGCAATACCCACAACTATTTAATTCAGTTTCTTGTTTCAACCTCTTTTGTGTTCACACCTACAAAAGTTAAAACTGTAAGAGAACTCTAACCCTAAAACAAAGCTCTACCAACCACCATCATACTAAAGCTAGGGTTAGCAATATGTACATGTCACCAATGAGAAGGAGTGTAATAGATTTGGTTGCTTGGGCAGCATAAACATGAGTTATATCCTTGTTTCAGACTGATAAACAAGATTCTCAGTGGCCACAAGAAAGAAGGAATTTACTCCAGAATTTTGAGATGAAACATGTAGAGTACCTGTTATCTATGCAAAGTACCTATTACCTATTATCATGCAAAGTCTGAGAAAGTTCTTCATAAGACTGCAAAAGACCTCTGGAGAGGCAAATAGGGTGGAATTGGCAGGCAACTTGCAGCCCACAAGCCTTTCTGTCTTAAACCTTTTTGAACTCAGTGTAAAGTGCATCGGAGGCTAGATATTAACATTTTATAAATTTGAAAATTAATTCACAATTTTGTGGTATGACCTGCTGTTAATTATTCTTAGCAAATAAGGCTGGATCCCCCCCATTAATTAAGCTTAAATTTCAGTACCGTGTAACAATATTGATCATTTGTTCGGAGAGGGGTTAGCTATGCAGGAAGCTCCCCCACCTGCTGTCATTTCATATATCTATTTAAGTTCTGCAAGATCATTGTCAGTGTTGTTGCTAATGCATTTTTCAATCTTTTGACATCTTTGTTTGCATTTTGAGAGCTGTAAGATCTTCTTTTGTAGCAACCAATAAAATTATTTCACTGGCATTCAGGGTAACTGAAGCTTTGGCACACTTACTTGGAAGCAAGCCCGCTGTGTATAGAAACAGTTTGAGTTAGTCATTGTATCTAGTTAAAGGAAAGATCTGGTGGGGTTTAAGAGAAGTCATTTTTCATCCAACTTCCTGCCTGGCAGACAGGAAGCCATCTATGATTTCTTATTCACAGTGGTTTACATCCAAATAACTAAGTACTGGGTTGCAACTTTGCTTTGTTTCAACATGGATTTCTGCCACTGCCTTTGTTCTACAATTTTTATTAGCCCCAGCCAGCATCAGGAGGGAGTATAGATTATGGGAATTGCAATCTATAATATATAGATGAATCCACCTTGGGAAAGGTTGGCTTGTAACAAGATGGAATGCCATTAAGCTCACCTCTGTGATTTTCTGTTGCAACTAATGAAGGTATTAAGATGGTAACCTAGGTAACCAGATGGGTCCTTTGAATCTATAACATTACCTTTATCTTTGCCAGCAGTTGTTCACTTTTTATTCCTTTTTCCATTAATGTAGGTAATGTTTTTACTGGCTCTATTGTCATATCCCCAGAACTTTACTAGTCTGACCCAGGTTTTTTTTTTGGCTGATTGTTACAATTGGAGGATGCAGAGCAAAGGGAAAAAGAAATCCAATCAAGCTATTCTTGCTGCTAGTGCCTGCATGTGTGAGTTATCACGGATAAATTAGCCAATGCTTACTGATGTAAAGAGAACTTGGGAATTGCATTGCACAAAGGTGAATTAAATACAGCTTTGGCATACATTGTGCTGGTTTTTCATCATTCTTCTTGCAAGAGACATTCTGCAACTGAGGAAGCTTCCTGGTAACTACAAACAGCGAAGTCTGCACTGATGAATTTTGAATACAAAAATGTCATTTAATTAGTCTCTATTCCTCAGTTTCATTTTAATACTCTAGTAGTGGTTTTACATTATGTATGAAGCCTGGAATTTCTCATGGTGTAACATTAATGAGTAACACGCAGAGGTATCATGGCACATAGACAGTGATGAAAGACTTCCTTAGTTAGAAAAACTGGAAATTATTATACTGACAGATCAAATGTGCTGTCTGGAAATCTCATCCAGAAATGTTCAAAGTATCCTTGTGTCACTTTTTCTACAAATTGCTTTGAATATAAAATGATTAGATTTGTTCATCTTTTCCTACACTTGAGAAATTATTGTTCATCAAGAAAAAGATCAGCATTTTCTTTGCTATAAATTTAGGAATCAGAGGATATAGAATATGCACATTATATTAAAATATCAGATCCACAATAGACTTTCCCAACAAACATGTACATACCTCATTAGAATTATGAAATTTCTAGATTTGGGGAAATATAAATATATATTAATTTAAGCTAAATGTGACCAGACCTGCTTGCATATTACTTCTTCTAGCAATTATATGTGGAAATACAAAATTATCTGCCATTATTGAATACAACTATTATAAAACGCCACCTTTTGTTCTATATTAATCAAACTTGGCAGAAGAATGGGAAATGGTGCCGTCTAGCCTTTACACATCATCGTGCCCTTCAGACTCAGAAATACCAGTTAATCAAGGACAAACTTTAATCTGTGATTAAAGCTTTACTTGATTACTCTACCAATTATATTGATTAAATTACATTGATTAAAGAGATGCTGCAAGAGGTATAAGACCAACCTACTCTTGTTTTTACATGCATATTTTTTAAACCAGGAGGAAGAAACTTAAACAATATTTAGCCTGGTACATTCTTTGCAGCAATAACTAGGAGATCAAACTGGAATTTATGACAAGCATGCAAGTAAATCTACCAGTAGGTTCCTCTTCTCCTTGCCCTACTTATTTTTTTGCAGCTGTCTATTAACTCCAAAGGGCATAAAACCCAATGCTTTCAAAAGTCTAGCTCAAGAGATCTCAAGAGAAGGTAGAAGGAGGAATGGTAGAAATGTATGGAGCGTCAGTCCCAGCAAGAAGACAGACAATATTTCTTTCTTCTCAGAGAGGTACAGATGCTTCTTCTCTAGTCTTTGTATAGGTGTAAAGAAGCCATAGAAAGCCCTATAGAATCTGAAGGGCACCACTTATCCTAAAAAGCTGTCAACGCTGCTAAAATTGGATGTTCTTGCTTTGACAACAGATGAAAATGCAGCCATTTTCTCTATGCTTTTAGAATTAGTCGATGTTGGGAGGGGTAATAGGGCTGAGAGTCCAGCTAGTCATAACAATAATAACTCAGCCGTGGGAACCCAAGGACATTGGGCCCAGAGCTGATAGTGTTTTGGCGGGCTGGAGAGCTGGGGAGAAAGCGCTTCAAGCTAATTGGGGAATGTGGTTTATGACTGTGTATTGGAGGAGGGAATTGTACTTTGTATCCAGGCGAGGGGAATTTAGTTTTGGGGTTCAACTATGTAGTGCCGAATAAAATATTCTTTAAGGTAAACAATGCCTCGAAGTTCTTTTGAAGGGTTTCATCTGTCGGAACCATGACAAAAGCACTGTCAATGAGAGCTGAGGGAAAACCAGGTTAGTTTCCTGAAATCTGATCAGACTTCATCTTTCCTAGTATTATCAGTTCCTAGTATTATCAGGGAGCAACTTTCGGTGGTCTCAGACTCTTCTATCACATTCTCTATTTTTTAAAAAAAATTGGAGATGCTAGAGATTGACCCTGCAACTGTTCTACCCAGACTTCCTTTTCTGCTCTGTATTGTACAGTCATAAAATTCCAAGAGGAATTGGCAAGAGGAAAATTGATTCCTTTTTAGAGATGATTCCTAACTCTCATGCAGGAGTCCTATGAGAACATACATGAGATAAACCTCCCCAACCATGTCTTCCCCATCACCAGTCCAAGCAAGTTCCGATTTCATCATTTATTTATCATTTTATAATTCTGTTTATATATATACATATATATATATATATAAAAAGCTATCAAGAGAGAAAGTTAGATCGCAACAGGCCTGACAAAAGAGAAGAATACATAGGGCAGGGAGGACGGGTGGATGGAAATGGCATCACATTTCAGGAGAAAGAGGACTGTTTAAAATACTTTTTTTGTTTCTCTTTTTAATTCCAAGCCACCTTAATAGACCCACTAAAAGACTTCAAAAACACCAGTCCTAAGACATCTAAAACAAACTCAAGCACAAGGGTTGGAAATATTTACAGAGAGAGGGGAAAAGGCAGGAATGATTTTGTGTAGGGCTGCTCAAAACACCAGAGTACTTTTATTATTTTTTATTATTATTTTAAAAAACTTTGTATGCAAAAAAAGCAAGGATTCATTTCATCCCCGACAAGCAAGAGAAAAAATAGTTATCATTACAATAGACAGAGGTGGAAATGGGGTAGGGGGTTGATTCAGTGAACAAGAAGCCACTTTTGAAAGACAAGAGTGTGTCGCAAGGCAGCTGCGTGAGATGCATTCAAGAAGCAGGGAGGGTCTTGGGTTTTTTTTCTGCTGTTTGAGGGGAGAATTGGAGGTCAAGACAGAGGGAGGAGGAAGAGGAGTTGTCAAATGGTGGGATTTGGCCCAGTGGAAACAACTGGATTTTGATCCTCCCGTGAAAGAAGGAATGCGAGTTAACATGACAGAAAGGACAAAGGGATCGTTCTAGGTGGGCTGTTCAGCACCAGGAGACCAGGTTTGGCAGCAGTTCTCATACGACGGTCTTTCTAGGATACCTTGAGATCTCTTGGCAATTGATCAGAGGCTCTTGAGAGGCTATGGCAAACAAGTACTACTTTAATGGCAGGTATAGAGTCATTTTATGTGAAGTAAAGAGGATGACCAACAGAACCAACTTGGTCAGTGGCTTTCACGAATGCAAAATTGGTCTCAACTTCCATGGCAGAAAAATGGGAATGTCTTAGTGAACGAGCAGACATGGAAAGGCTTTCCTCAAGGTAAAAAGTTTGAAAGCCACAATTTTGAGAGAACTGCTGCCTTGGCAAGGCCTGATTTAGAAAATGAGCGACAAGGAGAAGAAAAGTGACAGATCAACAGAGAGGCAATCAGAAGATTAGGCTGGAGCACCCCTTCCCTTATAAAAGAGGCATCAGAGATTATCATCAGCTGACTCCATAGAAGGTGGTAAATGGCAAAATTGAAAGGCCCAGATCCTTTCAGACCATTGGTATGCCTTCCTTTTGCATAGCCACAACTTCTGGTTTCTAGTTCTTTCTAACCACCCTTTCTCTCAGAAGCAGAGAAAGGATTCCCTGTTTCTTGGTTCCCAATCCTTTCAGGTCACCTTCTGTTTTGCCTCCTGTCCTGATTTGGGTTGGGATTAGACATTGCAGCACCATCTAACATCCCCTTCTTGAACAAGAACAAAGAATGAACATTTGAGGATTTTGAGAAGGGGGGTCATCTGCTCTTTTGGCAATTTTGAACCTTGATTCCCTCCCCTCTTATGAAGCCCTGGGCTTCACTGATAAGCTCATCCCTTGGATCATGTCATATGTCCCTCCCCTTCTCCCTCCCTTCCCTTCCCACCACACAAAACATGGACATAGTTTGGCTGAAGGATAACTGGCTTGGGGAGAAGGTGTGGAAATGAGACACTTTTTAGGTGGATTATTTGAGGAATCCCCTGATTTTCTAACCCTCCCTGATTAGTTTTTTTTGGGGGTGGGGTTAGCCAGTAAACAAAGGGTAGATTCCACCAATTACTATTTCCATTTGAAGAACATTGATTCTTTGATTCTTTGCCTGGGTGAGGTGATTAACCCTGTGCTCACCTCCCCTGCCCCCAGCAATCTATAGGGAAATCCTCTTCTCCAGGACTGGGGGCGGGGGGAATCCTTTGGGAAAATGCCTCCACTTATTCCAGGGCAGTGACCACATTGGTAGGACTGGTAGCCCCAGAGCTGTCATTTCCACCTCCATCTTTGCCTTTTTGGCCACTGTACTGGCCAATGAAGGAGCCATCCTCATTGAACTGGACGTCCACACTGCCCCCATAATCTGCCAAGCTATCGTCACTCCCCAGAGCCTTGATGTCACCATTCAAGGAGGGCTGGCTGCTGGTGAAGGGTTTCTCCTCATTGTCACTGTAGGGGGAAAAGGACAACAATGAGAAAGGGTAATAGAGTTGGAAGAGTCATATCTTTATTTATAGCAATAGAAATTCAAAGTCAGTTAAGCAATCTAAAACCCTGCTGTTGTTTTGGATTAAATGGTTCCAAATCAACAGCAGGGTTGGTTTGGAGGATCCAAGGTGCTTGGGGCTTTTAGGGGTTGCAGTCCAACAGATCTATCAGGCAATGGGTGGCGACCCCGATAAAAGCCACAGCATGCTAAGAGAATAAATAATAATATAGTTGTGTAGGGGAAGTGTAGTAGTAGTAGTATATATGTGCACATATACGCAAGATGTGCATAGCTATAGGTGAACATGCATATAAACCCATGCCAGGGGGCCAGTCCACATTCCATAAGGAGGCTTTACACAATCTTAGAATGACTGAAAGGGAAACTCCAGCTGCCTTTATGGAAAACCAGAGTTTGGAGCTCACACCAAAATGACTTTGTCACAGCATAAAATGAAATGGCCCATCTTTAGGCAGCAGATTATTAAGTGTCTGGAAGGCAAATTGATCTGACTGATGGGGTTTAAATCACCTAGAAGTCATCCTATCTAAGCCTTCCATATTGGTTTCAACAATTAATGTGCAAGAGAACCTCTCTGCATGTTTTCATAGCTGGTGAAACCCTCAGGCGATCTGGATCATTCCCTTCAGGAACCCAGAACACAAGAACACGGTTGCTTCTCCATTAAAATACACGCTAAGAATCTTTCAGTTGGGCAGCATGCTGTCAGTCTCCTTTGGAATGTATATAATGGCCTTCTAGATAAGAACCACCAGGGTCTCTCAGACCAAGAAACACATCAAACTTTGTATGAAATGTCACAGGTCACACTCCTAAAGTAGGCAGAGCCAAGGCCCATTTCAGAAGAGGAGTTCAAGAGTTTTAAAGGTACCTAAGAGTCAAAGAACCTTTTTTTTTGCCAGTTCCAGGTGAAAATTCCTATACATTCTAGAATTCCAAAAAAAGTCAGGCCTCATTCAGCCCTGGGTCACATTTTGTGCACACCTGCTTTAAGAGGATGGGATGATAAACCACAAATGCTATATACTACACCAGAATTGTCATTTATTTTTGCGTTGGAGCCCCAGTACTGGCTAATGAAGGAGCTATCATCATTAATAGGGCATCCATGTTGTCTTAGTCTGCCAAACTGATATTCCCTCCTCAGGACTTTGATGTCAACAAGGAAGGGCTGGCTGCTTGTGGAAGATGCTAGAAATAGAGTGTGCTTGTGTACACAGATGTGTCCTCTAGTGGCAAAGTGATGTCATGCAAAACGGGAAAGGCCACTTATGAGGAGCACAACTCAAAACAACTTCATGCTGATATGAAAGGGATCTCATTAGTTGGATCTGGTCTCATCTTATTCCATTATAATCTGTTAGTCATGGCTGTCTGTAAACAAACTGTGAGCAGGTTGCCTTATTTGCCAAATTGTAATGAATTCATTAAAAATGGAATGTAATTAAAATGAAACAAAATGCAAACATTCATCTTCCAATGTTTCTCTATATCTCACACAGATGTTCCCAATCTTTTCCATTATATAGTCCCTTCTTCTCTTTTGGGGGAGGGAGAGTAGTTACATATGACTTTCCTACATAATGTATCTAAGATCCCAATATTAAAGAAAAAATATTATTTTAAACAAACTACTGAAATTAAATTACTAAAATTAGAGAGTTTGTGGCTACCTTACAAGATATTTGTATTCTTACTTGTATGAACCATGGCTAACAAGCTATTTGATTAAATTTGGAAAATGCTTAAAAATGCTTAAAATATAATATTTTTTCACTTATCAGTAACTAACAGCTTTCTCTAAGTACAGAATGTGGTCCCTGTATGTGTCGGAATTCAGTTCCCAAAATTTGTTGCTATAGCTTCAGATTATGGGAGAGGAACCTCCACATATCTGGAAAGCAGAAACAGCCTGCACAATTTAGTTATTACGCTATAGTACAATAAAGGTCTGGTTTTTATGGATCTCAATCTGTGAGCCTGGGATGTAATGGGTAAAATCTGAAAGCACCCCAGAGGACAACATTCAGTTTCTTGCAGATCACTTCGGAGAATGTTCGTATACTGTCACATCTATTATATTTATTTTACATACATTTTATGCATTTGTACAATCTCATTACCATATTAATAGACATGAGTCTAAAAATCTTCCCCCCGCACACACACACATTTGTCTATGAAGTTGAGGGTTATTTAAAGTTAAGCATATTGACTGATTTTGTCGACTAGCTGAAGTCTGGATTTTATAGACTACTATATGTGTATTAAGGCAAATAATCATAGGGAAAATAAAATAGAGTGTAATTAGGAGGAAGTTTACAACTGTTATGGATTCAGGGGCACATCTGGAATTTTGAAACCATCTTATGGATGCTCTTTAACAATGGCTTGCTGGGAGACTGGCTCTTTCAGAAAATGGCGGTCATGGAAGCCATTAAGCAGCAAGAAAGCATAAATCTACCAGGATGGTATCTGTTGTTATCTCCTCTCTCCCTACTCCTAATAGTTCTTTTCTTTTAGTCCTTTTTCTGAGCAAATAGACACATTCCCAAAGAAATACTGTCCTGTGACTAAAGTAGGTGTGTTTTTTTGGTGAGAAGTGGCACTATAAAAAGAAATAATGATTACAGTACAATAAGGCAGCTTAGGCACTGTAGGCACTGGCCTGGAAAATGGGAGACCATGAGTTCTAGTCCTCCCTTAGGACAGGAAAACTCATTGGGTGACCTGGGGTCAGTCTCTCTCTCTCTCTCTCTCTCTCTCTCTCTCTCTGTCCAAGCCACCACACAGCGTTGTTGGGGAAAATAGGAGGGGGCATTATGTACACCATTTCGAGTTGTAAAAAAATAAAGATGAAATATACATCAAATAAATACACTATTCTATGGATAAAGAATTTTATTTTCATTTTTTATTTTTATCCCACCTTTATCATTTTTATTATTAATTATTTATTAAATTTATATGCCACCCATCTCACTGTCAGGCAACTCTGGCTGGCTATAAATAACTCAAGGAGGCAATCATACCTAATATTCTATCTTAACCTATTTTCCACACAACAACCCTGTGAGGTAGGTTGGACTGAGAGAGAATGACTGACCCAAAGTCACCCAGTCAGCTTTCATGCTTACAGCAGGACTAGAATTTACAACTCTCCCAATTTTTAACCTGGTGCCTTAAAATTACTAGACCAAACTGGCTCTCAGAATATATTTTAAAGAATATACTTTAAAAATTTGCTGTCATCTTCCCCTCCCAGGGATAAATTTAAACTTCTTATATTGATATCATCTCGTAACATTTTTCCCCCAGATATATGTACGCTCAGGGAGGGATCTACAGTATGATCATGTCTCTTCTTTACTTACAAATTATGAATAATTACCAGTTTAACCAATATCGCTGTATTAAAGGAGCACAGGATATGAGCTCTTCTTTTTAAAAGAGCTATATCAACAAAACTCCTTCTCAGTCTTTAATTACAGAATAATTTTCACAAGAACTACCATTGTTTTGCCTCTCCTTTATGCATATAGAGAAGACTCGGCTCATTTCCTTTCTCTACCTTCCCACTGTGTGGAAAAGCTGCCTCTCTTTCCTCTCCTGATATGTCTAGGCCAGGGGATAGGCATATCTCTGCTTGCATCTAATCACAATACAAACATCTTCTAGCAACATCTCTCCTCCTTTGCATCTCATTCTGTCCATAGACCAAGAATAAACAGGTGACAAGCCATAAAAAAATGCAGGAAAAGGATAGACAATGAAGATGGCAAATTTTATGCCAGTATATTTTTGTGATGTTTTAAGGGCAGCTAGATAGCATTCAAAGTTGGCAGAATGGGGAGGGGGGAATCCTCAGTTTTCTCTTTGTATTTCCCCCCCCCCCAAGAAGTAGCTTGTTAACTTGTTTGCATTCTACTAATGAAATAATTATTGCATCATCACATATCTATCTGAGGTCCAGGAACATTCTTGAAACCACAAACAGTGCTAGAGGCCATCACTCTGCAGCATGCCCCTGTCTCCCTTTTTTAAATTAAAGAAGTAATTTTTTAGATAAGAAGCCCACTGGACCATAGAGCCAGGTCTATGACGACACATTGCAGCCAGGTGGACGTGACCGGGTAGGTGTGGCCATCTGAGTGCCGCCAGGTGGGCATGGGTGAGTGGGCGTGGCCAGGTCAATGCAAAGGATTAGGTGCAGTCCACTTGGGGCGGATGACTCAGGGTGGCTGACTTGGGGTGGGTAGGTGTGCGTGGCCAAGTGGATGCAATCACGTCGGTGTGGCTGGCTAGGGGGTGCCAGATAGGCACAGAACAAGTCGCTGCAGGCAACTGGAGGTAGAGCCAACTCAGCACCCCGCCAAAACAAAAATCACCCAGAGATGTGCTGGTAAACAGGAAGCAAGGAAGCGGCAAAATTTGAAACGCAAAGGGTGGATTTCCCCCCCCTTTAGAGAAACGCTATTTTTCTTGCTGCGACGACTTGTTCTGCGCCTACCTGGCCACGCCCACCTGGCGCCTCCTAGCAGAGATGGAGGCCTCTTTTTTCACTCCAAGCAAAAATGAATGAGAAAATAACGACGATGACGATGATGTTGGAAGGGACCTTGGAGGTCATCTAGTCCAACCTCCTTCTCAGGCAGGAAACCCTATACCATTTCAGACAAATGGCTGTCCAGTCTCTTCTTAAAAACTTCCAGTGTTGGAGCATTCACCGCTCCTGGAGGCAAGTTGTTCCACTGGTTAATTGTTCTGTCAGAAAATTTCTCCTTAGTTCTAGATTGCTTCTCACTTTGGTTAGTTTCCATCCATTGCTTCTTATCCTGCCTTCAGGTGCTTTGGAGAATAGCTTGATTCCCTCTTCTTTGTAGCAACCCCTGAGATATTGGAACACTATCATGTCCCCCCTCATCCTTCTCTTCATTAAACTAGACATACCCAATTCCAGCAACCATTCCTTATATGTTTTAGCCTCCAGTCCCCTAATCATCTTTGTTGCTCTTCTCTGTACTCTTTCTAGAGTCTCAACATTTTTTTTACATCGTGGTGACCAAAACTGGATGCAGTATTCCAAGTGTGGCCTTACTAAGGCATTGTAAAGTGGTATTAACACTTCACGTGATCTCAATTCTATCCCTCTGTTAATGCTTTTTTGGCAGCTGCAGCACACTGCTGGCTCATATTTAAGTGATTGTCCACTAGGACTCCGAGATCCCTCTCGCAGTTGCTACTATTGAGCAAGGTACCACCTATACTATACCTGTGCATTTGTTTTTTCTTGCCTAAATGTAGAACCTTACTTTTTTCACCATTGAATTTCATTTTGTTAGATAGTGCCCAATGTTCAAATCTGTCAAGATCCTTCTGTATCTTAAACTTATCTTCTGGAGTGTTGGTTATTCCTGCCAACTTGGTGTCATCTGCAAATTTGATGAGTTCCCCATCTATCCCATCTAAATCATTGATGAAGATGTTGAAGATCACTGGGCCCAGAACAGAGCTCTGGGGCACCCCACTACACACTTCCCTCTATGTAGGTGCACTTCCATTGAGGACCACACGCTGAGTACGACCAGTCAGACAGCTACGAATCCATCTGGTGGTGATGCTGTCTAACCCACATTTTTCTATCTTATCAAATAGTAGGTTTGTGATCTACGTTATCAAATGCCTTACTGAAGTCCAAATACATTATATCCACAGCATTCCTCTGGTCCACTAATTTTGTCACTTGGTCAAAGAATGCAATAAGATTTGTCTGGCATGATCTGTTTTTGACAAACCCATGTTGGCTTTTGGTAATGACTTTGTTTGCCTCTAGGTGTTCGCTAATTCATTGTTTGATTAACTTTTCCAGAATCTTCCCAGGTATTGAGGTCAGGCTGATAGGTCTGTAGTTTCCTGGATCCATTTTTTTTCCTTTTTTGAAGATGGGAACTACATCAGCTCTTTTCCAGTCCCCTGGTAATTCCCCAGTGCTCCAGGATCTTTGAAAGATATAGTTCAGTGGTTTTGAGATCACATTTGCCAGTTCCTTCAGAACCCTGAGATGTAATCCATCTGGTCCTGGTGATTTGAACTCATCTAGGGTGGACAGGTACTCACTTACCATTTTCTTGCCTATCTTAACATGTTTCTAATCTGTTTTTTACGGTACTGTTTTTGATAGGTTGGACTGTTTTTTTCCCCTTTGTGCAAAGACGGATGCAAAAAATGAGTTAAATAGTTCTGCTTTCTCCCTGTTGCTTGTCACCTTCTTGCCACTTTCTCCCACTAATGGACCAATCATTTCCTTAGCTTTTTTCTTGTTTTTTACATGTGAGTCGTGAAAGCCTCACCTGGTTGGGGAATTTTAAATGGAAGCAGGCCAGTCAGGGGAAAAGGAGCAAATGTAGCAGTATGGAACAGTGCTCAACCTATGGTGCTTTCTGGGCAAAGATAAGCCTTACTTTTAGTTTATCAAGACCCCACCTTTTTTCCAGGAACTCATGTATAAAAATGTTATTCCATCTCACACCTGGGTACACAATTTACCTCACAATAACCCTGTGAGGTCTGAGATAACAACTGCTTTCACATTACTGACTGGCTGAGTTATCACACTGACCCCATGTGCTTAAGATACACATATAGTGTATGTCTAGACTGGCTTTTCAAGCCTGGAAAAATCAACACAATGTTTCCTAGTGCTGCTGTGCAGATTTGCAAGAACAGCAATGCATATTTAAAGTGATGGGTGTACAACCATGGAATGAAATAGAAAAAAAGAATTAGAAGGGGCATCAAAGTTTACAATAGTTTCATCAAAAGAGAACATGCCTAGGAACAGATATCAAATACCGGACCTGTCAGAGAGCTTGGATTTACCCCACTCTAACATTAAAATATCCAGTTTTGCCTCACTGGGTGAGGAAGACTCCAATATGCAAAAAGGAAGCATGCAGAATTAGGATTCTGAATTCCAAGTTCCACTGGCCAATAAGCATGCAAGGATGTGCATAAACTTAAATGGAAACCCTTTGAACATGTGTGGAGAAGAGCTGAAACAGAACAAAACAGGATCCAGCCAAATATGTTTGATTAGCATTTAGAATCAACAGTCAGATGTGGAAATTAGTAGAACCAAAGGAGCACCCAAGAAGCTCCTTTTAGACCCAGGAAGCTCTTGCAAATGAGTACTAAATCAAGTCAAAGGCTGGGTAGACTGACCCAGTACTAGAGAGAGGACTATATGAATTTAGCAGAGAGAAGCAGACAGACTGCACAGCATCTGCCAGGGATTTTCCAAAGAGGGGCTGCCAGCCAGTATCCCTACCTTTGAGATCCAACTGGGGTGGGCAGCTGGCTGGACACAATTTTGGTACCCAGGGGAGATAAATTAGAGGGAAAATAGCAAGTTATGGCAGGCAGGCAGGCAGGGGGAGGGAAGGTTGTTACCTAAATCTAATCATTGATGAACTTCATGAAATGGAGATAATGAGAAAGAGAGGGAGGACAAACCATGTACAATTAGCACTGATCACTTTTATCCCAAAAGCATTATAATGCTTATCCACACATACATTTGCACATACACCAAAGATACTCAGCAAGCATCGTTGTACCGATAGAAGAGAATATTTGTAGCTCAGGGTTGAATTGTGCAGGGTCCTTGGTGCTCTCTGAGCTTGGTGGCTTTCTTGCAGATGTTTCATTGCCAAACTAGGTAACATCATCTGCAGATGATGTTATTTAGTTTGATAATGAAATATCTGCAAGAAAACCACCACGCTTAGAGAGCACCAAGGACCCTATTACGTTTTCTTATTGCTGCAATATAACCTGGTAGAAGATTTGGGATTGTTCAAAGAGTGGGACAGTTCTTTTTCTGACTTTCCATTCTTAACAAAATCTGCTTTCCAGAGAATGGAAATCAGAATTCTGGTTTAAGACAGAAAGGTAACATTCATATTACGAAAGACAGCTCTGTTGTCCTTAGGCACATATATCCACATACATAAACATAAACATAAAAAAGGTAACAAGGCAACCCTGAAGTATGAAATCTCACTATTTTCTTTTAATAATTTGATTATATTTTATGTTCCCTCTGGAGGGAAAGGGGATGATTCTTTGAAAAAGATGTCAGGGATCAAATGCATTTACTTCAGGGACAGCAAACTAAATTTCAGTCTACCTGCAACTAAGGTGAATAATCCTGGCAAATGTCATTTTAGGGAAGACTGTATTCTGAAATTTTAAAAGCCATTTTCATATGTAGTCCCTAACCAATATTCTTTCTAGTGTGAAATATCCCTCTTGCCAATACTGTTCACTGGATAGTAGAAACAGAAAAGAATCGTCTTAAAATTGTCTTAGCCATTTTTAGGATCCCCCCCCCATTAATTAAGGCAAGAGAAGCAACATTACTTTGAAATTCCCTTTATGGAAATGGCTTTTCTTTCTCCCTGATATGATAAGGTCAGTGAAATCCAGAAGCATGCCAATGGGAATGTTGTCCTGGCCCGTCTAACCTCACCTTCCCCCATCAACATGCAGTGAAACATTCAGTGTTTACCCCTTGCATTCTTACCTCTCCAGGGACCTGGGTTAGTCAAGTAAAAGGCAGGGGAGATTAGAGAAAAAAGAAAAAAAGTAACATCACATTTCAAGGAAGGTAAGTTGAGGTCAAAAGAGAGAAATGGAAGGCACCAAGAAATCCTGGCACCATTTAGATGCATTCATATACACAAAGTTATATACATACATATAAAGTGGAAACACTATGAAATTCCTTTCCTTTGGTTCATTGCCAATCCTTGTCCTTTTTGTTATCTTATGATACCCATGAGCATAATTTAGCAGTCTTGATAGTCCTAGCCATCTATTGATGCACTGTGAATAATACTTAGATCTTTTTGCTGTCCTGGTATACCAAGCCACCAAAAACTTGCTGACAGGGTGTCATAAATATATTAAATCACTGTATTTTTCCTGTCCCCTCCCAACATTAACCATCTGTTGGCAAGTTAATGTGCTTTTCATTAGAATCTGTGGAAAATGTCTCATTTCCCCCTCTGTCATTTTTGCATTCTTGTCCTGCTGTTATACTGCTTCCTCAGTCCCTAAATCTATGACTGATAACCCCAAAGACTTAAATAAACAGGGCTAAATTTGTACCCAAACCATACAAATTTGTGTCAAGATAATCTCAACTGATCATGAAAGTGGTATATATTATAAAATAAAGGAACTATGTATGTCATTTACTTGGTTCGATTTATTGTTTGCTAGCCATGAAAAGCAACAATGACTTATTGTACCTGTATTCTCCAAAGGTCTCATCCTTCATGGGCCTGGCCTCAGAATCCACCTGTGTGTCTTCTTTGTCTTTCACTAGGGTAGAAAAGAGAGTATGTTACACAAGGCAAAAGGGTTAGCGGGCGGGGCCATCCAGAGTGGGACCTTGGGAAGGGGGGTGGGCAGGGGGATCTCCCAAGAAGCAATGAGGGGGAACCTTTAAAAATATGGAAAATAATAGAGGAGAGTCTCTCAGTGGGGCTAGATTTTTCTTTACCTCCTTGAAATAGGGGCATAACCAGCAAGATGTGAGTGGGTGGGAGTTAAGAGCAACCCTATAGTGCTAGGAGGTTGGAGTTAAAGGGACTGTTGTGAAGAAGCACACGTCCACCCATGATGTACCACAGCCGTCCCCAACCACGGGCCCTCCAGATGCATTAGAACTACAACTCCCAACGCTCACAGACAGAATATTCAGTAGCAGCACTGGCTAGAAAACAAGAGTGATTTACACCTCTGAAAGACACGGCATTGGAGAAGATCAAAGTAGACTAATCCATCATCATCTCTGGACAGTTTTTAAAGACGCTTTTGAAGCATTATAAAAAGAAGCAATAGTGCTATAAGAACAATAGCTGCATTGTACTACTGCTACCACTATTACTGTCATCATCATCTTGATTTATTTTTTTGTCTTTCTGCTCAAGGGTACCTTTTTATTCCCGAATTGAAAAGAACAAACATATTTTCTCATCTTCTTTGGCAAGGAGTGATGGGAGTTGTAGATTTAGAAATGCTGAGAATCTGGTAGAAGAGCTCTCACCCGCTATGTTTCCCAGCCTGCTTTACTAGGCATACTAATCATTAAACCAGATTAAGCAAATAGCACAGCTATGTCTATAATATCTTCAATATTTCCCCACCATGTTTTTAGCTCACTATCCCAAGCCTGATGTGCTGTCCTGGTTGCTGGGCTAAAAACCCATCATTTTGTGCCAACCTGGCAGGCAGTTATGAATGTGGTAGTATATCTAAGATGACTCCAGCTCAGGAAGTCTGGCTTAAATGCATCTAGCCCAGACCAGCAGCTCAAGTGTTAACTTGAGACACAAGAGTCAAACGTTGAGCTCATCATAAACTGCCCCATTTTTGAGGCTCAGCTTCTTTTCTGTAAAATGGGAACGATAACAACCTACCTCACAGGACTGTTGTGAGGACGAACGGCACCAGGCACACTAAGTGTGCTATATAACTGATAACTGATAATAGCCTGGGGGGAGGCCCATGGGGATCTGCCACGAGGTGCTAGGGTGGGGCTGGGGGCACCTCACCCGAGTACTTGCCGCCCTTGCTGCGCTTGATGAAGCAGAGGAGCACCAGAACCAGGATAAGGAGGACAATGGCACTGATAAATCCGATGAACCAACCTTCCGCAGCAAAGTTTTTTTGTCTCTCTTGAACTGTAGAAAATAATGAGTACTTAGCATTAATATCATCTCACCAAAACCTGCCTGTTCCTTACCAAGCAATGATCTTATCCAAAACAAGGGGCAGAAAGATGCCAATAGCCAATCCACACCATAAGGACAACAGGCTACTGAGATGGAAAATCTAGTGCTGCTGCTCTCCTTAAAAAAAACAAACATATGGCTGGTGGGAGAATATTGGGGACTCCTCCTCCTCCTCCTCCTTCTCTTCCCCGATTGAGGGATAAAAAAACCCATCTTCTTTCTGCATCTCTTAAGGGAGATGTTTGCACACTGATGCCTACATTAGATTGATCCTTGTGAAAAAGAACTTGCTTATTTCTAAAATGGAAGTGGAATATTAAGAGAAAATTTAACAGATAAGTTTAACTTAACATGTAGGGTATAATGTTCATATTCATACTTGAAAAAAAATGCCACTGTTTTGGGAGGGAGGAGGAAGGATTATATGTTACTAATATTGATTATTTCACTGATATAATCTTTGGGGGGAGGGGAAACAGAAAACATTTGCAGTTTGTTTTAACTGAGTCACTGGTTTAAAAAGAACCGTTTTTGTTGACTTTCCCCAGGAGCACACATGATATGATCCTGCAGCCTGTGAAACAGTATAGTTCAGGATCTCCCCATCTAACCCACAAGCCTCTGCTGCCATGGCCCATCCCCTTCCCGTCCCCTCCACTACCTGGCCATTTCTTCCTGCTCACAATCCTGTTTGCAAACCTATCTGCCTGCTCAGTTGAGTAGTCTGAGAGAGCCCACAAAGAGCTGTTGGGGAGCCCCTGCAGCGCTGTCTCCTGCCCTTTATAGAGAACCTGAAACAGCTGAGTTGTGAGAAAAAGTTGCTATGAATGCTTTGCAGACCTTTCCCCTCAAACTGTTCATGTTTCAAGCTGAACTGGAGAACAGGAGCTTCCCTATTTCTGCCTTTGATGGTTCACAAAAAGTAGCCATCAATCCACACTCAGCAGGATTTCCAGTGGTCACTTGGTCAAACCAGATTTTTCCCTTTAGCAATTCCTAGAAATATTGCTGGATCAGATGAACTTCTGAGAAGCCACTCAGAACTAAGTCAAACATTCCTCTGTGGTTGAAATTAATTGGAAGGACTTTACCCCTCTATTCACTTAGAATTGTCCTTTTCTAAACACTTTTTGCCTGAAGAGATATGTTCTAAGAAAGGTTCTTTGTTGGCCCTTCCTCCAAACTGCTTATTAAGTTCCCTTTCTCCCGCACACTGAATGTAGAATTTGGAAATATCATTTCATCTCAGTGGATGCTTCCACATTGCCATAATTATAGAATGAGGGCGCTTCCACCTCTATTATTTTCATCACTTCTATTCCTCAATCCCCCAAAGCATTTGAAGCTTTCAGACCATCCGGAGTGATTATCTTCACTTATGCTGATGCTGCAGAGTGCGAAAATAAGGAACCAATCAGTGTTCCCCCTCCAGCTGATCAGTCGGAAAATTGCAACATTTTCACTATCATCTCACCCAAACTCTTCAGCGCATTGAGCCCTTCATGAAGTTTCAGATTGTACATCAACTCCCAAACATTTAGTGTATATGAAAATAATTTAATAATATCTTAACTAATAGTACTACAAAGAATAATCATGATAATAACAACAGCTTCTTGGATAGTCCCATTGACCTTTAGGGGTCAATACAGTATTGACCATTCTGGTAACCCTAATCTAGCTAGTGCCTGGATGGCCTGTGAATTATGACACCTTCTGAAGTTTACAGAACAATAAACTTCCTGTTCTCTACAAAAGGAAAAAAAACTGAATTACTACTCCTTTCACCCAGCAACCATTTTCCCCAAAATATGAGCAACGCGTAAAAGGTTGCCTGCCTATAAGGAGACCATACTATGTGTATATGAAGGCCAATTGAAACCTATGGTAATGCCATGATAAGAGTAGTCTTGCTAGTAGACACTTTTCTCAAGTACTATAATCCTGTGAAATTGTCTAAGTTCCTCTAGACTAGAAGATAATTAGCAGGTCACTCTGCAGATAGGTTTGCTTGGGGGAAATCTAATATTAGAGATGAATTCAGGAAGAAGGAGGAGGAGGAAAAGGAGAATCACTTTCTCCACACAGGAAGGCAGCTTACCCACCAGGCACTGAGTTTCACAGATCAAATGCAGAGCAATGTCTGTTGTGCCCGGCCAAACTGGTAGAAAACTGACTGGGCTGCAGAGAGTTTTTGTTGTTGTTGTTGTTTTATTTTGGGTTGGGTTGGTTTTTGTTTTTTTTTTAAACATCAGGACATGGTGGCAGTGCCAGAACAGCACCAATGCCACATATGGAGGGACTCTGCAGTTACAAAAGCAATCCAAAAATTATCAAATGCAATCTCTTTTAGTGGCACCGAAAAGTCCTGTAAAAAGTTCAATCTGCGTATTGCTAATTTCCTAGGTAGTGTATAAATACATGTACAATTATAAGACTTTAAAGTAAATTAAAACAGAACAGCACAGAATAGAAGCCGAGCCAAACTAGCAGGAAAGGTTAAACAGGGTAAAGTTTTGAAAAAAATATCTGTCCATCTACTTACCTACCCATGTTTCCCCAAAAATAAGATCCTTATATTAATTTTTGCTCCAAAAGGTGCATTAGGGCTTATTTTCTGGTTAGGTCTTATTTTAGGGAAAATACAGTACTAAATACGTTCATCTGGCTGATGATCTTAACTGGGGCTTATTTTTGGGGTGGGACTTATATTACGAGCATCCTGAAAAATCATGCTAGGGCTTATTTTCTGGTTGGGACTTATTTTGGGGAAAACATGGTATTTATTTAACAAATATATATCTCACCACTTATGTACATGGTGACCAAGTGGCTTGCAACAAAATCAAAATATAATCACCTACTCCCCACCCTGAAAATGTATGCCTCAAAACCCATGAAAATAGGTTAGACTCCAAGAGCAACTACTCAACATAGCAGCTCAAAAGCAACTAAGCAACTCGAGAGCATAAAATAATGCTGTAGTTAAACAGCCTGCAAGAAAATCTACCAGTTTGCCCCCTTCCCATAGCTTACTAGATCATAGAATAAGCAAGGGAAATGCCAATAAGAAACGGACACTTTCTAAAAATTTCTCCCCATCACAAACAACAACAAAACACCATTCTCATGGTTTAAGCCACAACAAACCTATTGTGTTCTACTCTTATCATACTCAGGTCTTCCTAAAATTCATTTACCAGTTATATTCTATGAAATATAAGGAAATAAATGGCTTTCTTGTCTTTGTTGCTATGACATTTAAAATACTGCAAGACAGTCACTAACTCCCTGCTTTCTTCATCTTTTCCAAAGCCTAATGCATTTCAAGGGTCTCCTTCAACTTCTCGCTTTCCAACAGTAAGAAAATGGAACATGTTTTTTTCAAACGCTGCAGTGGTTTTCTTTTTTTAAAAATGTCACATCAAATAAAACAACTATAAATAATAAATTACAAAATGTATTAAAATACCTGAGACATAAGGAAGGAGGAAATCTTTAGCACTGATATAAGGCAATTGCAAATATATATTTTTGCAAAAAAAAAACCTGATATTGAAAAATACTAGCTATGAATGGCATAAAAACCTAGAACCTTTCACAAATAATTTACATTTAAAATGGAAATGTTGACTTAAGATTTCCTTAAATAAATACAATAATGGAGTAACTAGGATTTTTTAAATCCAATTTCATTTTTCAAAGAAGAGACATTATTCTCTGAGCCAGGTAAATACAGCTATGAACTTTCCTAATAATAGAGCTCCTAACATAAAGAGTACATTAACACTCCCCCCCCAACGAAAGCTACTAAAGATACTGATCAAAAGGTATTGTGCTTCTTTCCAATCTTTTTCATCTTAATACATTTTTGAAGGAAAAAAACAGAAATACTGAGAAAGCATATGCAAATTGCAGATGGTGGTCCAAAAGGGAATAGAATGCATAAGAGCTATGCTTTAGGGCAGTGATGGCGAACCTTTTAGAGACCGAGTACCCAAACTGCAACCCAAAACCCACTTATGTATCATCGAGTGCTGGGTGGGCATGGCCCATTGGGTGAGTGTGGCCCATTGGGTGGGTAAGGCTGTGGTGGTAACAGCAGACCAGGTGGGACTAAACATTTCAATCAATCAATTCCAACTTTGCGAGATTTTTTTTCCTGCGAGAAGTTGAAATTGATTGATTGCTTGAACCTTTTTTTTTTTTTTTGCACAAGGCGGACGAGGCCTAAAGTGAAAAGGTTTTAGAAAACCCAGCTGAAGGCCTAGGACTGGGGCGATGGCGCGTGTGCCCACAGAGAGGGCTCTGCATGCCCACCTGTGGCACACGTGCCATAGGTTCGCCACCACGGCTTTAGGGCATTGACAGAGGAAGGGCATAGGGCACCCCTAGGCCACTTTGACTGATGGTGCCACCTGCTGCTAATGCAAAGATTGCATTTTAAGAAGGATTCAGAAGGAGATTGACATCGACACCTTTAAGCTTTGGTGCCGTAGGTGCCTACTTTAGTGCCTACTTTGCCTTGCCCTAAAAGCGGACCTGCCTTAGTGTATTTGTGATAGGCAAAATCGGAGGGAGGACAAAATAAGTGCTTCTGCCAAAAGTTGAACTTTTTGCATGTAATGTTCCAAAAGGGAATAAAAAAGCAAGGAGGGAGGCACAAATCAGTGATTCCAATGAAGAACAGCTTAGGTAATTATGTAATGTAGTAAGCTGAGAAGAGGAGTAACAGGACCAATAAACCCACAGGTTGCACAGAGATCAGATCTGTTTCTGTCTACAATGTGCAAAGAGAAAAAAATTAGTGCTTAGAGGAATGAAAGAATCATATGAACACAAAGGACAGAGAGAGCAGAAAGCACAACTGAAGATTACAGAGCATGTTCCTGAATATCTATTGCCAGATAGTCCAGCTAAAAAAAACCTGTGACTGAACACAAGATCAAGAGGCAAGCTAAAAGTCGGAAATCAGGTTGCAAAGAGCAGGCAAAATTACAAGCAAAATCCAAATCCAAAATAGATTCAGAGGTCCAAGATAAAATCTAAGAGCTCATACAAATTGAAGTCAAGATTCTATCAATATACTTTGTTTCAGTACTGAGAGCTGGAAATAGGTTTTTAAAAAACAGAACTCCTGAAACCCGCCCTGGCTTCCACTGCTGTAAATTAGGGGCAGAGCCTTTATTTAGATTAGAAGACGTTAGCATGGAGCAAATACTAAGAGCTTGGATTGCAGTAGGGAGATCCAGGTTCCACTCTTGGCTATGGAAGCTCAAGTGGCGATCTGAAGCCAATCACTCTTTCTTTCTCTCAGCCCCACCTATTGTGTAGGGTTTTTGTAAGGAAATATGGAACTGTGTACACCACTTGAGCCTTTGGGTGAAAGATAGGGTATAAATCCAGTAAATAGTAACTATTTATCAGAAGACGTATTTCATTACCAAGTCAAAACTAGCACTGGCATTTAACAACCAACAGGTAGGTAATATTTTGGCCTCTTCTTCCAGTTCAATAAGGACTTTCAGCTTAGAGTAATTCAAATTCAAAGCTTTATCTTCAAAATGTAGCATATTTCGAAATCAATCAACAGTTACTGTAGAGTCTCTGAGTCTGAATGTATGGACTCATTCTTCAGCAAGAGGAAAGAAGGAAGATCCAGCAAATTACAGACCAGTTAGCAGGGATTAATACCTCAGAAAAATCTACAGCAGATCATTTAGATATGGATCTCAAAGCACTTTAGAAACAATACACTAAGAAGTCAGCATGGATTTCTCATGAACAATTCTTGTCTGACTAGCCTTATCTATTTCTTTTTAAAAATTGGATAATTTTTGAGTGTGGGAACGCAATAGGCACAACTGTAACTTGATTTCAGCAAAGCATTTGATAAAATACCCCATGGCATGAGTAAAGTAAAGCAAGTAAAATGTGGGCTGGATAGCATGATAATTAAGTGGATCCAAAATGGCTCAAAAAGCATATTCAGAGTACTCATCTATGATTACTTTCCAATAGATTTATAATTTAATATATGTTTAAAAGAAATACTGTACAATTTAATTCATAAATCACAGGAATTTCAACTATTTTGGCTAGGCTCCTTAGGTATTGTGTTCATTTCTGGACACCACATTCGGAGAAATTGGAACAGGCTCAGAGAAAGGCAATAAAGATGATCGGACGACTAGAATCTAACTCCCATGAGGAAAGATTGTTCAAATATCTGGAGGGATGTCACTTAGAAGAAGAACTCTTTGGTTCTAGAGCATAGATGGATTCAAGTTATAGGAAGCCCCATTTTGACTGAATATTAAAAAAAAAATCCTAAGAATTGCCAAAGAAGGGGCTGAAATTTGGAAAGAGATTTCTTAACCTGGTTTCATCCCTATCTGCTAGATGTGATCTACACACAGTGGAGAAGCACTAAAACTAGACCACAAGGCCAGATCCAACATTGGCCAAGTGGTTGAAACTGCATCTCCATACCATTTTCATTTTTCCTAGCTTCATAGCTGAACCAGTTACAGTAGGTACTGGCTTGGGAGCACACAGTCCATGAAGCAACAAAGCAACAGCCCTCTCATTGCTACCTTAGAAAAATCATCCTACATTTTAAAATAGCACAGTATTAACTCAGTGGACAGCATAGCACTGGCAGATGTGCAGGCAGAGAAGGGTGCTTTGTGATAGGTGGACAAACGGCAGTAAGGAGAAAGTGACAGTGACACCCATGGGAGGGATTAGTGGATTCATTTGGTTAATCTAATAGACAGTTGTGAACAAAAAGGGAGTCCCTATACAATCAGCCCCTCAGGGTCTCTATTTGAAATTTTCCATGCATGTTCCTAACAAGGTAAACCTTCTCCCTTTTCAATGTAATCATATTCCATCTCAAAACAAAAAAGTGAAAATGTTACTTGAATTTAAACTTGAAAAAGAGAGAGATTTCTTTAAAAACTTTAGGCTTGATCATTGGAAGGCAGATTTCGATCTTTCCCAACTTGCTATTGAACTGGGAAATGAGTAGAAATTAATTATTTCCAGAGCAACTTAGATCAGATAGACTGTTTCCAAAGTTCTGGATCCATCCTTGTGAAACATTCAGCAGGCTTTGCACAACCAAACTATATGTATCAAAATGATACAAGTTTCCAAAGACAAAATAGAGTGCTAACTGTCAATAGATATTATTCATTTACTTTAAAATAATACCACAATAGATCCAATACATTCTTTTGTTGCTAGAAACCCTTCCTTCCTTCCTTCCTTCCTTCCTTCCTCCCTTCCTCCCTCCCTCCCTCCCTCCCTCCTTCCTTCCTGCATTCTACCAATAGTTGTTTTGCAAGAGTGACAAAAAAAGATCAAAATTTACCAAATGTGACATTTATATGGTGTTTATCACCAAAATACCTACTTTTTGACTGAGTGAGGGATTTGTAGAAATAGTTTGTAATCTAGATCCACATTAAACTATGGATAAAATTATTATTCCAATATAAATGAACTCATGGCCCTGACTAGAGTTAACTATCCTCCAACGTCTGATCCTATTCTGGCCAAATAAGTTAATTAAGGAAACAACAAACAAGTAATTTTAAAAACAGATGAGTTTTGAGCATTTCTAGATTGATAATTAGTAAATAATTAATAATTATGTTTTGGATGATTCCTGGTTCTCCAATATAACTTACCCACACCACTGGTCTCCACATCTGACTCCCAAATGATTTGAACGTCCCCAGTTCGGTGTACTTTCACCAGTCGGACACGATACTGCTTGCCTGGCTGCAAATCTGGAATGCTGTAGGAGCCCTGGCCAGACCTGGCCTTTCCTACATCATGCCATTGTCCTTTGTCTGTTTGAAATAGAGGGAGAGACAGAAAGATTGTGGCTGATTCCCCACTCTGGTGAACCAGAAGAATGTGTTGCCTTTGATTTTACTCTAGTGGGAACCCTGACAGGTGTAGTTTATTGTTGTCATGGATTAATACCCCATTCTTCATTATTTTTCACCGACCGGTAGCTGATGGAAGGTGGACTTTACTATGGACTCCCGCTGATTGAAAATCACTTATTTCCTCATAAGGAAACTAGGATTTACAAAAAGAGGCCTTCAAAAGGAAGAAACTTGTCCCCTTCCAGCCGGCAACCACTTGCACACCACTGATTTCCCAATATATAAAATTAGCAATTTCAATAAATCTGATGGCCAGGCAGAGAGAATTCCTCATCCCTCCCAGATGATTGGAAAGAGGGAAGAAAAGAACAGTAAGAAGAGACCTGATGGATCAGGTCATAGATCCATTTAGTCCAGCATTCAATGTTGGAATTGAATGGAAGATTTGGAAAGCTCACACATTTGAAGACCTGAATAGAATGAAAAGTCTCTCTGTGTGTGTGTGTGTGTGTGTGTGTGTGTGTACATGAAGCAACAGTGAATGCAAGGCAAAATGGGTGAGGATGGGTGCCCATGTGTAGGAAGAGAGTGGTAGAAAGTATATGGTATGAGATGTTAGTGAAAAAGGATTTTGTAGGGAGCATGCATATATGAACAAGTATAGCTCCTAAGCCAACAATGAGTGATCTACAGAGCTTTTCATCCTAAAAGATGCTTACCCATGGCTGAGGTAGCAGCATGAAGACTATACAAGAAAAAAGACATCCACTTCCCTCCTCTTACCTGTTTTGCTCATAAGATGGACTGCAAACTCCACATCTCGCTGGTTCTGACGTGGGATCCAGATGATGGTGGTGAAGTTTTCTCCTGTCTCGCCCAAACTGATGTTTACAAAAGACAAGTTCACTGGGCATAGAGGCAGGGAGAAAATGAGAGAGAAAAGTATTAATATCACTATGTTTTCACTGGAGAATCTACAAGTCCCACCACTGTAGGCTTCAGAGCAAACAGCAAGGTCATTAAGACCTCAGAAAAACTGCCAGATTAACTATATTTTCACTGCAGGAATTGGGACATACTAATCTAATTTCTGTGGCAGCAATATAAAACTAGTTGGTCAATGCAATCCATGGCCTATCAGGTTCTGTGGGAGTTTCTCATTTGTGCCTGCCTCTGCTTAGTTTCTCAGGCCAGACAAAATCGGGCATCTGGGGGGAAAAAATCCCTAGAAAAGAGCTTTTTAAAAATAAAGGGGGGAAAAGTAAAGAAGCTGAGATCAAAAAAAGAACTCCCCCACCCTGAAGGAGCTGCTGTGGTGCAGCTGCAACCGCACAAAAGAGTCCCTCTGAATATTAATATTTTTAGCTAAAAAAAAAATCAGGGTTTTTACATTGGGTGTGTCTAATGGTTACTCTCTCCATAAGTTCCAATTATGTTGTCAACACAACCTGATACCCAGCTGCTGTAGTTTATTTTTTTCAAATTGCTTTACACATGTGGACCATCCACTGTGACATCTGATACCTCAGTATCATCGAATTATCATGTTATTCCCTTTTGGGTGAGCAGCATTATGTATAGCACAGTAAAGGAATAAGTAATAGTAAAATAAAGAAATTAGAAGGTGAGATAAGGGAAAATATCAGGAAACATACCTACAACATCAAAACCATTCAACATATTTCTCCATATTTTTATATCAAGGTAAACCAATCTTTCCTTCTACAGTGTCCATACACTGCTTCATACATTGCCTATTCTTTATGTGTGGCCCTCTCTTTTTTTCAACATCTCAACAACTCCATACAATCATGATTTTCTTGGTCTTCTTCTTCATCACTTCATTCTTCCTAGATGTTGTTGTACAATTCAACACTCAGTCCCTCTGCATGACCAAACCACCTAAAAGTCGGTACTGTCATTTTATTTTGAATTCCATCCACATTCATTCACCACTCATTCATTCTTGGCCCTATCTCTTCTTATTTGACCACACACTAAGTAACTAATTCTATTGTATTTTCATGTATTTACTTTCATGTTTCTTTTGAATACCAACTCTCGCGTCTGTATAACCAAGTAGGCAGAACACACTCAACAGTCATTTTTACAGCTGAAAGTAGGGCAAAATCAAAGGATTTGTGGCAAGAAAGGCACAGACTAACAGTGTAAACAATCTGAGTAGAGATGTAATCTATGGAAATCTCATGGACCAATTAGGGTCCACAGGGAGTCCTTGACTTATGAACACAATTGGGACCAGAATCTCCATCATCAGGGCAGTCATAAAGCAAATCATTACATGACTGGACTCAACTTTATGACCATTCTTAACATGGTTGTTAAATGAATCACCATGATTGTTAAATGAACCATGCAGTCATTAAGCAAATCCAACTTCCCCAATGGGCCACAGGTCACAATTACAAAGCCGCAGGATGCCGCAACTGGTTGTAAAGGTGAGCTGGCTGCCAAGTGTCCAAAACTGTAATCACATGACTGCTGGAATAGTGTGATGGTTGTAAGTGTGAATAAAGGTCATACAGCCATGGATGTTCTGGAGGTGACTTCAGGTCAGTCACGGTCTCTCATCCCAGCCTACTTCATAGAGTTATTGTAGGTGAAAATTGAAACAGGGAGCACTATGTTTTCAAAATGAGCTTCTGAACAAAAGGCAGGGAGCAAACCAAACAGTAAATAATAATTTAAAAAAGTGTATTTAAGCTCAGCACACTAACCATGGTTTCTAGGTGAATGTTGTAGGAAATATCTTCTCTAAGATTAGCAGGAAATATTTTTTAAGGCTTCACATACCTGACTCATGCATTGTATATTCCTCAAGTAAGGATACTTCTCCTCGACCCTCTTTGGTTTCTGCCCACAAGGAGAATTTATAGGGAGTGTGGGGATCAAGGTCACTGAGATTGAGGCTTAACTGGGTGGCTGGGATATGGATGTTGCCAATGTCCATCTCTGTCTGATTGGCTAGGCACAAGACGGCAGAAGAGTAACAGGTTAATTATCAGAAAATAATGCCATTATCATCCAACCTGCTGTCCATATGTGATGGGTTTCATTTCGCAGAACTTGTCAGCTTGGAGAAGGTGGTTATCATGCCAGAAAATGCAAATCCTGTTGCTGAGTTGGCAATGCTCAACAAGCACAAAACAGATAAGAAGGAACCATGCATTAAGGCAGGGAAGATGGGAGAGATATTAAAAATGGAATTTGATTTCTAGCATATTGTGACAAGAATCAATGAATGTTAGCTAGTGATTCTTGCCACCTATGCTAGAAATCAGTTTCCATCTTTAATATGTCTCCCATCCTGAGTCTCTTTAAGTCCCTTCAGATTCATCAGAAACATAATTATCTACCACTGAAACCAAAGGAATGGAAGAAAGATGTACAAAGTATGTGTAAATGTTTATAATAAACCTTCTCCTCTTCCTTTTCTACTCTAAATTGTCCCTTCTAGAAGTAGTTATGACGCTGGGGCACACATTCTTTTGTAAAACATGTATTTGCTTTCAAAAAGGAGCTTTTATTTGGATTGTGTATATGGCTTTTCAACTGCAAGAAAAACAGTGAATGAGATAGAACTTCATGGCAAAGAAGATTCAGATCAGGAGAGTTTTCTCTCAGTTAAGCAGGTAGAACAAGCAGCCTCGGTCTGTATTTCAGGATTTCTGCATGACTTTATTTGGAAGTAAATTCACTGGGGCATAAACATAGTTTTATGGCTACTTAATTAGGAGTTAGATTCATTAAATTCAGTGAAACACATTGCTGAGTAAACTAGCAGGGGATACAGCTGGAAACAACATATGATCTGTCTATAACCAACAATCCCATGACTGGTGACATCTAAAATAGAGATGACAATCCATGGCCCAGGTTTGCCTCCTAGCACTCCATCCATGGCTCAAGGATTCCCAAGATTGTACATGACCATTAGCGGTATAATTTTCATTCAATATGAAGGACTACAGTAATTTTTACGGTAGGAAGGGAAACACAAGGCTTCCATGATGCAGACATTCATTCCTATCCTTAAAGTCTCTCTCCAAGCCTCACTTTTTGGGAAAAATGGGGCAAAATATTTCAGCTCTTCTCTTTCCAGTAGCACCTAGAAGGCCTTCTGCAGTCCACCAGTTGACCAGGAAGAGGAATTGCAGCTCTCATTGAGAAAAGGTTCCCTGCCACTGATCTAGATTGTCAGATGCCAAAAAGAGCCCCTGTGCCTTAGCAATGTGAAAGTATACCCACAAAAAGTCCACAGTAGAAGGAGAGCATAAAACCCCACCAAAATAATACAGAGGCCTTCAAAGTGTCACTCTCCAATTCTGCCCATCTAGAAAATGGGTACTTTGAATCCTGTACAAAAAAAGAAAATGCATCATTGCATTATCAATTGAAATGCCCCAAGTTTTTGAAAAAAAAGAGCAGATGAAAATCTTCAATCAAAACAGATCCCCCACCTGCAAACATCCAAAGAAAACATAAGGCAAAAATGCATAGGTAACCAATTTTTTTAATAATATGCAATGTGTAAACAGTTTTGGAGGATTAGTGTTGGGAATTTCCTTTCCTGAAGGGTTTCCAACTTGGATTTGTACATATGTTGAAACTTTTTTGGGGGATATATTATTGACAAAATACCCTGTAGACAAGGCTAACAGGTGACCAAGACTCTTCCAGTGTTATAGGGAGGTTGTATTGTATGGTTGTTAATTCTATTTCCTGTAAAGAAAATTGCACAATAGCAAAGAGGTGAATGTTTTAAAGAAGGAAGTAGGCACCATTCAGGGAGAAATGCAGAAATCTACCTGAGCAGGAAAAAGGGGATCAATAGTAATCTTGATAGGAATCTCTCAGAGTTCCTACTGAGAAGATGGAGGAAGACTAAGAAGGCCATTTCATCTGGTGAGTTGTACTTAAGAAACCAAACCCATTGACTAGTATTCTTTCCTACTGAGGTATATGGACAGCAATGGATAAACCAAAAGAAATTGAAACATATATCCAAGCACAGGAGACTCTGAATGAAGGAAGGAATTGGAGCCCCAAGTGATGTTTTAATCAATTCTTAGCAAAGGTCAGAACAACTGTAAAAGTAAACAGCTGATTAAGTAGATGGCATCTTTTGGAAAGAGTTGGTCTTGCAGATGTAACATATATTGACATTTTGAATTCACTGGTGAAGAGGTAAAGTGAGCCTCATAGATACTAGAAGAAAGACATTTGTCATGATCCTAAGAAAATTGATCAATAATATTTTAATTTGACTTTGGGGGAAATGTCAGAAGTCCAAATCTAGTTGGCTGGGTCAGGGATATGAGGTAAGAGGATAAGTGAATGGTTCCCAGAAATATCCCTGTGAATACACTAGACAATTACAGAAGAAGCAATACTGAAAGGCTACAGTATTTATATGCACAGATTATGGGAAAGAAGTATTTGAAATCTTAATATGGAGTGGTATTATGATTATGGATATTATTTCAGTTCATAATTGAAATTTAATAACTGAATTGTAACCATCTGTCTCAAAAGGGGAGAACCAAGAGTAAGGGAAGAGAAGGAACTTTATATGTAAAGAATGTGATAGCAACATTTTCTGCCATTTTGAGATGGGAAATGTTATGTATTAAACCAATTTTGTTATAGAAACGGTTAACTAAGTGGTTCAATTTAAATCCTTAACTGTCTGTCTGTCTATACTGCAAGCCTGTGTTTTAGGCGGGAATGTGTACTTTAAAATAATTGGCTGCCGCCTAGTGGCGGTCCGTATAAATATGAGTCAAGCGGCTGCTAGAGCCGCTTCTGTTGTGGATTGAATAAACGAGCTATTACTTTCACTCCTGTGTCTTCAATGCCTCACCGTTCCCACTACACAACAGGAAACATATGAAAACTATAGTTGAAGATCTGAAATATGACTGTCTAAAAATATCCACACAATCCAATTTCACACAATTTCACACAAATGTGACTTCATTCACTTTGGGACTCTCGGACATCAAAAAACATGAAGTCTGGCCTTTGGTTACAGAAAAGTATTCATCCCTGTAAAAAGGATTCTTACCATATTCTTGCTGGAGTTGATAAAATAGAGGTGGGATGCTCTTGGTAAGTGCATCTGCAACTGGTTGAACTGCCCTGGAATTGTTTGCAAGGGGAAATGGAGCAGAGGCTACAAAGTTCTACAATCTTCAACATTTTCATGAATAACCCCGATAAGGACGTGGAAAAGCAAGTAGAATCTTTTTTTTAAATAAGCCGGGCCCTGGTGATTATGTTGATATATCAATTTCATGTTTTTGTCAACATTATGGAATTGATGTGCCTTTGCTGCCTTTTAGAATGTTTTGCTACCTTCATGTCTAGCTCAAAATTCTCAGACATTTTCTGTTATCTTCCATTCAAATACTAACCAGATCAAAAGTCTCAGTGTTCCCACCTAGCAACAACATTATAAAGGGAGTGATAGTAAGTTCTGAAAATGAAACATGGCCATAAGATTCCATAATGCTATGGAAGATGGAATCCAATTTTAAAAATTCTTAACAGGCTGAAATAGTGGGCTAAATCCTACACTACGTTCAGAAATAAAATTTAATTTAGGTACCAAAACAATAAAAGGTATTAGAATAACCTTGTAGAGAACTAACTTGACAATATGTATGAAATGAATTAGATGTCTTAGCAATTCACAAAATAAAATAAGACCAGCAGTATGATACACTGGCTAATAACAGTAATCTGATCATAAGTTTTAATAGAAACATGGTGCCTGGATGTAATCATTTTACTTTCAAAAAGTTACAACCCATTCTGGTGCCACATATTTTACTAAGACATTGGTACATGGAAGCCAGCATGGTGAGGAGCCTGGAAACCAGTCTCTGCCTTGAAAAAATATTGAAAGAAGTGGTAAATTCAGCTTATAGAAAACAAGACTAGAGGGGAAATGTTAGGATTCTTGAAGTAATTGAAAGACTGAGGGCTGAATTTTGCCAGTTGGCAAAGTTTATGGGAAAAAACCTAAAAATTACTCTAGCAGCCTCCTATAAGGAAAACCTCTATAAGTTGTTTTATAGGTGGCACTTCCCTCCCTCAAGATTAGCACGAATGAACAAGGGGAAATCCTTGATATGCTGGAAGTGTGGAGAGACCGTTGGGAATTTCTACCACATGTGGTGGCAATGCCCAAAGGCACAAAAATTTTGGAACTTATTAAAGAAATGGCTGGAAGAAATGTTGCTAATAGATATAGAGGCCAAACCGGAATTTTTTTTATTGGGAATTATAGAAAGAAAATATAAGAAAGATACAAATTATTTACTACTGCATATAGTAACAGCGGCACAAATAGCCTTCGCTCAAAAATGGAAAGAGAAAGATACTCCAACCGAAGAGGAAATATTACTGAAAAATTTCAATTGCGCTGAAATGGATAGACTTACATGGGAACTCAAGGATAAAAATGAAACTAAGTACTACAAAATCTGGGAACAATTTTATGATTGGATAGACAATAAGAGGGTAGCCAAGACAAATGTATAGTGTTAGAATAAAATATAGATTATAGACAAATGTATATTTAAAAGATAAATAGATATACAGAAATAAGGGAAAAGTGTTAATATTATATTATAAATAGTGAGCAAAGGTCAAGAACTATATGTCTATATGAGTACTAATACTACTGTAAAATGTCGGAACATGTATGGAACCAGTGACATCATATCTATGTCCAATGTGTTTTTAATTTTGTATTATTTTTATATATATATATATATAAAAGACAGGGCTGAATTATTCTGCTTTACAGCAGAAGGTAGGATTACAACATCAGATGGAACCCGTGGGAAAGCAAATTTCAGCAAAACATCAGGGAAGTGTTTGATCTGAGAAGCAGTTGTTCTTCTTTGCTGGGGATTTTTAAGTACATGCCAGATAGTCATCTCACAGAGGTTCTCTAACTGCATCCTTTATTGCTGAACCTTGATCACCTTCAAAGGTCCTTTGAATCTACAGTTCTGATTATGCAACAGTAATAATCACTCAAAGAAAGTTGTGACAAGAACAGCAGCATCAAAAGCAACATACCTAAATACAAAATATGTGAGGGTTTTAGGTTCCCAGGATGCTATGCTACAGCCCCCCCCCCAAAAAAACCCCAGAGCTTCTACAGACTCACCTTGTTGGTATCCCAACACGTATCTCAGTAATCTCCCATTAGGGAATTTTGGAGCCATCCACTCTAGCAACACGGCTGTGTCCGAGAGATAGTCCAACTGAAAGGATTCAGGGATGCTAGGTACTATGTAAGGAGGCAAAGAGAAATGGAGAGTGAAGGGCACAAGGAATGTAAATGGGAAGGAGAGGGTTATGAATGTGGGAAGAAAGCTATAGTAGACAAGGCATGCTCCAGCTTTTTGGATTCTTCAAATACTTGGAGCAAACTCCCATTAGCAAGAACAAGCCCATCATAACAAAAGATCTATCTGCCATTAACGAAGCATTCATCGCATAATCCTTAACTTATGTCTGTCTGTAACCTTAGTATTGCAACCAAAGGTGCAACAGAGCTCCTGATAGAATGAAATCACTGTTGTTATGAAGAGAAAATAAATTATCCCTCACTATAATGGATGAGAAACTTCAAGTCCCAAAGACATGACTTGAGTCCTTTTTGCCTGCATTGCAGTACTGCAATTTTTCTGCCACTGTGACTGTGGAAAATGGAGAGTTTGATGTCTCTTCTACTACGTGACACAATACTACACTTACAAGAGCCTATCATACGAACACAAATTGGGAGCATGTGCTGAGGATTGCCAGACCACAAAAAGCAAGGGGTCCTGAGTTCCAAAAATGAATTTCTATGTCAGCTCAAGCCCAACGAAACATCTTACCCTTGAAACCAAGATCGTTTACTATAATCTTTTAAGATTTTTTTTTTTAAAAAACCATTTTTTTCCCATAGAGCAGTGTTTCTCAACTTTGGCAGCTTTAAGCGCATGGAATTCTGGGAGTTAAAGTCCACAAATCTTCAATTTGCCAAGGTTGAGAAACACTGCCATAGAACCTTTGAGGAAGAGGTTGCCAGCCCAAGGGCCTCGTCTTCTCTCTAGCATTTGTTTTTAGTGGTTTGCATTTTATTGTTATGTTTTTAGAATTTGTGAGTTTAGTATGAATTTTAGATGTAGGTCACCAAGAATTTATGACTGAGGCAGCATATAAATGATGCTAACTAATGAGGCCTTCACTAAGTTTTAATAACATAAAGAAATACCTAATTTCCTCCAATCCAGAAAAATCCAGCTCTAGCAACATACTCAGATATACAGTAATATACTTTGCCCCCTTTCTACTATTACTCCTCCTATTGCACTGCTAACCCTCATGATATTTTACAAACCTGAAAGATTGTCCATACCTACCATATCGTTATTTTTGTATAACAGTAATAGTAGCAATATGAGTAATAGTTTCCCCCCTCAATATCTGCTTAATGCAAATTTTCACTTTTAAGACATGTTTAAAGATACTAGTTTCTACAAACTGATTAAGTGAATGGGCAAGGGAAGCTGTGGTTAATAGAAGCTCATTTTAATTTATTTGGGGGCAGGATTCCCACCTGCCCCCAAATTCAGATTTATGCTTCATACACTGCCTCATACATATTTTCTCATGAAGTTAAAATGTGATAAATGGGGTTGCCAAATAGGAAAACAGTAGAAAGTTGGACACCTTGGAATTTGTTTCATTTCAGAACATTTCATGCCTTTCAGACCTGGACCTGGTCTGTGAGCAAAGTATTTTTGTGCTTACAGCTTTCAACTCTTTTATACATTCTGTCCGATATTCTGCACATAATGCGAGGTCTGAATAAAGTAATATGGATGGAGAGAGCTTCTAGGAGTAGGAGCAGAAGTTGGAAAGAAGTTCAGAAGGTGCATAGAGGGAGGCACGGATTGAAAGTTCTGAGAGTGAAAGACCGTCGGTTCTTACCTCCCTCAGGTGTAACAAACTCCATGGCCTCGCTGCGGGGCCCCTCCCCCCGCCCATTCAACACTGCCAGCTGAACCTGGTACCGGCTCCAGGGCCTGAGGCCCCCCAGTATGACTTCAGACACATTCCCCAAGATCAGCAGCTCCCCGTGGGAATGGAAGTGAAGATGGGCCTGTCGACGGCTACGTTCTGCCAGAGTTCCCAACCTGAAGTAATACACCTGGTGACGGTGGAATTTCAAAGAAAGAAAGAGAAAGAGGGAGAAATTATTTGCCCAGACTTCAAGACACCCACCAGCTCACTCGATATTGGCAAGTTTTTTTGAAAAATGCCTGTCATCATGAGTGGAATCGCTCACTCCTCCCCTCCAAAATGTGATGGAAGGGTGCCTGTGAGCATGTCAAGAATTATTTCTCCTTCTTAATTTGTATGAATAGAAGGCATACAAGGCCAAAATGCTTTTCAGCATGTATCAAATGTTCCCTTCCTTGAAGGGCACCTTTAACAAGGAATCTCTCACAAAAAGCAGGGAAATGATACAAACAAAACATACAATTTTGGGGTTTACATTCAGTTGTAATTCTAGCCTGGTCAGTAAACTTCTGGCCGAATGGCAGTTCTATTCAGAGTCTTGCTGAAGTCCCACAGGCCAGTGTTTACCCTGAGTTTAAAAAACAAAAAATTAAAAAACAATTCTGCAGCAAGTCAGTCTCAGTTCTGTACCATAAACATCCACATCTTGTAACCTGCGTGGATATATTATACCTGAGGACTTTCCACAGTTCCTCTTACGTGGTGAAATTGATTCTGCATCAGTTGACTCTTTTTACATTATTTACTCTGGTTTTACTACTTGGAGATGCAATATTACAATAGCTTGGGGACTTATATGAAGGATAAAGTTTACAGTATGAAGGCAGTTTACAGAATTTATACAAGGGATTATGTTACAGTAATTTTGGCAGTACAGATTTCTCTCTACCCACCCACCCCAGACCTGGAGTTTTCCAAATATTTTTAATTTTAACCCATAATACTCCAGCTAGTCTGAAGATTCTAGGAGTAGTGCTACCACACTTGGGCTGCAGAAATCTAGCCAACCACTGGATAAATACAGTAGCCCAGATTTTTGCAGCCCTGGTGGTAGATCCATAATAGTGTCCAATTCTAACATATTTCAAGGGCACCAAGTATTTTAAAAAGGTGCTTCAAATGCTGTCCTCCAGGATGCAATGCAAAGTTCTTATGCCATACCCTGAATCCCTTGAGGTGTCCCCAAATTTTCTCTCTGTTGGGAAGGATCCAAGAAAGCTTGATGGTAGTGCTGTTTATCATCTCAATCAGCAAATCTTCAGGGACAGCCTCAGGCACTAGGGAAAAGAGGGATCCTTTATACTTACAAATTTCAGCAAGAAAGGAAAGGAAGATGAAAGTTCTACAAAGACACATGGCATTGGATATTCTGCAAGTGCCCAGACTCCAAATCCCCAAAGAAAGACCTATTGGGGAATTCCTCTATTAAGTTAGTCCCAAATGTCACAAAGTAGTAAGCAAGCTTTTTAGCTGTACAATCTGCTTTATCAAGTGGGAAGCCAAGCAAAGTTGGCAAAGAAAAGAAAAAAATCAGAAATGGCATTTCCCATCCTTCTGAGCAGTACAATAAAACTCTTCTCTGCCAGCCTGAGAGAAAAAAAAGTTGGAGTATCACAGGAGGCGCAAAGATAAATTAAGATGAAGTGACAGAAGAAATCTCTAATGTCCTGTGCAATCTTAGTAATGATTACTAAGGAATCTCCCAGTGAGGTTAGCTACAATAAGTAGGTTCAGTATTGGAAGGTTAATTGGGTCAAGGTCTTCCAGTACTACACAAATTTCAGTTTGAACTTTTGGGGGATGTTTTAGTGGAAACTGCTGGCTGAACAAGCAGGCAATAGCCCACCCTCAATTTAGAAAAAATAAAATCCAGCTATTTCAAGGACCTGTATTTTTTATTTATGTATGACCAAGATGACTATGATCGTGAAAACAATAACTGAATTCTGTCATTAAAGACTTCTGTATGCCTAAAACATCCAATTATACAGGACTGTTGGGATTAACTGTTTCTTATCTTTCTGGCAGTTTCTGCTGGGTATGGGCGAGAAGTAAACCCTGCTCCATTTGTTTTACTGAATAGTAAAACCATTCCCTATCCAACAGAGCTACTTGTCCTTGAAGGCAGCCAGACATTATAGGAGAAAAGCCACAATAGATTATGGCAGTATTTCTCAATCTGGCCAGCTTTAAGATGCATGGACTTCAACTCCCAGATTTCCCTAGCCAGCATTGTTGGCTGGAGAATTCTGGGAATTGAAGTCCCTGCATCTTAAAACTGGCCAGGTTGAGAACATTGAACTATGGAATTCAAAAATTAAGAGGCAGCAAAAAATTTCTGGCAGCAATTTTCAAATTAACAAGCTTGCAAGGATGCTATCAAACTTCTTCTCGTTGGACGAAGCAAGAGTAACACATTTGAATCCTATTTAGAAAATAACTCTTATATAAACAGGGGAGGTGGGGGAATCATCTTACATCTAAAAGAAGATAAAGAAGATAATCACATTTTTTTTTCTTTTTTCAAAAACAAACATTTTCAGAAATAAGGATTTAAAAAATACCTCAGAAACATGGGGGAAATGGAAATCTTAGATGCAGGGTGGAGAGCAATGATAGCATAGCAATGTTCTACTGAACTGTTTAAAAAACAAATCGGTGCTCAGTATCTAATTTGGTTTCCTGCCACGGTTGGTACTGAAATAATGTACATGTCAAAATTCCGACTAATGGACCCAAACAAATCAGAACTCTGAGGCTTGACGTTTCCTCAAAGAACATGTTTATTGGATACATAATATCGGCACGGTCAAAGTGAAACCAACTCTAAACTTTCCCCCCAGGAATTCAATGTAACTAAATGTAACACTTCCCTCCCCCTACTATGCTATTGATCACACTACCCAATGAGGGCATTTGGCGGGCTCCGTGACACTTCTTCTCTCCACCTCCCAGCCCCTGTGGGAATGACCTTGGTTCCCACAGGATTGCTCTGTGTTTAGTCTAGTGATCCTTTCGGTTTCTCCCTCCCCCCCCTTCCTCCCAACTTGTGTGGCAACTGAGAATGACAAAGATGGCTTCTGCCAGGTTCGTTTCATAAGTTGACAGTATGTTAGCTCCCTCCCCTCTCCTTTTGATACCTCCAGATGTGCTGGGATTAAAACTCCCACACTTTGTAACGTAGCTGTGTTTTGTTCAATATATGGGCATAAACGGATCCCTCATTACTCACCATCCTCCCCTGAGTAACCTTTTTCAGATTGAGGTTCAGGCCCTTTGCCAAAATCATTCTGTGCTTGCACTTTGATCTCATATGGTGAGAAGACAGGGGTATCTGTCACCAACACAGGAGAGTCGTCAACTTCCACCTCTTCCCATTGGTCTTCATTCTCTAGCCGCCACTGTACACGATACCTCAGCTTTGGGGCATTCCACTCCTTGTGAGGCAAGGGCTGAAAAACAAGCAGGTGGAAGAGAAAGACATACAATCAACAGCAACCCTGGGTGACAGACAAACTTCACTGAATGGGAACCCTTTTGCAGGAACACTCTTTCCAATAATCTTTTCATGAGATCACTTTCACTCCTGCATAATAATGGCAAATCAGAGCTGTAGATTGGCCTCAAACAGAGGAAGGTACTGTAATCTGGTGACTTACTAATTAATTTGGATTTTTATTCTTAGCAGCTCCAGCCAGCATGGCAGAAGAATTGTGAAAAAATACCATATAAAGAGAAAGCAGAGGCGTTTCATCATCTCCTACAATTCTAGAACTGTAGGTCACCTAAAGAAGACAAAAGGTGAAAGATTTGTGACAGACTAAATAATAGGCTTTTTGCACCACAGAGTGCATGGATTCTTCTATCTTAAAAAGTAGCAGTGGTCATCAACTCAATTACCCTTAAAAAGATATTAGAAAAATCAATGGGGGAATAAAACTATCAATGCCTATTAGCCACAATATTTTCAATATCAGAGGGAGTGGGCCTCTTGACAATAATTGCTCAGGCACACAAAGAGAAGGTTTCTATCCTGCTCTTGTCCTGTCCATGGCTTTTCTGGGGCAATTGAAACATTATGAGGTTAATCCTAGTATAAGATGTGAAGGTGATTATTTGTTTGGGTAGCTATTTTTTTAAAGTAAATTCATGGAAGGGATAAATTAATTTACAGATAATTTACACATAATGTCAGGCTATTTAAATTATAGTGATCTTCTATATACATAAGAAAGCTATAATGAATGGATTCTCGCATTTTGTTTAGCTTAAGTAAAACTCATTATAGCTTAGGATGAAATGTGAGTCCACCCATCCTCTTGACAGTAGCTTTCAATTAAAAGGAAAAATGGGCCATGACTTCATAGAAAGCAAGATAAGAAATATCTGCTCAGAAGGGTACGGTGTTTTCATGACCAATACACTCAAGCAATTGCATTCAAAGTTTGCAATCATAGGGGGTCAACTGGTGCATATCAATAAATATTGCAGTTTTGCATAGCAGTGCTATTAGAAGATTGAGAAACATAAACTGACTCCATGTTGGAACTGGGATCATGGAGACAGCCTGTCATCACAGGGGGAATAGAGGAGATAAATTCAACAGTTCTTTGAAACATTTAGCTGTGCAAGAAGACAGTATAACATAGGAACATATTCAACTGAAATAGATGACAAATTTAGACCTTTTGTCTTTTAAGCAAAAAGAAACCCTTAAAAAATAACTAAAATATTACAGTTTTTTTAATAACAAACTTAGAAATCAAAATCCATTTTAAGGGCACAGGTTTTTTAAGAATTAGCAATGTGACCCGCCAGTTGAATGTCTGTATAGGAGAGAGAATCCATGCTGTCAAATGGAGGGCTTGGAGGTCGGTGTAATATATCCTGCTGTCTCCTTGAAAAATAAGTTTTTTCAAATAAAGAGAGAATATCCCAGTGAGAAGTCAACCTTCAGTTGTCTCTGTCACTGTGGGGTTATTAAAATGCATAGTGATAGTACCTGGAGAAGGCAAGAATAAATCTTAATAATGCAAAGGATGAGAGGAAACACCTATAAAAGTGATTTAATCCAGTAATCAACCATCTGTCAATTTCTGATCATGAACAGAACTTCAGACACTGCTTGTTAATAGATGCAAATAGATGTAGGCTGAGCAGAAGAAGAGAAGATGCAAGTCTTCAGATTAGGGCATCCATTTGTGGAATGATTATATCCTGCTTAACATGGATGGCTGGTTTTCAATATTACCAGTACAACATCTCACTGAATGCATCCATTTCAGAGATTAGTGGTTAACCAAAGCAAATCTGCTAAGGAGCTACTGATATAACTGAAGAAATGGAAGTTATTTTGAAAAGTAATTTTGGGAACCTAGTAGTTTGAACATAGAAGTTTAGGGACGAGGACATTTAGCATTTAAATTAAAATATCATTTATATTATATAGGTTTTCCATTAGCAAGATATGAGTTGAAGGAAGGAAGGATGTAGCTAAGCCATTTCATAGATAATGTAGGCAGTACCTGGAGTATAGTTAGCACATTGACTGAAAGCTAAAAATGACAACTGTTTCACAAAAGGGATATTTTTCTCTTGTAGAGAAAATGTGGACTCTAGGTTTTTGACTTCTGGGCCAGAGATTATAATGAAAGGTCACCAAATTGTGATGAGCTTGCATCAAAATTGAAGGGATTAGAACTTGGAGGCAGACCACTGGGTTAACTCAATCCCAAAATTCAGGAGCAGATCCATAGAATGTAGAAGAAGAGTAATAAAAGGAGGGATTCTTTTTATATATGAATTACCGGTAACTGTGAGTCATGCAATCAAAGAAATGACAAGCTTAGACCTTTTTTCCTTTCCTTTCCTTTCCTTTCCTTTCCTTTCCTTTCCTTTCCTTTCCTTTCCTTTCCTTTCCTTTCGGCAAAAGAAAAACTGAAGAATATTACATTTTTAATAGTTAGAAATAAAAGTCCATCATAATATTACCAGAATATTACACCAAAGAAATGTGGGTGTAGAAGACAAATCTGTAGCCTTTGGACATTGTTCCTGATTGAAAATACCTTTTCCAAGCATGATTTTTATTCACAGTGCCTTCATTAACAAGACTGAGTTGAGATTAGGGTTTAGCAATTGAATTGTTATTAATACAGAACTAATTTATCACCTGACCTAAAATAGCTTAGGAAGGGGATTTACCCCATTTCTTTTTAATTGTTTTCCTCTCAAGTATTGAGAAGACAAATAGATTAATGGATAACCTTATAGCTGCGTTTACCAAATCTGATCCTGAATTTAAATCAACTTGTGATCTAGTCTTCATAAAAAATAAGTGGGTATTTCAGATATGCAGGAAGCAGAGGTCTGGCCAGAAAGTTATTGCGGTATTTTTTTTTTTCATATTTCTTCTGTCCTGGTGATAGGAAAGTCAGCTTTTGTTACCTATAGTATAAAGAAGTAGGTATCACTCACAGTGGGCTAGATTACTTAGCCCATCCCATCCAAATTCCCAGGAAAGTGAATAATATTTTAAAAATACTCTTTGTAGTTCAGACTAGAGGTCTGAACATTCCAAAGTAGTGTCCATCTTAGTAATATGGTCTTTGATGGGAGTAAATCAAAAACCCCAAGTCTGAAGAATCATGTTGCAGCAATGGATTCCTGTCTGTCTGTTATACTTGTTCTTTGATTTCCCATCTTGTTATGACCTCTTCCTATGCTTTCCAGAATGTCCACTCTTGATTTTTCTTGTAACACCCAGAATCATGGCACCAGAAAGTTGTCAAATTGGAAATCATAAAAGGGCCTATGGAGTAGAACAGTAGTGGTGAACCTATGGCACGGGTGCCAGAGGCGGCACTCAGAGCCCTCTCCGTGGGCACACACACCGTCGCCCCAGTCCTAGGCTTTCAGCTGGGTTTTATAAAACCTTTTCGCTTTAGGCCTCCGCCGCCGTGTGCAAAAAAGAAAAAAAAGTTCAATCAATCAGTCAATTTCAACTTCTCACGGGGAAAAAAAAGATCTTGCAAAGTTGGAATTGATTGACTGAACTTTTTAGTCCCACCAAGTCTACCGTTACCACCGCAGCCACCCACACCCAATGGGCCACACCCAGCCAATGGGCCACACCCACCCAGCACCCTACAATGCATACCGTAAGTGGGTTTTGCGTTGCAGTTTGGGCACTCGGACTCTAAAAGGTTCGCCATCACTGGTGTAGAATATAGGGAGTCCTTGACTTATGAACACAATTGAGCCCAAAATTTCCATTGCTCAGCGAGAAATTTGTTAAGTGAGTTTTGCCCCATTTTACAACCTTTGTTGCCACATTTGTTAAGTGAATCACTGCAATTGTTAAGTTAGTAACATGGTTGTTAAGTGAATCTGGCTTCCGCATTGACTTTGCTTGTCAGAAGATCGCAAAAATGATCACATCACCCCGGGACAAAGCAATGGTCATAAATATGACTCAGTTGCCAAGCATCTGAATTTTGATCACATAACCATAGGGATGCTACAATGGTCCTAAGTGTGAAAAATGGTCATCAGTCATTTTTTCAGTGTTGTTGTAACTTCTAATGGTTACTAAATGAACTATTGTAAGTCTAGGACTATCTGTATGCTGCTTTTTCTGCCTCTGGACACATGGCTATCACAACAGATAGTAGCAACAGAGCAACAGCTGACAAAATGGAACATGAGGTGCAAGGGGATGAGCCTGCCAAGGATTTTCACGCTTGTTTTTAAAAGCATACTTTCACTGTCTGTACATTAAATCCATCAATTAGGGATGTACATCTGGTGAGAACACAAAAAAGGGCCTTCTTGGTGGTGGGCCCTTCTTTATGGAACATCACTCCCCAAGAGGTACAGTTGACTGTTGCTTTTCCAAAAGGCCCTAAACAAAAAGTTTTGTCAGTGGGCCTGGGGACCATGAATGGAGATGGAGATGGAGCCAATCAAGAGGCTGATTTGATTGTATTGTTGGTGTTATGGGGAGTGTAGTTTTTTTTAATGGGTTTTTATTATATGGTGGATTCTTTTATATTTTGTAAGCCACCTGGAGTTAACTATGTGTAAGTTGGGCAGCTACATAAGTTTGTTTAATAAATAAATGGGAAATAATGGCAGTCTGCCACTTTCTTTTTGAATGGCAGCCTGATAGTTATGTCATGGCCAATTGCTTGCCATAGGTAACTACTCAACTGGCCATCCAAACAAGAGATGCATTACTTTTCCATCTCTTGATACAACATGAGGTAAGGTAGAAATGATCAAATCTGGAAGGAAGACACAGCTCGAGAAAACATTGAGGAAACCATGCATTGGAAGCACCACAAGTCTCCAAAACACCAGCAGGCGGAGGCACAAAGACAGAAGAGATGGGAGCAAGAAAAAAATATCTTATAATAAGGTGTTTTGTTGCAAATTTTCTTCAGAGGTCATCCATCTAATGCCTAATGCGAAGTTAAAGTTCACCTGTTACACGTCTCAAATGTAAATATCACTTGTAAGCAAGGCTTACTTTTTGTCTTCTCCTTAGCAACAAATAAGCAAACAAAACCTTTTTTGAAGTGATAAACCAGCTTTATGCTCTTAATTCTACTGGGAAATTCTAAAAAATCTTAGGATTTTTTTCATTAAATTCTTCTGTTCATTTCACCTTCTCCAAATAAGAGCATGATATGCCTAACACTTCTTGATTATAAAGCTAGTTTTATTATCCCAATTTTTCTCTGAGTCAAAGCGCTTCTGGGAATCCTGATAGCATCAACAAAGAAGGGGATTTCCATAACCAACTCCCCCTTTTTCCATGAAGAGAAAGACATTTCTAATTCAGGACACAAAAAGCAACTGGCATCTTTGAAATGTGTGGGATTTTACATGGCATCTTCCTCTACAAATGAACCATGCGAAGCAACCAGTGCCAGGCCAGCTGTAGCAGGAATAACAGCTGAATTTGGTAGAAACCTCTCTGAAATGAAGCATCTGGCATCAGTTCCTTCCTGGGAATTCAGCCAAAATAACCTATCATTATGACAAGCGTGGCAATTCAGGGACAATACTGGAAGAGAAGCACACTGGTATGCTGCCACCTATTTCTGCTGGAACACAAACAACACAGCAAACCCAAACAGAGTTAAGAGACTAAAATGGACAATTGGGCTGTGGGGGCATACACTGCTTCAACACAAACATGACTTCCAGACCTTGCAACACACACGTTTTCTGTCACTGGCACACATGATAACCCAAGAAAGGAAGATTCACCGTGAAGTAGCCCATATGATTTTGAACGGCACAGGAAGCCAGCAAAGCAATAGCAATTTAACAAATTTGCACATAAGCAACTTCTCTGCATTGCTGTAAACTGCCTTAAGTGCTTACAGATGCCTAACGGCAAAGTACATGTTTAATAATAAATAAATAAACCACAAAAGGTAATGTGGATGTGATAAACATATAGCATCAAGAGCTTGATGATACAGAATGGTCTTTGCTTCCCATTTAAAATCAAATTAGGTAGAAACAAATCACACTTTCTCAGGAGGAAATGGCACAGTCAAGAAGCTATTATTAAAAAGCTCTTGCATACTCATCCGCTTGATCTATGGGGGCAGGAGGTAAACAAAAACAGCTAAAGTTTCTCATGAAACTTGGTCATATTTAGATAACTGTATGAACTGAAAAATGGAGGTACACTTCCACCCCAAAGACACATCAGGGCACAACTGTTTTTAGAACACTGCAAAATTTGGGGAGTTGAACAGGATGTGTGCAGCTGGATTTGAAAAATGCTGATCGCCTTGAAGGCAGCAGTGGTACCCATCCTCCGAAGTTGCCATCCTTCAGTCCCACCATATGGGACAGTTCCAGTCCAATCTGCTCCAGGGATAGAATAAAGAGGCTTGCAAAAACCAAATGTAGATCTCTACTCATGTACAGATAGTCCTCGACTTATAACTACAATTGGGACCAGAATTTCCATTGCTAAGCAAGGCAGTTCTTAAGTGAGTCACGGCCAGTTTTAAAGCCTTTTTTGCCATGGTTGTTGAGTGAATAATTGAAGTGAATCATGTGGTTGTTAAGATAATCCAGTTCGTCCAATTGGCTCTGTTCTTGGAAGATGACAGGGAAGGCTGCAAATGGAAGTCACAGAATCCCGAGATACTGCAGCCATCATAAATACATGCCATTTGCCAAGCACCCAAATTTTGATTACATGACTGTGGGGATGCTGCGATCGCCGTAAGTGCGAGGACCAGTCATAAGTCACTTTTTTCAGTGCTGTTGTAACTTTGGTCACTAAATGAAAGGTTGTGATTTGAGGACTACCTGTAACATTTGGTTTTTGCAAGCCTCTTTATTCTATCCTTGGAGCTAATTGAACTGTAGATTACTTCCTTTGGTGGCGTTTGTTTAAGCCTCCTATGTACCCAAGAACATTAAGCCCATGGATTGTGTTCATGATGGCGAGCTGTATTTGTGCAGACATGCTCAAGGACCTTATGCAACGGAACAAATCTTTCCATGAAAAATAAATCCAACAACCTTGAAAAATGACCCCATCAGGTGTTTTTCAGAATTTCTTTTCAGTAAAAACTCAACAACTCTAGCAACCACTCCTTGCACTACAACATAATCCTACAAATGATGCCAGTGGCAATGAATCTGTGGATGAGGAGTACAAGAGATTGGGACCAATATCACTGAGGTGAATGAATCAATATTTTACCGTCCAGGTGATGATCATATTAGTGGTTTCATTTCCTTCTCCTCTGACATCAGATGGGTTTCGCTCAGGTGCTGAAAAACAAAGAGACTGGAGTTATACTGGGATGTCTGTACCATGTTTCCCTGAAAATAAGACCCGATCTAATATTAATTTTTGCTCCAAAAGACGCATTAGAGTTTGTTTTCCAGTTAGGGCTTATATTCGGGGAAATACGGTACTAAATGCGTCTGTCTGGCTGACGATTTTAACTGGGACTTATTTTGGGGGCGGGGCTTATATTATAAGTGTTCTGAAAAATCATGTTAGGGTTTATTTTCCCATTGAGTCTTACTTTCGGGGATGTCTTGAATCAACCAAAACCAAATGTCCACTGTGCCTCCCAGACTGAAAATGCCTGTCCCAGGGGTATTAGGAGCCAATGTTTGTGGGGCAGCACTGTTTTGTGGATGGCATGGTTGTGTTAACACCTACAAGGAACATTGCCTATAGCCTTCTTCCAGCATCTTGAACCTTCTTACCTGCAGGTTCCGTGGCATGACTGGCAGACCGGCTGCTTAATTCGCTTTTCCCCTGGTCATTGCTGGCCTGTACATAGAAGTTATAACTTCTGAATGGAGAGAGGTGAAGAATAGTCCATGGCTGGTTCCCTGGGACAGTAGTTAACAATTCCATTTCTGCTGGCCCAAATTTGGTTTCTTCACAAAACACAATATATTCTGTGAAGGAGAAGGGAAACATAATCTGAGAGTTTGAATGATTTTTTTTTAAAAAACTCATTAAAATTGCTATTACCTACGGCTTTCCTAGGTTCATGCTACAAGCTGAGGTAAAATGCACCTGTACATAGATGAAGCTAATTTTTGGTTTAGCATGATGTGCAAATCCAGGCATTCGGGTTCATTCAGTACCCTGACTTACTGAATAGTTTCTGTATTTCTACACATATACAGAAACAGGGAAATGTAAAAATGACGATTTTACCAGTGTGTGATTTATATCTAGCTTCAAAATTCAGAGATATCTGTAAGGAAGCACTGAATAGTCATTTTATACATCACAGACAGCTGCATCTTTTCCATCAGTCTTTTGTTAAACTATGCTAAGTCACAAGTAACAGTGGCAATATAAACAAAGAAATATAAAGTTGCTGTCTAGGGTGTTTTCTAGCCACAAATATTTTCTAAGTGCTGCTATAAGAGAAAAATAGTGGATACAAAAAGGCCTAAGATTGTGGTGCAACAGGACTGCTTTTGTCATTTTGATGAAAGCAGCAGTCCTTGTGGATGCCTTTTCCAAGGAAAATCCATGAGTTCTGATTAATCAGGGGTCATTTCTCCTTAATTGCAAGATACTCAGCACGATTCCTTACCATTTATTTCTCTGTTGTGATTATCTCCGGGGGTCCATGTCAGCTTTACCTGATGATTCTGCTGCCTTTGCACCTCCAGATTTGATACAGGGCCAGGTTCGCCTGACAAAAAAAGAATATAATGAGACAGCCACCCACCTGTCTGTCCTCACTACAGAAGAAAAATCCGATTTTTCCCCCCAAACAGATTTTCCAAGCCTGTGTCACAGTGTGAAAATTTGAATCCTTTCACTCCCCCTTCAGTGTCAGAATTACAACTTTAATTTTTACAAATTATCTGCTGACGGAGTAATCCGCCATCTAAAGTAGATTGAATCTGTAGCCTTTAAAGTTGTTGATTGATTAAATGTAATTAAAACTAGATTCTTTAAACAGAAGCTTATTTCTGAAAATCCGGAATTGTCAGTTTTCTGTACATTTGTGGCTCAAAGCCATTATTCATTGGGTTTCATTCTGTATTTTTGTAACACACTAGAAACAAATTCACCTCATTAAAAAAAACAGACCAATGTCTGCTTTGTCTTATGCACTATGTTTTATATAAAACATAAATTACATTACATATGTATGTAAATTGTGGCATTTACATTTATACTTATAAAATTTATAAATTGTATTTTGCAAGTCGTCTGAACTGCGAGATGGGCAGAAAATAAATTTGGTAAATAAATTTTGCTATCAATATTTAGAACTCTCCACATTTCAGTGAATCATCCAGCTTAATTTTAAGAGTTAATCTCCTCCCAAATAATATCCCACTAAAATTAAATAATTTACCAATCAGAACATACAGTCTTGGATTTCTGAGGGAATGCATCTAAGAAGAGAGGCCTGCCTGGAATCAACTGGAGAGAGAGCCTTTTCTTATTCAGGTAGTCCTTGACTTACGACCACAATTGAGCTCAAAATTTCAGTCGCTAAGTGAAACATTTGTTAAGTGATTTTTGCCCCATTTTACAACATTTCTTGCCACAGTTGTTCAGTGAATCAGTGCAGTTGTTAGGTTAGTATCATGGTTGTTAAATGAATCTGGCTTCCCCATTGACTTTGCTTGTCAGAAAGTTGCAAAAAGTGATCGCATAACCCTAGGACACAGCAACGGTCATAAATATGAGTCAGTTGCCAAGCATCTGAATTTTGATCACGTGACCATGGGGATGCTGCAATGGTTGTAAGCGTGAAAAATGATCATAAGTCACTTTCAACGGTGTTATAACTTTGAATGGTCACTAAATGAACTGTTATAAGTCAAGAACTATCTGTAATTTTTATTTTTTTTAAAAAAAGAATTTAAAGTGAATTAAAGAATTAAAAACAATAAACATTTTAAAAGAAAAAGTAAGGAAAGTAAGTAATAGTGTAATACAAAAAAGTGCCTTTTCTGTAGCTGTCTCAATGCTATGCAATTCCCTTCCCATTATGGTACATTTTACACCTTCTTTAATTACCTCAAAACATAATCTGAAACCTTGTTTTTGGAACTGGCATTCCCTTCTTGAAATCCATGTATATTTGATATATCACTGTTACATAATTACTGTTATTTTTATTTATTGACAAGTTGCTTTGTTTCAATTATGTTTTTATTGTTGTAAAAGTGCTGAACTGTAAATGGCTTTGCCAGAAATATACATGGGCCAAACTGCAAAAATAGATACACAGCAAAAAGCTAGTGTTTTTTTTTTTAAATACCAATTTAGTACCCATGTGTCAGGTATATCACTGCATCCCTTTGAGATTTCCCTGGTCTGAAGTTTAACCTCAAGAGAGAAACAATCCAGATCTAATCTTTTCCTTTTTTGGTACTTGCCATACACCAAAAGATTGGCATTTTTTTCTACAGAGTCAAGGGTGGTCCAAGCCAGGCAGCTGTATGTTCCTTGATCAGAGTAGTCCACGTTGGTGACTGTGAGAGACATGTCACCAATGATGTATCTAGGGAAAGACCAACGGTCAGAGTAAAGTTAATGCAAAAGTCCTTTGAACCCTAAGCTTTTATTCAACATGATTGTGCTCTTTGAACTTACTTGTTATTGTCATCTGATTCTTCAATATCTTTTCCATTTAGGCGCCATTGGATACCACGCTTCGGAATACTCTCATCAAACAGTACCTTGCAGTAGAACATCACACTCTCACCTTGCTTCTTTTCCATGTTGATAGGTCCCTCTTCAATCTGTGTTGCTCCTGCAATAGGAATGGAATATTGTATTGTAGCCTCTCCACCCATAAAGTCTTACTGTGGGCATCTATCGTCTTCTCATACATTTATCCCACTTGGCTTTTTTTTAATCATTCTTCAGCATGGCTTGAATGCTTCTTAATACAACTATGACTAGCCCAAGACATTTTCCAGCTTGAAAATCTCAGCAGCAGTCCCTCATTTTCATCTTAAGGAAGTAAAACGTGATTCCTTCCTACATTTTTCACAAAGACTGTCTACTCAACACAGACTGAACCACAAACAAGGCAACATTTTAGCCTAGCATATGCCTTGAAAGGAGCCAGAAAAAAACATTTTCAACTAATCTGTTTGTGCTACTCTTTTATTAAGTTCACATGAAGCTTAATCGTGCTTTACTCAATTAAGCTAATTTTGGGTTTGCACAATGCATTGAACCATAAAAGGGTCCGTGTGGGCTGAATTCACACAATTTGGTAGGCTGAAATGTTGTTAGTTGCTGATCTATGGTTCAGTGTATTGCGTAAACTAATCATTTCACATTTGACAACATCACAGTTCTCTAAAACATCATTACATTTGCTCCCAAGTAAAACTGCCATCTACAGTACTTAATTTTAAATGAAAGTCTTCAGGTCACTTTCCACATGAAGAGATTATCTTTAAGCCATTCTCCACACTGGAGAAAAGACAATACATCTTTAGGTACAAAGAATTTATTAGCAAGCATAAATAAACACCAACTTCCCCTCATCCTCTTCCCAGGAGGGACATGAACGCTCGGAAAGTCTTGCCAGATTAAAAGCTTAGTCTGATGTCACAGGCAGATGGCCTGGCAGAACCTCATTCATGTGGGCATTGGTAGGGAGGCAAGGAGGAGACAAATGATGAATTAGGCATCACAACATTGTATTACAAGCTTTTGATATTTATTGTCATCATGTCATATGCATGTGTGTAAGGAATAGAGCATCATGACACAATGCTCATTTCACTGGATTTTACAGATGCCTCTGATGTTTTGACCAATAGTAAAAACTCTGGCATAACCTGCCACATCCACTTATGAAGTGGAATGTTGGGAGAAAAACAGTTTTAGAGGATTTAGCTGAAAGCTACAGTACTTTGTTTCTGGTTACTTCCTTCCTATCACATCTCTTATGGTCAACTATTTTCTCTCATATTTCTCTCTGATTTAATGCATAGTTGGAAAATCTGATCTCACCTTTGACAACTAGGCGAGCAATGATGGAGACATTGTTTTGATCATTTTCAGCCAAGCATGTGAAGTTTCCTGCGTCTTCACGTCGGACTTCCTGAAGTTTCAGGGATCCATTTGTGAATATAAAGGTTCGTTCATCTTTTAGGGCAGGGTTCATGTCTTCCATAAACCTGGAAAATGAAAACAAGAAGGAGGTATGACAAATAGAGATCTCTCTATAGTACCCTCAGTGCACTTATTTTGCAACACAATCCAGCTCCTAATAATTTTTTCATATATAACACCTTTAATTGCCTTTAATTTATTTTGTTTAAAGTGCTATTTCTTAGGCCTTTACTATATTTTGCCTAATATTGCTTATCCCAAAAGAGAATGGAGCAATGGAATATATATGTTTGTTTTTTCTTTCCCTTGTGTAACTTCTGCAATTTCCTGAATATGCTAATAGTATAATTGTGTTTTTCACTGGCCCAATTCTCTTCCTCCATTGGCACTGGCATTGTGCCCATTAGTTTGTTATTTGAGAGAGCTAGGCTAATAAAATCCAAAGAGGCATTTGATGTTTTCCAAGTACAAATGAAATGAGTGATACTAAGAAAATTTTGATATATAACTGGGGCCAAATAAACAATGTCAGAGCAGCTATGGACAAAACACATTGTGCTTTCTGAAAATGACACAAAACAGAAACTGTACCACTGCACTTTAGGTCTGGGTGCCCCAAATGTCTTGCAATGTAGGATCACTATTTGGTTCTCCACCACAGCATACTCTATGCCATCTGGGGTCAGGATCTCTGCTGGCAACCCTGGAGTAAAGCAAAAAGGCCAATGAGTGTAAGGCAGGATACTCATCTCCTCAAGAAACCCTCCCTGGCCCTAAGTCCTGTTAACACACAATACCACCCCAGAAGAAGGGGATTGTAAGTCAATGGAAAACAACCAGAAAAAAAGTCTGCACTCAGCATATTCAAGGGTTCTTTTAATGCCATGATAAGCATTAAACACATGCTCTATTCTGGACACATGAGCCAGAATAGCAGGCAAGAATACTGTAAGTATTCTTCTCATTAGCCTGTTAAATTAAACAAACCTTCACTTTTTAATATATTTCCTTCCTTCCTTTCCTTAAGTTAAAGGCTTCTGGGAAGAGCCATTGCTAAACCCACTAAGATGACTACCCACTGCCTCAGTGGGGTGCTATCTCCAATGCCACATCATGGCATTAATTTGGAGGCAAAAGGGGCCTTTGTCATTGTAAGGCCTTTGTCATCAGGCCTGAGCAAAAAAGAGAAGCAGACTCTGTACATAATTTATAAATACTGCCAGGGAATGCCATTCCCTGGAAAGGTGTCTGAACTGCAGACTTCATCCATATTCCTATCTTGCTGTAGGAGAAAGAGCTACTGGAGGAATTTTAAAGTGAAAACTGAAAGGTTGGTGATATGATAGAACAATTGGAATAGCCTTTGCTAGGTTTTTTTATAGTAATATCTTCCTGTCCTTTGAACAGTGAGAGCCCCATTTTGATTCAAAGCGGAGAGATGAACTTACAGACAACAAGGATGTATGCATTGGCCAGGAGACTGCCGTGCTTATTGTGGGCTTGGCACTGGATAACAGCGGTGTCATTGGGTTGCACTTCACTGAAGATTAAAGCTCCTGATTGAATCTTTCTTCTTGGATCTGGCATCACATCTGAAAAGCAGCCAAGTGTTTAGGTCCAGGGAGCTAAGGTAGCCTTCTGCTTTTTCTCTGCCTTTCTTCTCGCCCATTCACTCACCTTTCAGAGGAGTCCCATTTATGCTCCATGACACTCTTGGCTTAGGTTTTCCATCAACTTCGCAATCCAAGCGGACATTCTCCCCTGGTCCATAAATCTGACTCACGGGCATTTTTATCCAGTATGGAGCAGCTGAGAAAAGAAGATCAGATGAAAATAGCATCCATTAAGACAAAATTAGTTCACTACAGTGAGGAAAATGAGCTTCCCAGGTCTATTTTTATATAGACTAACACAGTGCTCACTTTATAATGAGTTGTCCTCAGACTCCCTTTCTATTACCTCTCAGATTTCAATCAGGTATATAGGCAAGTAGATGCTTTATTTGTTTTGAATCACCATGCCAACCAATAATGTGAGAGTGGGGGAGGGTGTCATCATACAAAACACCTAGAGGGCAAAAGGGGCATCCCCCTTCTTTTATAAATTCTTCAAGGCAGGGAAGAACCTGCCTTCTTCTTCAACTAGGAAATTTCATCTAATTCAAATAATTGTCATTTTAGCTTTTGGACTGAGTATGAAATGACTGAATATAAAGGGTTGTGTATTATACACGTTTGCATGGCAACATCACTTTGCAAATTCTAGAAAGGTGGAGTTGACCCAGAGCTATAGGCTGCTGTTGGGGAAATTGTGTGCTGCAATAAAACACTGTGTAAAGATTTGCTAAGCTGTGGTGTGTGTACTCCTTGGAATGCAGAAAAAAAGTGTTCCTTGCTGGCAATCACTGGTCTTAAGTTTAAGCTCTAAAAGCGTGGAATATCAGGATAATAGTTGAATAATAATGTTGTTTTTATTTAAAAGGGAGAACAACCCAGCTAAAGTTTGGAAAATTAAAATACAAAGCATTTGCTTAAATTTTCTCCAATGAATGCAATGGAGTGCTAAGTTTGGGCTGGGTTATAGCTAGCATGACTGGTTAAGCTTAAACTTTAGGTTTTTATTCACAGTCAATATTTTAGTTATATTTTGTTTTACACCACCACATATATAGAGCACTGAGCTGCTAAGATCTGTGGATTGGATTACCCAGCTCTTATCTTGTTGCTTTGCCACTAAAATTAATATATATATACAGTGCTTTTTTTGAAAAAATAAAATAAAATAAAGGTGCCGGAACTCACACACGTCATACAACCCGCCTTGCCTACCCTACAAGGTTCCATTCAAAAAAGGTGCCGGAACTCCGTTCTGGGCGTTCTATGAGAAAAAAAGCCCTGTATATATATATATATAATTGGAAAAATGATATGGCCTCATTTAATACAGTCATACATGGATGGCTAGTATAATTGGCTAAAAAAGATGGCTTTTAGGTATACAAAATTATATTAAGAAATTTTAGAAACTTCCATCTTTCAAGTAAGCTGCCTTATTTAATATTTTGCTATTAATGCAACTCCTTTCCCCTCTCTCCCAAAGCATTAAAAAATGACTGTTGCCTCTGTTTTTTCTACTCTTCCTGCTAACATCCTAAATCACAGTATATGACATAATTACACTGTGCCTCCATTCCACTTGATCTTCTGCACACAACTGAATGTCATTTAGTGAGAGAAACACAACCTAATAATGTCACATCAAATGGCAGGCTCTAGGAATAAGCAATTTGGAGTGACATTATGTTTGTAACATCTACTAATCTCACCATAATCTTTTCTCAAAAGAGCAGTCTTGCTAGGTGTCAGTTTGACTACTCAAAATCTTTCCCATTTTTATCCTATCGGGCCCTGCTGGAGTAAAATTGTGGAAATACCCTCAACATTAACGGTATAGGTGTGGCGGATGCTGCCATGCTCATTACGAGCAATACACTGATAGTCTCCATCATCATCCTCCGTCACACTTGGGATGCAAAGAGTTTTATTGTAGTTCTCAAAGGTCACCCCAGGTGAAGGGTTCAGTCTGTTCAGGTGGATCCATTCCACCGACGGTGTAGGGCTGCAGAGAAAGGGAAGAAGAAAAAGAGCGTGTATAAAGCTGGCTTCTAACTCAGTTGACTGTTACTGATCTAAGTCACTGCTTAAAATTATGTTGTTCAGTTAAAAAAGGACTTTACTTGAGACTATTTTTAAAACAGAACATATACAAATTGCAGATGGGAGAATTCATCATCTTAGAAGAGGCATTTTCTCCTGTGCATAGAGCAAAAGGGGATACTTGCATTTTGTGAGGGTTTATGGAAACTATTTTCTTTTTTAAAAAAGAATGTATTTATATATGTATTTATTTGTAAAAGAGTTGCCTTTATTACCTTTGAAATTAATTTTTCCTTAGAACTCACCAGATGCATCTGGATCAAGAGAGTAGTACTAGTGATACCACTCAAATCAGTTAAGTCCTTTTTCCCCCAACTTAGCACTTTTTGAATTTCTTGGATTCTAAAGTCCATCATCTAGATCCCTATATGTACATTGTCTGGGGATGACAAGAGTTGTGGTCCAACACATCTGGAAAGTGCTAGATTAGTGAGAGCTGACTCAGGACATGATTAATTATCTCATTGATTTAAATGCATTTGGGATTATAGCAATAGCACTTAAACGTATATACCGCTTCACAGTGCTTTACAGCCCTCTCTAAGCAGTTTTACAGAGTCAGCATATTGCCCCCAACAATCTGGGTCCTCATTTTACCAATCTCAGGCTGAGTCAACCTTGAGCCGGTGAGAATCGAACTGCTGAACTACAGGCAGCCGGCAGGCAGCAGAAGTAGTACTGCATTCTAACCACAGTGCCACCACGGCTGGATGAAGAAGTAGATGATTTTCAGATGATCAGCCCACCAGACACTCAGCTCCTACCATATTCATTTTATGTTCATAAGAAACCTGTGAAATAGTTTGGCCTAGAGAAAACATGAGCTTCATAGCAGAGCAGGGATTGGCTTGCCAATTGCCTCAGCAAGACACCAGGCTGTTTTGTCTCCTCAGTCCGCTCTTCATTGTTTGTTTGTTGCTACCTAATAGCATAGTTAATTAAACCACTACTAAAGCATGTAATCAAAGGGCATCATTCCACTTCTCTGCTGATGTTTTCCTTCTCATCACCAAACCAGCAGCTGAATGGCAGGAGGAGCTGAGTGTCCCTGGAGTAGCAAATGAACAAAATGTTTTTCTAATTACTGCTGATGTATTTTGGTTTTTAAATCTCTGCTACTTGATGGGGAGCCACCCAGAGCTGGTTATAAGACGGGCGGCTATAGAAATGTTTTCAATAAATACTTCCAAGGCCACTCAAAGGATGGGGTAATTTCTATGCAGTCCAAAAGAGAAAAAAAAATGACTTTAGAGAATTCCATTGCCTCTCCAAACCAGCAAGGAGCAAAAATGAAACCCCAAGCTGTATTTTCCCCAACAATTGGAAGTCGGAAGTCACAACCCCTTAAAACAGAGGTCCCCAACCTTAAGGGCACAAGGAATCGGTTATGTGGAGAGAGATTTTTCCACAGACCGGAGGGGGCGTGGTTTTGTGTGCTGCCTGTATCCTGCAGATGGGGCTTTCCTTGTTTGTGCGGACCGATTGCTGGCATCCCGCGGCCCGATACTGGTCCATGGACCGGAAGTTGGGGACCCCTGCCTTAAAACATATCCATTCCCTTTCAAACACACAGGCAGATAGAGGCCTCTCCAATCTATCAGCCTGTTCACAAGAGAATGGGGATAGCATTAGGGATAGCATTAAAAACAACTACTGAAATCAAGGTGTACTCTTATCTCATTGGCCATTTTTGTTATCATAACCCAAAAGATATACCCAGCTCTCCCATTCTCATTCCCATTCCCTATTCAGTCAGTGGGGAAGCCAGATTCACTTAACAACCATGTTACTAACTTAACAACTGCAGTGATTCACTTAACAACTGTGGCAAGAAAGGTCATAGAATGGGGCCAAATTCACTTAAGAACTGTCTTGCTCAGCAACAGAAATGTTGGGCTCAGTTGTGGTTGTAAGTCACGGACTACCTATATTTCATCAGTTTATGGGTTTAGTGAAGCATCTTTCAAATCTGCACTAGCAATCCTTTGACTAATGTTTATTTTCATCCATTTGTTCATGCAAAGTCCCTGTGGAAGGAAGCTTCTCTGGACTCATGGCATTAGAAAGATACAGGATTGCATTGCCATATATGTTTTATTTTTGATGGCAGATATTTCCAAATACTTACAGCCCTGCTGCAATGCATTCTAGTATCAAGGGCTTTCCTAACAAGGCCACGTAGCTCTTGTGTGTGCTCTCTGGCACAATTAGAATTGGTTTCTGGTATGAGAAAGTGTTGGCTGTGGGAAGAGAGAGAAGAAAAGAGTTACTTGATATCAGAAGACCACATGTGCAGATGGCCTAGGCCAACACAATTGCAGAATGTTTGGCTTTTGACTGACTTTATATTCATGTTCTGAAAGTAAAGAGTATGTCATTGGCTCCACTAACTTACAGGCAGTTTGACACACACTTCTTCATAAAGCCTTCCTCAATTTCAAACTTTCTAAATGAGGTTATGGCTTAGCCTTCCTTCCTCCTTCCTTCCTTCCTTCCTTCCTTCCTTCCTTCCTTCCTTCCTTCCTTCCTTCCTTCCTTCCTTTCTTTCTTTCTTTCTTTCTTTCTTTCTTTCTTTCTCTTTCATATGCTGCCCATCTCACTCTGAAAATCAACTCTAGGTGGCTTTAGCAATTTGCTTGGATATTTCTCTTCCTCTTCTTTAACTTTCACAACAGCTTGATGAGGCATACTAGACAGAGAGATAAAAGACCAGCTGAGTTTCCCCAATGAGATCTGTGATCATGAAGACTTCAACTTAGTGCCCCGAGTTTTATTCATCAGTCTAACCACCGCACCTTATTGTCTCTGTCATTGCTAGGAACATACAAAAGGGTTCTACACATCACTTCTCTAAGTCTTCATCTTTGCTGTAGTTTCTTGTTATTTCTGGTAAATCATTTAGTTTCCAAGCATTATGTGATGATGATAAATAATATGCTTCCATAATTCACTGCTACAAAGCTCTTCTCAGAGTTTTAAACTTTCCATGAATCTACCTCTCAATTTTCATAATTTCATCCCTGGTTATATCACAAACCCTGTCTCCACTGCTTTGATTCACTTGTCTCTAAGCCCCCTAGGTGGGAAGCAACAGATTTTTGCTGCCAAATATTACAGGCAGTTTCCCCAAGTTAAAAAAAAGAAAGAAAGATTCTACCTTATTCTGCATTGATCAGATGCATTTTGACTAATGTGTCCTTGAGGAAGATAATGCAGGACACAGAATACAGAATAGAATTAAAAGACAGAATAACATTCTTTCAATTACAGGAAGTCAGATTTGGGTTCAATGTTACATGAAAATTCCTAATGGTAAGAGCTATTTGATAATGAAATTAATTGTCAGAAGAATTCTCCTTTGTGGATGTGTTCAATCAGAAGTTGGGCAACTATTAAATGGGGATATTTTCATTTGAGTGCCAGCATTGATCAGTGAACCAACAGCCTAGGTGAGTGCTTCTAGTTTTATGATTCAGTGGACAGCAACACTGTGCAATACTGGCCATAACATACCAAGTGCGAAATATCAAAGAACAGTATTGGGAACCAAATGCTGTAGCATTGCTCAATTTGTTGTCCATGCTTAGACCTTAACTCCCATGGAAATCCAACACATCTGGAGGGCAACAGGTTGGGAAAAACTGAAATACTAAATCTGAACCAAATACCTGACAACCTATAGCAAAATCCATGGATAAAGCCTAATAAAGATTTCAGGCAAAAATTCATCTCATAATTTTGCAGATTTCCACAAGGACTTCACAGTTCCTATGTTAAGACCATCAATTAAGCTGGGTGGGCAGAAGATCGGGATAAAAAAAATGTGGTCAATATCTTCCTGCAATAGCTAGCTAATTCCTCACTCCACAACACAGAGCACCTCAACATAGGGTGTCCTGAAGACTTACTTGGGATGACTTTTAGCTCAATGGGTTCTTTCTGGATAATGAGTCGTGGACCTTGGAAATGGGCATTGCAGATATAGTCAGGTTGACTGTCCTTCATCTGTACATTGGCAAAGTAGAGGTTTCCATCCTGGCCTACAGTGACTCGTTCATCTTGGGCAATGTGCTCAATCTCTGCAGAAAGAGAGGTGGGAAGGAGAAGAAGCAAATGAGTCATAGCAAAGCAGAAAGAATTATCATAAGACAGCCAAATGCCAAACCACTTTGCTTCTTGGCCCAAGCATTCATGACATGAAAGAAAGCAAAGTTATTCTATTACTTCTAAGTCATAATTATCATCTTCATGTGGAGATTTTGGAGGAGGTGGTCATAGCAGAGGAACTTCATTCTTTCCTGTGTTTCAAAAATGAATTTTGACTTCCAAAACAGGTTCCAAAAACTTGGGAGTAACCAGAGTGTACATTAGTCCCTGAGAGTGGAGGATTGGACCCATATTCTTTCCAGTCAAACCTTCTCTTCCCAACAAGAACACGTCTCCTAAAAGTTTACAGAAAGCCTTTCCTCTTTCTTACTTTCTCATATGTTCTGGGACTCAGGTTGGCATGTAATATATTCTGAAATGATCCAGCAGCCAGTTCAAAGCAAAACACCATACATAGTGCTTTTATCTGAGTCTGTATCTTTAATCAGATTGTCTATAAGAGTTCAACATCTTTCTTGAATGACATGATCAAAGAATTACCTGAGATCATGTATTTGCAACTCTCCCATCTTCACCTACCCTGCCCCATTTACTATCCCCATCCATCCGCCACATCCAGATTCCTTCACTTCTGCTGGGAACCTCTTGCCGTCCATCCAAAGCACTTGGCTTACTGTCAGCTCTTCTAGTTCTTTGAGAAAAGTAATCATTCCATGTGTTGTGATCTGTCACAATCAAATTCACAGTCTTTGGAAAAGACAGTTTCTAATACTCACTGCTGTTGAGCCAGTAGATTTTAGGTGGATCGGCACTGGTGGGTGGGTTACAGGGTAAGACTGTGTGGGTCCCTTCTTCTGCTGTGATGGGTGCCACCTCCTCCTTTGGCCACTGTGGGGCATCTGGAAGGCAATGAAGCAGGAATCGAAGCAATTAGTGAATAGGAGGGGGGTGAAGGGGAATTATCACGGAGGGGGAAAAAAGACTACTGTACATGGAGAGAAATTGGCTGCATAGTCTCTGGGCTAGGTTTTTAATGTATCCAGTTATTCACTGTGCCTCAGGGAAAAATGTATTTTAACAGGTTTTTGATCATTACTCAGTGAGTGGAGAGGCTTTGCCATACCCAGCCAATTAAAGCCGAAGCAGTTTACCAATTCACCTGCTGTCTCAGAGAACTAGTAGTCATTTATACATGCTTGTTGAGATGCAACTTGAACCAAGGACTTCTTGACTCATGCTTGATTTCTGATATTTTTATTAATACAACATCCTCAATAGCAACAGCTATTATTATTAATAGCAGGCAGATTTATTTTGAGAACTTCAGCCAAGATCACTGCAATTTTGGAGCAGAGAGAGGATGTTCTTAAATCATCACTACTAGTGCTGAAAAATACATCCTTTCTGATATCAGTGGATGTCTACTTTCCTGTATCCCTCCAGCTTTTAAATCTTTCCTTCTTCCTTGACAGACATGCAGAAAGCAAGGCCGAGCAGGAGAGAAAGAAGGCAGGAGAAGGAGGGGCTGGCAATTACATCACATGACACGATGATACCATGACAACTGTATCCATGGGAACAAGAGCAACCGGCTACACTCCGGGGAGTCCAGGCAGGTAAAAGGGGAAAAGACCCAGGCATAGACATTTATTGTAAGAGGGAGGGAGACATTTATTTCTCAAAAAAATTGGAAAGGGTGTATATATGTGTGTAGACACCTTAAGCTGCATCATTGTGGGTCCTAAAATAAGCTTCATCAGCAAAGCCAGAATGAGAAATGTTTGTGTGTGAGTGTGTGTGCATATGGCTGTGTGCAAGTGATACAGAGCTGGAGGAAGGCAGAGAATTGGTGGGCACACTTATAAAAGAGGGAGGGAGAAGCAGGAAGGACACCTTGGGGGAGGCAGAGAGGGACTCACTCTCAACAATGATGCGGCTCTCAGAACTCACGGCTGTGCCCAATATGTTGCTGGCATAACACCGATATAGCCCATTGAACCTAGTTGGCACATTCCCATTGTTTGCATGGATGATCAGAGTCCCTGAATTTTCCAACTGTTTTATCCCTTGCACCTGTTCTGGATCAAACTGTTCCCCATCCTTGGTCCAGCGGTACCTGCCAAAAGGAAAACACATGAGAAAGGAAAAGGGGATGCAATCTTCCTACCGAGTTCCTGTGCTATTTTTTAATAACCTCTGACTGGCAGGTTGGTCTATTTCTATAAATAACCTTGGTTCTCAGTCTGCACTAATTAAGATGGGTGCGACTGGAGAGGTGGCGGTGGAAATGTATGGTGGGGGGATTTAAAAGCAGGCAAACAATGATTCCTCTGATACACACAAGAACTGGGGTAAGGAGAGAGAGAAATCAATTACACGAGGAGCAGAGGTCCAAGTAAGGTCAGGGACATTTCCAGCATAGAAGGGAATAACGGAGATGTTAAGAACAGCAGAATTTAGAAGCATTGTGCACTGAGAAATGTCCAATATCGATAGTGGAAATCCCTTCCTAAAATCAGTCAGTCTCAGGGCTGTTCAGTTACTATCTTAGAAAAGTCAAATTCAAAGCTCTGAACTGCGATGAAAATTCAAGGACTTCTGCAAATAGATATACTATATGAGGTTTCCTTGGTGCTCTCTAAGCTTGCTTGTTTTCTTGCAGACGTTTCATTACCCTAACTAGGCAACATCATCAGTGCTGGTCCTAGTTAGGGTAATAAAATGTCTGCAAGAAAACAAGCAAGCTCAGAGAGCACCAAGGACTCCTCATTTCAACCCTGAGCTACAAATATTCTCCTTTATTGGTAGATATACTGTACATTATGGAGATAAGGACTATTTTTAGTTTGCTTTGTTCTGACTCAAAATTGGAACTTAGGCTTGAAACAGAGGAAGGTTATAGCTGGAAAAAATGGAATTCATACAGATTTGTTCCTGGCAGAAATATTATGTCTCAGGATGTATATTATTACTCTATTGCCATTGTTATCTTTGAAAAAACAGTGGTTAAGGCACCAGGCTAGAAACCATGAGACCATGAGTTCTAGTCCTGCTTTAGGCACAAAACCAGCTAGGTGACCTTGGGCCAGACACTCTCTCTCAGCCCTTGAAAAGGACAAACCACTCCTGAAGAAGACCTTGCCAAGAAAACTGCTGGGTCTATTCCAAGCAGTTGCAAAGAGTCAAGATTGAGTTGAAGGTGGAAAAAAGTGCACCAGCTAATTAGATACCAGTTTTTGTTCTCAATATTCTTTCTATGTATATTATCTCTATAATGCCTTTCCAAGGAAGTCTGTATTCTTAGCTCAATATAGAAATTGGATGAGTGAGGTTGACACTATACATCCACATACTCTCACACATTGAGAAAATTATAAAGAATCTGCGATTACCTAGTCCATCTCAGTCACAGAAAGTCACTGGAGGATTTTAGGTCAGTCACTCTCTCTCAGGCCAACTACCTCAATTAATTGATTGATTGATTGATTGATTGATCGATCAATCGATTGTGTATCATCAATCAACCATGCTTAGTGACCACATAGATTTTTTCCCCCCAGACAATCTGTCCCTAACTTGATCCTTCAGGTCCTCCAACAGTGCAATCATTGCCACTGTAGCTGAGGTCATCCATCTTACTGCCGGTCATCCTCTTCTCTTTTCTTCCACCTTTCCTCAAACACCAAATTGGGGGTGTCTCTCTAATAATAACATTTCCCAGTATCAGCATGCAGAGGGCCTCCATTAATTAAAAAAAAGTGTCTCCAGGCCAAACTACATTGACTTGGAAGATAAATGATTAGATCTTCTGATTTTCTTTATGATTGGAGGGGGGGGGGAGAGGAGGGAAGGGGATGCTAAATTAAATTATGTCCATAGCACTAGGGAATGGTAGTTAACTGTTACATTCAAACTGTAGCCCCAACCCAACTCCCCCCCCCAAATAAAGTAGTTGATATTACACTCAAATACCTGCCTTGGAAAAAAGAGCAATTTTAACCAGAAAAATAAAAAAGGAATGAAACTGCTTAAGAAAAAAATAGATAAATCTATTTCCTCAGACCAATTCTTCCTTGCCTTTCCACAACACAAAAAATGTCTATTTTTCAACAAATAAAAGCAAGGAAACATATGATATAGACAGAACTATCCTAGGATCCTAAGAAGAAAATTCCCACTAAAAGTTTTCCATTTGGAATGGAACTGGGATAAGGGAAACAATATTGAAGCTTGTCAATACTCACGTCACTGGGGGATTTCCAATAGCCTCCCATTTCAGGATAATCTCATCAGTGGGATATAAAACAATCTCCTTGTCTGGTTGTGTTGTGAATTCAGGTGGTTGTTGCACTAAGAAACAGAAAAGTGGGAAGAAAAATGAGCAATACAAAATTCTAACACACAAGGGACCACTGGTCTCATACTTAGAAGACCTCACCCTACCCAAGAATAATGTGATAGCCTCACACTGCAGACAGAGAATAAAAGCGTAGCTATTCAGATCAGCAAAGCAATCACTGTTTGGCTTCTTCTCTCCCATCCCATCCCAATCACCATTATCATCACCATCACCCATTTCATGGAAGACTCACAGTTTGTCCGGTCAACTGCGTCAGCAAGAAAACAGCAAAAGAAAAAAGAGAAGTGCTTGTTAGTGATCATTCCACCATTCCTGTGCCTCAAGAAAAACATAAACATGCAGTTTGTGAGAGCAAGACGGAAAGGATGAAAAATGCAAAATCACAGCCAAATGAGCACATTTTAAATAGGAAGCTCAAGGGTGCAAGACAGAACCCATATGTGAGATGATCAGGTGCAAGTGAGAGTGAGTAGGAAAGCCAGCTGGATGTCAGCATGTCAAACTCAGTGAATGAGACAGTTGTGTTTCTCTGCACCATTAGAGAATTTAAAGCAAGGCAGTGTGCAAATACTAATTCTACAGAAGAACAGAGTGAGTAACAATCTGCATTTGAAAGCAGGACAGTTGAAGGAAACTCATCTGATAAAGTACAGAGTCTGGAATATTCATTGAAAGTAGAAAAATTACTTTCTCTATCTTTTGTATGACTTAGATGCTTGATGGCAAGCAAGAGATGATTGACTAATGGTTGATTGTGCTGGTTCTAAAGCCCAAATCCCAGGATGAAACGAATGCATCTGTTTGCTGTTGTTGTTGTTGAGGAGAGGGTTAATTTTGTTGGTTTTGTAATATTTGTAATAATAATAATAAAGTTGGAAGGGACCTTGGAGGTCATCGAGTCCAACCCCTGCTCAGGCAGGAAACCCTACACCATTTCGGACAAATGGCTGTTTAGTCTCTTCTTAAAAACTTCCAATGTTGGAGCATTCACCGCTTCTGGAGGCAGGTTGTGCCATTGGTTAATTGTTCTAACTGTCAGGAAGTTTCTCCTTAGTTCTAGGTTGCTTCTCTCCTTGATTAGTTTCCATCCATTGCTTCTTGTCCTGCCTTCAGGTGCTTTGGAGAATAGCTTGACTCCCTCTTCTTTGGGGCAACCCCTGAGATATTGGAAGGCTGTTATCATGTCACCCCTCATCCTTCTCTTCATAAACTAGACATACCCAATTCCAGCAATCGTTTCTTATATGTTTTAGCCTCCAGTCCCCTAATCATCTTTGTTGCTCTTCTCTGTATTTTTTCTAGAGTCTCAGCATCTTTTTTACATTGTGGTGACCAAAACTGGATGCAGTATTCCACGTGTGGCCTTACCAAGGCATTGTAAAGTGGTATTAATACTTCATGTGATCTTGATTCTATCCCTCTGTTAATGCAGCCTAGCACTGAGTTGGCTTTTTGGCAGCTGCAGCACACTGCTGGCTCAGTGTGATCCCTCTCACAGTTACTACTGTGAGGTACCCCCTATACTATACCTGTTCCTTTGGTTTTTCTTGCCTAAATGTAGAACCTTACTTTTTTCACCATTGAATTTCATTTTGTTAGATAGCGCCCAGTGTTCAAGTCTGTCCAGGTCCTCCTGTATCTTAAGCCTGTCTTCTGGAGTGTTGGCTATTCCTGCCAGCTTGGTGTCATCTGCAAATTTGATGAGTTCCCCATCTATCCCCTCATCCAAATCGCTGATGAAGATGTTGAAGAGCACTGGGCCCAGAACAGAGCCCTGGGGCACCCCACTACACACTTCCCTCCTTGTAGATGCATTTCCATTGAGGACCACACGCTGAGTACAGCCAGTCAGCCAGCTACGAATTCATCTGGTGGTGATGCTGTCTAACCCACATTTTTCTATCTTGTCAAGTAGTAGGTTGTGATCTACTTTATCAAATGCCTTACTGAAGTCCAAGTAAATTATATCCACAGCATTCCTCTGGTCCACTAATTTTGTCACTTGGTCAAAGAATGCAATACGATTTGTCTGGCATGATCTGTTTTTGACAAACCCATCTTTCCTTTTCATTTTTTCCTTAGTAAGAGATCTTGAAAGCAGCAAATTTGGGATGGGAAAAACTAGACTTTTACTGCCCATCTCCGCTCTTCTTTTAATTCAGATTTGCCAGTTTTTTTAAAAAAAAAACAAACAGGAAAATATCATAGCCTGAATTCTAAGCAAAACTGTCCCTCACATCAGATTTTCCAACCTGATACTCTCCAGACATTTGAATTTCAATAAAACTAATTTGGTTATGATGAGTCAGATATTGAAGCCTGACACATCTGGAAGAGGAGATCAAATTGACAAAAGGTGACCTGTGGAGATTACCTCAGATTTCTCGTTGCTTGGCAAAGTCATACCTCTTAATGTGCTATTCAGTACTTCTAAAAGAAAAGTTATTGAGCTAAGCAAACTTGTGTTCCCATCAAAGGTTACCTGAAGACTCAAACAAATGGAATGGGGATTTGTTTTGAAATGATAGGAGACACCTTTTTCTTTAGTAGACAGTTCTATTCAGAGCTTCCTTTGCTCTCTGAATTGTCAGTTGTATTCTAGAGAATACAGTCAAACAGGTGGGAGCATAGAAGGAGCTGTTTTGAAACATATACTATTTTGAAACTTTGCAGCATTATATTGTAGCACAGAACAAAAAATGCAAACTGAAAATACAATAATAGTACAGGTATAGTATATGGACATAATTGTAGGTGGAATGGGTGCATGCATATGGACATTTAGAGAAGACATGCAGGTGACTCTCCTTTATAACCGCATTCAGCTCCACAAATCTATATTTATATGTAAGATATGTTCAAAACAGGTTGTTCTATCCCACAGGAAGTACTACCACAGGTGTCTTAAGTTTAGAGCAACACATTTTATATTTGGGATGCTTGTTTCAAACTGGCATAGCTCCTGGTGAGATTGGAACAGTGTCTAAGCAGTGTTAGATTAGCCCACTTCAGGTTCAAAATATTTTATATTTGAAACATTTTGCACCTCTCTCTCTCTCTCTCTCTCTCTCTCTCTCTCTCTCTCTCACACACACACACACACACACACACACACACACACACACCAAAATGACTAATGGGACAATTATTCTAAAATGCTTTTAATTAAGTCAGTGGATTAATCCAACTCAATATTATCTACATTGGCTATCAGTAACTCTTCCGGATATTAGGACACATCTAGATGATGCCAAGATCTAAATGCAGGATATTTTGTATGCAAAGCATGTGTGCTTTATTATAAAACCACAATCTATTCTCTTCTTTATTTCACTGGTTAATCAGCACAACGAGACAATGCACTTTACATTAAGTGCTACATTTTCATTCAATTCCCTATAAGAAAAGTTGCCTGACATTTCTAGGGACAATGAACAGAACCATCAGAGTTGTACATGGCTAGCTGGTTGTGTGCTGTGCAGGACTGCCATTGGACTGGGGAGGAAAAAGTGCTGAAATGGTATCCTTAGCATCAGTGACAATGTAGAAAACAGCAGGTGAAGTTTTCACAGCAGGGAAATAAACACTATTGCTTATGAATGTCTGCAGATCACAATGCCCTTGCAGGGAACGGTTTATAACCTGAGGGCCTTATTGTGGATAGGCTATGTGTAGAAAGACATTTCCTATGCCAGTGTGTTTTCACTTCCTTACCGATCAAACATGTCATGGAGGAGGCCAAACATTCAGCTAGCCTCCTCAACCCCCTTAATTTAACAAGCTGAATTGATTCTTATAGGAAGTGTTGTGTTTGGTTGAGTCAGCGACAGGTGGAAAGAAGCTCCGATCCAATTAGCGGAGGGAAAGGGTCTCCAGGGATCTCCTTGCCTACTCATCCAGACAGAATGGGAGAGAAGAAGCAAGACACACAAACACAGAGTAAGGGCGGGGTGGTGGTGGAATGGGATAGTAATAATAATAAAGAACCTAAACAGAAAGGTGAAATTTTATGAGCTTATCAGAAAAAGAGTTTGTATCCACTGTATCACTGCTGTAAACTAAGATTTGCAAACCATAACATGATTCCAGAGGGCTGTTGGAATCAATCATTATTTAGAAATAGAAGTGATTTTGATTTGATTTCTAAAAAGTTTGGTGAATGGACCTCAAAATTACAGTGTATTAATAGAAATCAAATCAATAACTATTGATAAGAATCAATAGCTTAAATTAGAAATTTATTCACTTTGGGGGAAAAAATAATTTGCATACAATTTATGAAATGTAAAAAAAATAAAGTTAATACACTATAATTTATAGTGGGACATACAATACTTCTAATAAATAGGATTATGTTGTATATGAACTGAATTAGAGTCTGCCTATTCTAAACTATGTGTGTGTCTATAACCTGTAGCAATACTAACAGACCCACAAGCAATTCAGTTTATGAGCTAAAGAGAAAGAGTGCTGTCTCTTTCCCTTCCCAGTTGGTCATTAGATTGTTTAAAACAACTGATATAACAACAGGATTACACATATTCCTGAAATTGTATTTAAATATTATGGAAATTAATCTCAACTTGGCAAATTTCTCTTTTGTTCAATAGCACCATATTTTGCAATGCTTTGTTTTGTTCTAAATCCAGCACTTGAAGATTTTAGGATCTGAAGTATCAGTACAGTACAGTTTCCTCCAAAACTGGTGCCTTCTGGGTGGCTGCAATGGCTAGGATTTATGGAAGATACTTATATATCTGTAACAGCACAAATCAATGTCTGAGTTCTTTCATCACAATCAAACTATAATACAATTTGTTACATTATGTGAATGTAGTTCATTGTGTGAATCTAGCCACTAGCTTGTAAATCTTAGAAATGTGTACAATGTATGACTAAACAATCAAAGTTATAAAATAGGGACTGTATTTTATGGGTCTGCTTATATATATAGCCGTATCCAGCCTTTGCTTTCATGCAAAAAGAGACCCAGTTTGGTCTAGTTATTAAGGCACCAGGCTAGAAAGCGACAGACTGTGAGTTCACATCTCACCTTAGCCATGAAAGCTGGCTGGGTGACTTGGGGCCAGTCACTTTCTCTCAGCCCAAACCAGCTCACAGGACTGTTGTTCTGGGGAAAATAGGATGAGGAAGTTCTGGTGGAGTGTTTTTTGAGGGAGGAGGCTATAGCTATCATGGGTGAATTAAAATATGTCTCAGTCTCCCAGTCTTGCAATTTATTATTTACTGAGATACAACAGCAATTGAAAATCAAGAATGGACCAGAATATTTATTTCTTATTTTAGGATCTGTTTATTTTTATTTTTTAATCATAATTTACCCATCATACTAATGTATTGTGGTTTCCATTAATAATGTTGGATTAAACAGTGCCCCCTCTCAACTTGATTCTTGGACAATGTCAGTAACAATTAGTATCTCAAAAAATGCAGCCATTAGGGCTTGTCACAAAACATTTACATAGCACAGATGGATGTCACCAAAATTTTGTCACCAAAATGCATAAAGCCTAACATCTACATATAAATGTTCTCATATGCTCAAGTCTACTTCTAAAACCTTATGCCAAGTAATTAGATTAAAAAAAATCAGGCTAACACCGTCAGGAAAAGACTTTTCAGTATTCATACCCTTAGCACATACACAGCATACTAAAAAGCAGAGACATCACCCTGCCAACAAAAGTACGTATAGTCAAGGCCATGGTTTTCCCAGTTGCAATGTATGGCTGTGAAAGTTGGACCATAAGAAAGGCTAAGCGTAAAAGAATTGAGGCCTTTGAACTATGGTGCTGGAGAAAACTCCTGCGAGTTCCCTGGACTGCAAGGGGATCAAACCGGTCAGTCCTAGAGGAGATCAACCCTGACTGCTCTTTAGAAGGCCAGATCCTGAAGTTGAAACTCAAATACTTTGGCCACCTAATGAGAAGGAAGGACTCACTGGAGAAGAGCCTAATACTGGGAAAGATCGAGGGCAATAGAAGAAGGGGATGACAGAGAATGAGGTGGCTGGATGGAGTCACTGAAGCAGTAGGTGTGAACTTAAATGGACTCCAGAAGATGGTAGAGGACAGGAAGGCCTGGAGGAACGTTATCCATGGGGTCACGATGGGTCGACACAACTTCGCAATTAACAACAACAACCCTTAGCACAGAGTTCCCTGACACTAAAAATCCATCAGACCGGCTTCACCTTGGTCCTTAATATCCTGTCCAAAAACATCATATTTATTCCATGAAATCATTGTAGGAGATTGGTTTAAATCAAGAGTATGCAACACAGGGCTTGTGGACCTGCCATTTGGCTCCTATCAAACTCTCTGGCCCACTTGGCTTTTTAAAGATTCCTTTGATACAACCATTATTATTTTCATGAAGCTGACTTATTACAAAATAATGCACCAGCTTCTTAGCATAAATTTTATTTAGACACACATATGTTTCTTTTCAGACTTTCACAACCTCCAGATGGTTAGATTCCAACTTACACTGAATACAGATAAAAATCCTCCTTTTACCCACGTCTCTTTTGCATTAAATAAAAATTCAACTTTAATGCAAGCATATCTCCTGCTATCACATCCAGGGGTATAAATTATGCCTAACAGAGAAGTTGCCAAATAGGAAGGACCATTTTGTTTCACAGATCTAGACGTTAAAAAAAATAAATCTTTTTCTTTTTCCTCCCATTGTTCTCCTCTGCTTTAATATACACTTTCATTAATTGAACAAGACAGAAGAATTCATACTTATTAACTATAGCACCACAAGATAAAACCTCACGAAGGGATGATGTTCATGGGAGCAACAGAGGCTAACCTTGAATGCTCTCCCTAGTGTTAAAAGACAATAGCTGCTTCCTGGTTTCTGTGTGCTGTCCTTGGTACTGAAAACTGGTCTGTGTTAAGAAGCTTGTTGCGAGGAACAAGCAAGAAGATTCAAAACTATCACTGAAATCAGTATGCAAAAGACAAGAAGGTAAGATTTGTAACTCCTCCTATTTTTGGCAAATTATAATAAGCATAAACTACAGCACGGGAGTGTTGTGCAGCAACTACTATTGCAATTTGATCTGGTAAATAGGTATCTGGATTTCAATCTAGAATATGATTCATATTATATAAAAATATTCCATATAACATGGATTGCCTGATTATATAGCCTACAGAAAAAGTGGTCCTGAATGAATGTGGACTGAATATAAAACAAGGTCTCCAGCACCTAACAAATACACTTAGGGTTTTTAGTCATAGACAGAATGAATAAGTTTCGACTGCAAAACAAATATTAACAAGAGCACATGGATCGAGATAGAAAGCTATACTGTAGATGTATAGAGATAGAGAAATATAAGCAATAATATTATCAAAAAGACGGGTAAGAATTAAAAAAAAACAAAAGACAATGCATGAATCAGTGAATGAGTATGGTATAAGCAAAGAGTTTTCAAGGACAGAAAATTATGTAGTAAATGGTATTGGGGTAAACTCTATCTAGCTAGTACATATTTTGTTCTTGCATAGCAATGCTTAGCCAAAATAAATAATGAGATGACTTTATATGTATATATATCCAGAAAATAAAAGGGTAACTTCCACTATTAACACTGTAGATGATTGTCTATTAAAACTGTTTGTCTCCTTTTAAATGGTATTATGACCAATCTATCTAAGTGTTGTGAAATGTCAGAAAAATGAAATTGTTTGCACACAGCAAATATCAAAGAATGTAGACAAATGTTCACGACTAGTAAGAAGTTCACCTAATGATGGCATGCTATGTAGAACTAATATCATAAAGCTGAGATGCAGCAAGTGGGTGCAAAAAAACTTTTCAGCACTGGACTTGGTGATTCTTGTTTCCCCATTTATCTTTCTTCTCTTTTCATAAACCAGGCAGAATCACCCAAGTTTGATTATGTGACCAAGAGGATGCTGTGGATAACTGTGAGAACTGGTCATAAGTCACTCTTACACTAGTGCCTCTGTAACTTCAAAATGGTTGTTAAATGAATGGTTGTAACTTGAGAACTACCTGTATAACCTCTCTTATTTGAGGGGAGTGTGTGTCCTGTTAGGGTGGCAGTATGAGTTGCTAACCCAAGGGGGTCCTTCTCCTAGATTTCTGATGATACTGCTTAGACGGAGATGTGGGACATTAGAAAAGTTAATATCATAAATAATAGGAAAGATAGTGGTTGGGGAGGAGTCTCCCTCTTAACTGTGGATGTCCTTGGGTAGCTTTGAGCATCTGTCAAAGCGGGAACATTCAATTTTAGCAACGTTCTCTCTCTCTCTCTCTCTCTCTCTCTCTCTCTCTCTCTCTCTCTCTCTCTCTCTCTCTCCCTCTCTCCCTCTCCCTCTCTCCCTCTCTCTCCCTCCTCTCTCTCTCTCTCTCTCTCTCTCTCTCTCTCTCTCTCTCTCCCCCTCCCTCCCTCCATTTTTATCTCTCAGTCCAACCTATCTCACAGAGTTGTTTGGGAATAAAATTGGTGAGACTCTTTTCTGTGTCTGTCACCTTGCACTCTCACAGAAGTAGCAGAATATTAGTTCAATCAAGAAAACAGAGAAAAGTGCCTTAAAAACAATTCTCTGTGACTCTAATAAAACAATGAAAATGAACCACTCATACACCTCCAAATCATGTATCTCCAGAACATTTCTGTGCTGTTTCATCACTCCACAAATTGGTCCAGAACTAACAAAAGACAGCCAAAATGCCTCACAGACCCTCCCCCTTGTGAAAGCTATATTCAGGGAGAGCTCCCACCCTCCCCATTTTAAAACACATGCAGCAGAAAATCTTTGCTACTCACAGCCTTCGGGAAACTTGATGGATTCTGCTGGATCACAGAGAATCAGAACCAGTGGCCACAGCAACAGCAGACAGGCTGGAGTTGAGGCCATCTTCTCTGGCAACACAGGCCAGGCCTCCCTTCTTCACCTGGATAGCAGTATAACCAAGAAGGAGACAGCTGCATGCAAGTCCTAATGTGACTTGTGGCTGAAGAAAGAACAAGAGAAAGAGCATGCATTAGCCAAAAAAAAAAAAAAACATGAGTGTAAATTGGTTTCCTTCCCCCTCCCAGTAAAATGTCCTTTCCCCAAGGACTGTAGTGCAGACTGCAAAATAGACTGGAGGAAAGGGGGAAAAAAGCAGTGAAGCCCTGTGTTTATTTGTTTGTATCATCCTTCAATCCAACTTGTTGGAGGAGCATGCTGTGTGAAGTGGGTAAGCAATTAGTGAAGCATCCTTCTTTTCACAATGACTATTAAACTAGGGGGGGGGACAGAAAGAGGGTTACAAAGAGAAATAGAATTTAGGATATCCTTAAATTAAAATAAAGTCAAAGTACACCCCAGATCGGAGAATTTGTCCTGGAATGTCTTTTCAGTATAGAAGGAAAAGGGGACAGCTTCTTTTGTTCAGGGAGAGAGAATGGATCATAGGAAGGCAGAGTGGAGGGGGTGGGAATCTGGAGAACGTTTTATGAGGGTGGGTGTTGAAGGGAGAAAAAGAAAAAGAAAAAGAAAGGAGCTTGGACTAATGGAAAAGAACCGAGGGTTGATGGATGGAAATAGCAGAGTAAGGAGAATAATGGGAGAGAGGAGAGAGGCAGATAAACAGAGTAATAAAATGGAGGATAAAAGAGAGGGGGGGGGAGATTAAATGAGTTTTTGAACACCCTGGATATACATAAAGATGGAGAGATAAAATGGATATGCAGAAGACAAACATCAAATACAGCAGGTTTCAATAAAGTTCCATTTTAGCAGCTCTGATTGTCAGCATATATTCATAATATGCTAGCCTATCCCAGCAGATATTTCTGATGACCATGAAGATTTTTAAAAAATACAAAATAGAACAAGCGAGTCAATAGATGAAAGGGTTTATGTCAACGCAGAGTGCCAGAAAAATCCCTGTCATGATTTTAAAGCTGCATCACTGTTTGAACACCCTGTCATCCACCTAGCCAGGTGCAGCCCATTACCTAGATACGATACAGTGTTCTACTGTGAGTTTAATCAATCTTTCTCCAAATGTTACTCTCCAGATACATTATACTGTATTAAGGGAGGGAGGAATATGAAAATGAAATGAAATCCCTGTTGCAGGCATTCACTTTCAAAACATGGGGAAATTGTGGGAAAAGAGGAGGCACCAATGAAAGGAAATGCCTAAGTATAAGGCTAAATGATCAGAAAGTAACTTTTCACTGTTTCTCCTATGTTTGACTTCATTTTTCTCTTGGTAAGGTTAAAGAGGGCAGGGTGCCCATATGGCTGCTCCTTCATAGTTAACCTGAAAAAAGACCAGTCCTAGTGGGTCTACACATGAGAAGTTGCCATATACATACTAGACTTTCCAGGAATGAACTTATTGGCTGCAATCTAATATGATTTCAGTTATCCTGTTTGCAAGACATTTAATTAGATTAAATGTGTGAACAACTAAACCCAATCAGTTGTTGGGTGAGAATGGCTAGGCATAACTCTCAAAGAGTTTCCTTATAAAATAACTATTATAGGCTGCGATCAGTTGGGCTGAATTTTCTGACATAACTTTTTTTAAAACTAATATTGACTACTGGTAACTACATGGACAAATGCAATTTTTCTGGGCAACATTTTTGGAAATGATTTCCCACAGCCTTCTTCCTAGGCTGAGAGACAGTGACTGATGCCTTCTGTGCTTAAGACAATGACAATTCCCCACTCCTAGTCTAGCACCTTAACCACTAGACTAGATCAAACTATCTCTCCTTGACACCCTGATAAAGTCATTAAGTCAGGCAGCTAAATTAATTTTTATCTCTTGCAATGAACCTTCAGGGATCATTGAAAAGGAGATGGTTGGAGTATCATAGCCATAAGAGAGGCAGTGAAGATTTAGATCTGAAATCTAGCTGCTGGTACAGAAATGACATCCTAGAACAAGCCTACAATAACAGGGCTGCTCTAGCAACTTTGTCTTGCTTTCCCTTTTTGTATATTTTTTTTCTGTTGAAGGAGAAAAAAACAAAAGATATTCTAAGTAATAATGGCCTCCAAATGACCTTTGCCTGTCTGACTGGGGCGTCCGAAATCAAGCATGACTAGGACACGGGACTAAATATTTCCCCAGGGGCAACAACTGTTTGGATCAGCCAATTTATGCAATGATCACCGCTGAATTTTAACTATGCACAAAGACTTTCATGCTAAAGCTCTCTTTGAGTTGAGGCATGCATACAGGCAGGGCCTGGGGGAAAGGGGTATGGTGCAAGCCAAAAAAAAAGTCACTGTGTCCAAGTAAACGTGACAGTTGTCTTAATCCCCATTTATATTTTATTCTAAGTGGGTTCTTCTCCCCCACCCTTTTTAGCCACCCATAACATGACAATGTGAAATTTATATTTGAATAGCACCAGCAGCAGTTGATATAGAAACAGGGAGCTGCACAAAAAGCCTTGAGCTTTTGAACCGATTGCTGATGAAGGTGGTTACATAGGAATGGAATTAGTATTCACTGTTGCTTGAGCTCTTTTAATCTACACAAAGAATTTAAATTGTTCTATAGCAAGTCACATTTTGCCTCTGAGTAGCGACAGCTTTCCAAGGCCTGGCCCTGGATATCTATTAGCTTAGCCTTCCCAAATCTTCCAGTGACTCCCGTCATTCACAATTAGCACTTCCCTTGGTTGGAGGAAGGGAGTTCCAGAATAATGCATACAGAAGGTGTAAAGATGGGGAAGATTGCCTTATCTGGAATTAAAATCGGGCCTAGTGTATACACAAGCTCTGTTCTGGCTCTGAGAGACTGGATTCCCGGCCCTGCACTACTGCCATAGATGGAAACGAAAGCGATGGAATTCAGACCCAAAGCCAGAACACTTGCTGAATTAGGATGATTTTTTAATCAGTCCTCGAACTATCTGTGGTCCAGGAATTTCTGTTCTAGCCTAGAAATTGCTTGAGATAACTTACAGCCCTGGGCATTTAACATGATAGCAGTGTTCCAATATCTAAGGGGCAGCCACAAAGAGGAGGGGGGTCAACCTATTTTCATGACAGTTAGAACCTATTTTCCAAAGCACCTGAAGGCAGGACAAGAAGCCATGGATGGAAGTTAATCAAGGAAAGAAGCAACCTAGAACTAACCAGAAATTTCCTGACAGTTAGAACAATTAATCAGTGGAACAACTTGCCTCCAGAAATTGTGGGTGGTCCAATACTGGAGATTTTTAAGAAGAGATTAGACAACCATTTGCCTGAAATGGAACAGGGTCTCCTGCTTGAGCAGGGGTCGGACTAGAAGACCTCCAAGGTCCCTTCCAACTCTGTTGTTCTGTTAAGGGAGGAGGAAGAATTGGTTGATTTTAAAATGTTCTGTGTCTTAGAAATATGCTACATCTTCAAGGAGCTTGATCTGTCCTATACAACCTGCTAGCTCTGAGCAAATTTTTCTGCAGGGAATCAAGAGACTGGCCAATGCACTGAGTACAGGTAGTCCTCATTTTATGACCACAATTGAGCCTAAAATTTATTGTTGTTAAGTGAGACATTTGTTAAATGAATTTTGCTGCATTTGGACCGTTCTTGCCACAATTGTTAAGTGAATCCCTGCAATTGTTAAGTTAGTAATGTGGTTGTTAAGTGAATCTGACTTTCTCATTGACTTTGCTTGTCAGACGGTTACAAAAGGTGATCATACGATCCCGGGATACTGCAACTGTCATAAATATGAACCAGTTGCCAAGCATCTGACTATGGGGATTCTGTAACGGTTGTGAAAAATGGTCATAAGTCACTTGTGCCATTGTAACTTCGAACAGACACTAAATCAACTGTTGTAAGTCGAGGGCTACCTGTACTTCGACTGATTCTTGTTTAAGATAATTTGTTTACCTATATGAAACTGTTTATCTGCACGGTTATTGTATTTCTAATGCAAATAGCATAATTGTCCTTATCTTAGAGATTCAATACTTTTCATACTGGAAGCCCCAGAGTGAAGGGGTGAAATTTCCCATTAGGAGACTAACCTTCATTTGGGAGTAGTTTTTGTTTAAAGTGAATTTCACTGCAACTGGAGATGTTGAAAATTCTCTGAGGGAGCCTCTTCTTCTCACAATACAGTTATTTGTGTTAATATTGGATCTACATGCATGTGACAGATGATTCAGTACAACTCGCAGATGGCCCTGATTTTGCTAGATGTTGCTTTATATGCCTGAAGACATAAATATGGAAGGACATTGTTATCTAGCTCTCCTCATGCCGGAATCCTAGAATCTCACAAGCTGTATCCTGAGGGGGTGTCTGTTCAATGTGTCAACTTCAGGCTCAAAAGCATTCAGAGTGGGAAATTGCTATTTAATACCCATTTATACCTGTTCGGGATGACCTCGAATCATGCTGAGGGTCACAGCACAGCCTGGATCATCAGGTGGTCATGTTTGCAGCTTTCCTACACACGTCTAGACAGCACTCTGGAATCCTTTCCAAAATTTCACATTCCACATTTCCACTGGAACAATTCAATCCTTTGTTCATCCCATCCCTGCTCAACTTTCCAGAATGAAACCAAGCAGCCTTGCCCATTTCTAGTGTACATCCCTAACCATTCACCAAATTGTCATGGTGGGCACCCAATTAATTGCTAATCCTATTGTCTAATATTATCTATTATTCTCTAGCCAGTAATGGAAACTTATACATTCCCTCCCTTTACCACCTCAGAAAGGGTGAGCAAGAACAGAACATTGGTTAAAAAAAAAAATTCCCCTCCCTGATGCACAAAACAATGAAGACGATCAGTCTGCAAATGGTTATTAAGTACACTATCCCAAATTACCAGTGAGTAAAAGGTGATTTGTATTCACACTTCACGTGTAGAGACCCAGGGAGCGGCACTTTTCCTGGATGCCATTAATCCAGAGGATAATATGGATGGATGGATGGCATTCCTGCACCAGAGCCACCTCCTGCCACTTCCATTTCCCTCTGGTGTCTCCCAATGATCGTCCTCTATTCATCTGGCAATTACCAAGCGAGGGGCTTATGTTGTTAGCGCGGCAGGGACCCAGAGAACAGCAACCAGGATGCAGATGGAGCCAAGGGGCAGCTACAGGGAGCTGAATTATTTAAGAAGGGAGGGGGAAGGGAGATAGCAACCTGTCAGCCAGGGCTTGGGGGAGGGGGAACCCCCACAGGGGACAGGCTAGAATTTTGATTAGCCTTCCAAGGAAGGTCAAGGCAGCGCAAACAAACTGGGGACTGGGGGGGGGCAGGAGGAAATCATAGGTGGTTGAAAAGAGAAGTAATTCTAATCATTTGCCCATTCAAATCACAGAACGGAACAGAAGTGGAAAAACTGGGTGTACTTCCAAAAAGCCCAAGGATAACCGTGCTAGCCCCTGAGGACAATCCAATGCAACTGTCTGTTTGCCAGAAATTAAAATCTCCAAAATAAAGTCCTGAAGACTTCACGTGAAATGCAAAACTGGTCCTTTCCTACCACTTTCCGGTCTAGTTTACCAGATTGAGAGTCTCTGGACATCTCTGCCAAACCTTGCCAGGACATCTCTTGACTAGGACACCTCCCCCCCCTCTCCTCCAAAGTGTGTACGTTTCCCAGTTCTCTAAGCCTCTTCCTCTTTACCAAGAAAAAGTCCCAGGCAAACACTTAGTGTCAGGAAGGGAGCTTTTGCTATGGAACTCCAAATGCCCTGTAAGCATTTCAGCTCCTTCAGAAGAAATCGGGATATAAATAAACAGAAATAATAATTAATAGCAATATCAGAGAGTTCGGCTAGAGGAGCTAGGAAATATAGACGTTCTTCATGGAGATTGTCAGTTTGAGAGATTGTCAGTTTGGGAGAGCCTTCTTCCTGGTACCGGTTTAACTCAAGAAGCAGACACACTGGTTCCAGAAGAGGCAACCGGATACCCTGAGCCCAGGCAGACATGATTATCCCCTTCTTAATTGCCCAACACATAATTGGTAAGCATCAGTGGCTGTGTGCCTTCGAGTGTAGTGTTTCCATTTCACTTAGTTTTGTTATTGTGCTAATAGCCTCAGTACACTATTCCATTCTGTGATGGCTTTAAAAAGCCTTTTTCAGATAGGGTAAACACTGTACTGGAAGCAGCAGTGATTATGCAGTATTTTCTTTTGTCAAACCTGAAACATTTGCAATATCATTTAATGGATTTTTTTGAGAAGGGGGGAAAAATCTATCAAAAATAAGATGATTGGAAAAAGAACAGCATAATCACCCTTTTGGTAGTGTAAAGATCACAAAAATTCTTATTAGAGTTGACTGTTAAAGAATTAGGCTATGGAAACAATGAACCCACAAATTTTAGAGCCTGACTATTGGAAGCACAGTGGTGGAACCCATCCAACAAACTGCTGTTTTCTGGTTGTCAACTACCAGTGATTTAATGCAAGGTGTAAATTCATTTCAATGATGCCTCCCACTAGCAAATGCAGTTAACCCACGAATTCTAATTAACCTGCTTGTGAACTGAGGACTTGTGGGTGAAAGATCTGGCCTACTTTGGGGTATTTGTTTTCTTCTTCATAGACCCTTGTTTTTAGAACATGATTCCTGGAGCAAAATTCTGAGAAACAAAAACTGTCTTTGGTTGGCTCTATTTTTTAGTAGATCAATTTGGGTATGTTTGCTTTATATATCATAGTTTTTCAAGTTAAGGATAAATCATCATGAAGAAAATCTATGTGGTCTCTAAAAGTCTACACTGACTTAATGGTACATCATCAATCAATCTTTGTAATAGCCACCTGAAGAAGTTCAGCACTATTATCTCTATAATTACAATTTAGGCATTAGTAAATCTCATAGATGCAGAAGACTTGAATTAGGAATATTCAGATTATACCAGCCCTTAATAGGCAGACAAACTCTCAGATTTACTATGTTCTGTTCATAAAACAATTCAAAGGCAGTAGATTTAAATAATCAAAGCTTCCAACTGAAAAAGATCAACAAACAAAGGAGCCAATAGGGCACGGGTATCAAACTTGTTCGTGTCACATGACTTATCATGACTATTGTGACGGTTTTTGCCTTTGCGGAGCTGGGATTGGCGTGGCCTGCACATGACGCATCCGCCCCACAGGCCGCCAGTTTGACACCCCTGCAATAGGGGCAAAATTTGCTATTCAGCATAACTCTGAAATTCCCAGGGTCCAGCGGTTATTGGTTAAAAAAAAATAACCATGTTTCCAGCTCTCAGGATCGCACAGAAGAAAAACAATCACAGTTTATTGTTAGAGCTTGGATTTCTAACCCAAGCCCAGGGCTTAGGCTTCATCAAAACCTATCCTCTTTCTACATACTTTCACAGCATGTTTCTAAGGCAGCAATTTATTCACTGCTAACAAAAATAGCTAACTAACATTGGCAGCATTTTGGTCATCACCACTGGGCTCCACTACACAATGCTGCACTCCATGCTTCCAAAGATTCAACAAGACCCAGTTCACACAAACGACTTATGGACCTCAGCACAGGTCTGCAAAAGTCACAATCTTCCTAGGCACCACAACTGAAATTGTTCTAGATTAAGCCACATATTTACCCTCTGGATATTTAGATTATGATGCAATGCTATTTAAAGGGTTAAGATTAATAAAATGCATGGAAATGGCCCATAGTAAGCAAGGCCAGCCTACGATCTTAGGCTGCTGAGGAGATCACATCACCCAACAGGGTGAAATAAAGACACATCTGGTTTACAGAATGGAGGCTGCTCTTTCATAAAAGCTTTTTCACTAAAATAATGGGGAGGAGGGAGAGATCATCTTTCAACAGCTCAACTTCTTTTAAATGAGGCTGTTTGGGCAAGAAATCCTCAGAGCCAATAGGCCCCAAGCTCATCATTCTGATAAATTTATTATCTTTAGATGTTCATGGGCATCCAACTGGATCTTCTACCTGTATCAGGTAACACACACACACACACACACACACACACCAGTCATTTATTCAAATTATGCACAACCACTTTAGCACTATTCATCTTCTTATTCCCCACTATTTTTGTTGAGCCAGCCCTTCTCCACACATTGTAACCCTCTCTTTAACCTTTTTCTTATTTCTTTTGCTTTTCATATTTCCATCCTGGAAGCAGGAGAATCAACAAAAGACATGGCAAGCCTTGTCAAAAGCTCCTGTCATAGGAACTAAGAAAACAAGATAATAAGAGGCAGATTCTGCCTAAAAGATGGGGGTGGGGAGATTCTATGACAGGCCCTGATCAAGTGCTTGATGATCTTTGAGGGAGCTAAAGTGTCACTGCATTTAGGCCTTCTTCTCTAAACCTTTCTTTTTAAAAAATATATTAGAGGCAAAATCCTCACAGGACTAAAAAAAAATCCTTTTAATTAAGACTATCAATAGAAATTGTCTAACTTCAAATGGATTAATCAAATATTTATATATTTATATTAAACAAATTTATGTGGCCATCCAGTTCACACATGGTGACTCCCAATGACTTGCAACATTAAAAACCTACAACATAAACCCTACAGTTGTCTTTTATTTACACTTTAGTTCAGGCGTTACCAAAATACTGTAAAACACATGCACACAAAGCCAGACCAAACAAAGTCCCCAAACTGGACTCACAGCATGTGCTAAGATATGATTTTTATGCACAACATCCTAGATGCCATCCTAGATTTCCAGTTATGATCTGGAGAGAGCAGACTCTCAGCTAGCTGAAACAGGCAACATACAGACCGTTTTACTAAGGCTTATTAAATGACTTAATTTGTACAATTAATAAAACAGAAGCTGTTGCTTCTTCCTAGAAGAAAAAATAAACTCTGTAAGTAAGTAGATCTGGTCCCTCTGCAACATGGTGAGAAATTAAAAAAATGAGAATAGTTGATCCCCAACACCAGTGTTATTTCTCCTTCTAAATTATTTGATTTACTACCAGTATTACCAGCCCTGATGCCCTCTAGAGGATATACCTAGCATCTGTTTAATATCCATCAAGTGAAGCTCTTCACATTTTTTAATTGACTGGGTGCTTTGCACTTTTATTGGGAGATTTAGTCACAGTTTCAGTGTTTTAAAACAATAAAAGGTCAGAGGGAATTAGAAACTGTTCAACTCAGTATTCAAATTTACTCATGGCAGAAGGTGGGGTTTCAAATATTAAGTGTCAAGGCAAACACGTTCCTCCTTTTGGCTCCTTCCATGTTAAAAATCACTTCCTTCACCAATCATAGTAGCCTAGCTGCTACGCTCAGCACTTAAAATAAAATAGTCAAGATAACTACCTACAAACAATGATCTTAATGCAAATTGAGATTGTCTAAGTCTCGCTGCTTTTAATACATAGCAGTTACCACTCTAATCATTTGATCGCAATGAGTTTCTCACAAAGAGAGCAATTAAAAAAAAAGAATTTGCCCCTCCACTGCCTCCTTTTTGTTGTTGTTCTATGACCATGGGGGATGCAAACCTATTAGCGGTTTATTTTAATTAATTATCAGGGAATGCATGGTGCAACCAATTGCCTCTAGAAAGTGGTAGAATTCCCTTACTCTGTTAGCAGGTGATAGGAGTGCAGAACCTGTAAGAAGCTTTCTTATTCTCTGATTTTAGGGTTCTCTGATTCCACAATTCTGTGCAAGGAAAATTCACTGTATGCTTGGAGTTGCTTTCAATGTAGAGATTTTACTGTTTAGACTAAATGTAACATTTTTAATACCACTGTGAAGTTCTGTAAGTTCTCTGGATCAGGTTGATGTGGTTTAATTGTTATCTATAATGATCAGATTAGAATCTTTTCTCTCAAGAGCTTAGGGTAATGCAGTTCAGATCTGCCCTCTTTTATTCTCACTATAAGCACAGGTTAAGTGGAGAGCAAGTTACACAGCCAAATCTATCCAGCGAGTTTTGCTATGATCTGTATTTGCAAAATCCACTTACAAATGGAGAATCATGGTTTATTCCATTAGTCACATTTTCTGGACTCAAAAGGCATACTAAATAAAAACCTAGCCATATAGGGCTGAGTTTTTGCAGCACACAAAACTAAGATTAGTTAGTTGATGCATTGTGTTTTGCAAACACTGGTTCAGATGGTCCTTGATTAGCAAGCACAGTTGGAACCAACAACTTGTTATTAAGTGAAGTGATCACAAGTGATACCGCAATGATGCTTATGATCTTACTTCAGCTTTACTTTGCTTTACCTGTGAAGGTCCTAAATGTGAGGATTAGTCATAAAGTTACATTTTACTTTTACACCATCATAACTGAATGGTTGCTAAATGAGGCAGTTGCTAAACGAGGACTATCTATAATGATGATCTGAGCCCAGGGCTTCCCATTCCAACTATATACCATGATTTTCATAAGCAGCTGCATTGATAATGTACTATACTTGTTTCATTTCAGAATACAATGTTTTGCATAAATCCATTTAAACGGGACATACAAAAGCTTATGGTGATATAGCAAGCCATTTAATAGACAATAAATTCTACTGTGGTCGCTCTGTGGTCAGAATTCTGCAGGTTGAAACCTCAACCCACCTGGAGATCACCTGGTTGGAGAAGGTTGCTGATGTTTATTTATTTATTTATTTATTTA
>NW_015386453.1:1436996-1443237 GCF_001527695.2 Protobothrops mucrosquamatus | reverse complement strand
CCCTTACCATTCCGCGCCCCCCAGACAGGACTGGCCTTGGCCTCCGAGAGGACTCCCCTGGTTCCCCTCGTGCCAACCCCGAACCCCCTAAAAATTTAGAAAAGCACCCCTCTAAGAAGGCATGTAGTTTTCGCCTCCTTAGATCCCTCCCTACTGCCACTGCATGCCACCTCTCAGGGTTCCAAACCCTTTCATTAAGTTTCAAGTAAGCAGCAATCCAAAAAAGGTGCCGGAACTCCGTTCTGGGCGTTCTATGAGAAAAAAAGCCCTGGCCCCAACTATGCAGTGGACTGCAGAATTGATGCTACTAGCAACTTATGAATCAATAACTTATTGCATTGCTGATGAGGGCCCGAAGCTAATAGAAAATGTCTTACATCTAGACCTTGTTTAGTGACTGCCTCATTTACTAATGAAAAGGTAACTATGAACAAATCTTTGCATTTATGACTTTTGCAAGTCTGTAAAGCAAAGGAAAGCTGAAGATCATAAGTACAGTCACAATTTCATTTAGCAATCACTTCACTTAATGACCAAGTTGCTGGTCCCAACTAAATGAGAACTACCTGTATTTTAAGCCTTGGGCAACCTAATAAATTAATGGCAGAGGTGAAGAGTCAAATGCAAAACTTCCTCCTCTGGCTGCCTCTCTTAGCCACTGCTAAATACTGCATTTGAATAAAGTGAAGCCTCATATGTGAAAACATTCAGAGGGCCTTTTCCCCATGGCTGAGTTAAACTTTCCATCCTTCTTTGAGTCAGTCAAAAACCGTATCAACAGACCACTGGCTGTCCCCATTGCAGATCCTCATTCTACCTGTTATTGCTTGCAATCATCTCCAAAGTAAAATGGGGACCAAGCCTAAAAGATTTTATATATTTTGTGTGTACTCTTAGATGGTGTCATAATGAGGAGGAAAATACAATTTTAACCCTGGTTGAGTCAAGAACAATTTTAAGTCTGTTTCACTCATGGTCTGGGGTTAAGGTAACGACAATGTCATGAGCACTCAGCAGAAAAAAGTTGTTTTCAGAACATGTTTGTGCCATATTTAAGTGCAAGTAGAGAAAGGTTGTGAGAAAAAGGACTTGGTTCCTTTTCCATTGACTTTTCAAGACTGGGAAGAGATGTGAAGCCTAGTCTCATTTATATTCTAAATCCACCTGATCCATCAGGTGTCTGCACCAGACTGGTTTATCTTAATCATATATTTACTCTTTTGAGATTGAATAAACACAGTTATTCCCATGCTTACAGATATACAGAAGTACTTCAGTACTACTACTGTAAATGCACAGACATCTAAGCTGGATATGAGCTGGATCTGCTTGATGGATGGAAATATTTGATTTCTATCCCACCAGTTTTTTCCTCTAATTTTGCCAATTGCTAGTTCAGGACCCCTTCAACATTTCCCAAGAGAAGATGGGAGTTGACATCTGGACAAAGAAAATGAATTTCAGTACCCTGCTCACAAGCCAAAAGAATTATTGTCTGGCATTGGAAAGATAAACACGTTGCCCTAAATGTGCAATAGACTGCAGAATGGATGCTACCTGCAATCTACAAACCAATAGTTCATCAATATAGATTAGTATGGATGATTGCAATGAATTATGGTTTCCATTCATTGACATTGTACTATTTTCATGTATGTATGTGTGTCAGTGAACATATCGTTGTTCTTTTTTTCAGCTTTTTTTCTTTCTTTGAAATTCTTTTTTTCTTTTTTTACTCAATAAAAGTGATTTCTTAGATAAAAGAAGCAGATGTAAAAAAAATTCCCAAGAGAATATAATTCTTAACATAATATTGCCTTCCTCAAAAGACTTTACCTAGGTATTAAAAATCTGAAGCTTTATTCTCAGAGTTATCCTTATAAAAGAAATTATTTGGATACCCATTTTACAGTTGAGCAGCTGAGGCTGATGGATAATAATGAGGCTCAAGATATACCATGTATCCATGCTTACATACTTATTTTCCTGTGAGCAATAAAGACCCACCTCCTCCCAGATCTTCCTTTTTTTTGTATGATTGCAGGTGAAATTGTGACTGTATGAAAGCATATGTGTATTAGGGAGAGGGTGTCTTTGTATTTTTAGTTTGTGTGTGGAGGAGATGACAGGCTGAGCCTGAGGGTGGTGTCAAATGCATCATCAGTTTGGAGTCTCTAGGCTCCCACAAGAGACCTAAGCCCAGCCTCCCCCCCCCCCATGAATTCTGTTGAGTCTAATCTAGAGCCAATTTGCCTTGACTATTTGTAGATCAGTTTCTTGTGTATAAGTAGCATGAAATAAACTCATAGTACTTTTGAACTCTATCCTGACTCCTGTTTTTTTGCGCCCGACAAGGTGGGATTGTTGTCTTTTTAAAGTTTAAATGTTATTTTGTTAATGCATTATGTATAAAATGCTTAGAAAACAAAATTGAAAAATGTATGCATGTGGGTGGATAGGTGGGCAGTCTTGAAGGCCTGTTAGTCTATCTTTGACTATGGTTACCCTGGACACCATACATTGGCATGGACCTAATAGTAGATCCTGTGAGAAAGTTGGCCTGGAACCGAAGATGGACAATTATGCCACATTACTTGCAAATCCACACCCAGTCCAGAATGATTCATCTGCATCCCTGGGACAATGTGTTCCCCGTTTACTTCAATGTGACCATGGAATCTGACTTCAGTGGATCTAAGGGAATGGGTCAAGGAAGGGCAAGACTGACCAGAAGTCCAAGCTTGTATCACATACAAAGTGATCTAAAGTCCCCATTTCTGACAGAAATGAAGAAAACCCCAAAGATGAGCTTCCTACAAGCCAAGAGATCATAGAGGACAAGCCTACATTTATCAGGAATAAGGAACTAAGATGCTCAAGGCATTTTCACATGAGAGCTTGTTTACCTTTTCTTCCACCAAGTCACTATTTGGCTTCAATTGGCGGACTTCAGGATTCTTTTTTAAAAACCCCAAACATGAAGTCTATCTTCCCCTGTTCTTCCTCAGAAATCTTCAGATCCCACAAGATTGTTTTCTGGCTGTCTGGATTGACTTTTTTTTCTCCCTGCAAACCCACTTAGTTAATCAGGGCACTGGGTTATCTCCACCCCATCTTCCTGGAACAGAACTGGGACTGAAAGCAAACAACTGATGCCAAAGCCGTTGTTCCCATTTTCACAAAGACTCTCAGTTGGGATGCTGGGCCAAATATTCTGGGCAGCGCCTGTTTTTGAGCGTCTATTTTGGGAAGCGTAGGAGATTCCTAGGGCTAGCCCAGCGTGTTCTGGTGCCTATGGCAAAAAACCTTCACAGAATCTCATTTCCCGCTACTTCATTTAAAATACATTCTACCACACTATTCTTCTCTACCAACCCCATTAAATTAAAGAGCAGCTGCACACAAGCTGAGTTGTTTTTCCTCTGCCATTCATTTCAATGCTACATGCCCAAGAGAAAGCCGGGCTCATTAAATGTGTTGGTTTATAGTTACCCACAGCCAGTGCTTACTGCCTGGAGGACCACTTCATCTTCCTTGGAAGGAAGCCCATCTTCCGGGGATTTCTTTATTGTTGTCAGAAACAGGTACTTCAGGTTACAATAGAGGAGGATGTAGGTAATATCTATAGCTCAGGGTTGCCCTGTGGGAGTGATGTTGGGCAATGAAATGTCTGCAAGCAAACAACCAAGCTCAGAGAGTAGCAAGAACTCCACATCTGGTTATTTAGTATGTGATACGTGCTTGGACCTCTCTGGTGAGATCACGCCCTTCCTTAGCTAGCACACTCTCTTAGGTCCACTGAAGTCACTCCTGATGCACAATGAAGCATGGGGAGGGGGAGCACCTTGTCCCAATGGTGCAGATGCATTCTGGATTGGAGGCAGATTTGCAAGCGGTGTGATATAATTGTGCATCCTCAGCTCAAGGCCAACTTCCTCACAGGACCTACTAGTATACCAGTCTATGGTCTCCAGGGTAACCATGGGCAAAAATAAGCTAACAGGCCTTCAAGACTCAACCCACCCACACACATACATGTATTCAAAGAGTCACAAATTCACGTGGAGACATACACAAAGGAAAGGGAGGAGCTGGGAGGAGGCACAATCTTTATTGCTCACAGGAAAATAAAACCCAAGAGAATGGGTTTCTGCTCCAACCGGCTCCAACCAGTCAATCGCCCAACATGTACACACACACACCCACCCACACACACACACACACACACACATCCTATCCAGAATCAGAAAGAGACGCACCTGAGGCCCCCAATTCCCAATTCTTCCCAGTGATTTTCCTCAACAGTGACAACAAAAACAGCCTTGATATCCCCAGCACACAAAGACCGGTCCTTCTGTTGTAGAACTAAAGAGTTAACTACCTCCGACTGTCTTTCCTCCATTGACTTCATTTGCAAAAGAAAACATGCAAATCCCAACAAGGAAGGGGAGAAAATATCAAGAGAAAAGAAGGCCCTGATTATGGGGTGGGATGAAGGTGGGGATGGGAAGAAGCTGGTCTCTGAATCTAAACAGGTGGCCCTTATAATTCTCACTTGGGGACTGATGTCACCCTTTCGATTTCTATGGCCAATCCTTCCATCTGGGGGCAGGGAGAACTGAACCACAAAATTGAGCATCATCGTCCTCCTCCCTCAGAAAATCTCCTGTTGATATATGTACCCCGCCCCACCCCTTTGTATCCTAACCATTCTCTCTCTGCAGCATCTTTCCCCAGTACTGTATATTTTGCTTTCCACACAGTTCTCATTATCTTCTGTCCTGCAGATGATGGGAATTGTAGTTTTGGGGAGCCGGATTGAAGGAAGCTCCTCTGTACGATGACTAGTTTCAAGACTGAATTTAGTGATAAGAAAAATATGGCTGAAAATTCCTCTTCTTTAAAACCACCTGCAAAGAGCTCATCCTCACCTTATTATCCTGTTACACCCCCTTCAGAAGAGACACTTAGGGGTTGGACCTCAAACTGAGAGGTACCCCGAACACAAGCTTACTCCATCCTGAACATTGTGAATAGATACTTATTTTCACATAAAGGGCAATCTAAAGGCTAGACTGGAAAATGATTTTGCTGTGCCACTGGTTAGCATTGGAATAAAACTGGGAAGCCGGGCTTCAAATTCTCACTCAACTGTCAGGCTTTTGCTAGATGTGATTTTAAGGCAGTCAACAATTCTCATGTAACCTACTTCTCAAATTTATTGTGAGAATAAAACAGGAAGAGGTCTACTGATGCCATCTTGAATTACTTGTCAGAATGGAGATGGGATAAAAATAAATAAATGCATCAGTTCTGGACATTTTATTTTTCCACACTACTCACCCATGCACTGATGATGTTACCTAGCCTGATAATGAAACACCAGCAGGAAAATAACCAACTTTAAAGAACATGAAGAACCAACATCTACACTTTATTATTGGATGCTGAAATATCTATATTTTTAAATCAAGGTAGAGAAAAAAAACATTCTGAGGTTTCTTAGTTTATTTGTTTAAAACACTTTTTGCCATTTGGAGCTGACCATAAATCATTCTGGAATCTATTGGTTTTTGAGAAAAACCTAAATACATTATGATTTATTATTTTTATTTTTTAATAAAATCAGCTTTTGGGTGACTTTAGGAATGTGGCAAGCAGAACACCTTCCTGAAACAAAGAGAATCTTTCCATTTAATTAATATATATATATATATTTAGACCTTAAGAAGTGAGCCGTGTTCTCTTAAGTTAGGAAAAGCATGCAGGATATGGCTTTTAGAATTCTTTGAACCCTTTTTCCTAGCAGTGGTTCCAATGTATTTTGTGTGTGTGTGTGTGTGTGTGTGTGTGTGTGTGTGTTTTGCACTTATGTCTCTGCTTTTCCTCCATGTTGCAGCTGTGTGCTCTGTTCTGCGTCATGTTCTCAAGAGTGAGGAGAGAGAGAGATGGTAGCATTATAATAATAATAATAATAATTTAATTTGTACCCCGCCCTTCTCCTCACCGGACTCAGGGCGGCTCACAGCCTTATAAAACCAGAATACAATAAATATCTACATTAAAACCAAATTAAAAGAAAATATTTGAAAAGGCCAATCATTTAAAATTACCCTTAAAATTACCCTTAAAAACCCCACTAAAATTCCCTAGGCCAGACCCGCTTGTTGAAAAAGCCATGTCTTTAGGGCGCGGCGGAAGGAGGGGAGATCCGGGATCACCCGGATCTCTGGGGGTAGTT
>NW_015386453.1:1434318-1435681 GCF_001527695.2 Protobothrops mucrosquamatus | reverse complement strand
TCCTCCCATACAACAGTCTCAAGACCTGCTCCCGTATCCTCCCCCGGGGCCACCCAGTCAGAGTCCAGGCCTTCCCGGATCCGAGCGACTTTGTCATACAGATATTGCGCAAAGTCCTCGGCCCTCCCCTCCAGGGGATCCCCCCCTCCCTCAATTGAAGGAGAGAGCGGGTCACCCTGAAGAGGGAGGCCGGGCGGTTGTCCGAGTCTCCTCCTATTGGCAAACTTGAAATTTTTTATCCTTAATCTTCTTTTTTTCTGCTCACAGCTCCAAGTTGGATCCAGCCCATTTTCAAACCCATTTTTTTTTCTTTTGCTGGTTTCTCCCACCCCAACCAATATGATTCCATTCTAGTCACTTTGTGGAGAGTTATTCTTCTGGTCAACAGATGGACGAGGTCACAAGCTCCTTCACATTCTACTGAGTTTGAAAGAGCAAAAACCTCAGGGTTACTTGGTGGTTGGCCAAAGTGACTGCTTCCAAGAAACAATGAATGTTTGGCTTTCTAATCCTTCAGTCTTCTCCACTGCCAAGCCAAATCACTCCAAGCTCTGAGAATGGATGTCCAGTGAGATCTAGTATAAGTACTCAAGGTTATTCAGAGTGAATGAATATCACCCCACACACGAACGCATTCAATGTCCTTTACACTCCCAGCTACCTTCCTTAAAAAGGATGGATCCACCATCTGCTCCTTGTGTGCTTCAACGGGCATTTAATTGATTGAGGAGAAGCTTAAGGTTCTGTTCAGAACTGGGAATTCAGAACTCCCTCCCACCATCTGAGACTGGTGGTGTAAGTGGGTTCTCTGATCTCAAAATACTGAAATATCACTGGTATTCCAAAACAAGGCAAATTAAAACAGGGCAGTCTTATGAGATTCTTTTGCCTGGCATGGGGAGAGACCATGTGACGAAAGCTGGATTTCAATCCTTCTTGAGAAAGACTGATCAATCCCACATTTTAAAAGAAGGCATTGGGAGAACATTTATTTATTTTCTTATTTTAATCTTGATTTACTTCTGTTGTTGTGTTTATAATTTTAATGCCTTAAGAGTGTTTTTATGTCGGCTGGGCTATAAAACTGTACAATAAATAAATATATAAATGGAAACAAAGGCCTAGTTCTGCGAGAATATCATTAATTATTATTAATTAATGGCAGACCATTTGGATGGATACACAGTTTGGTGTAGTATTAAAAGGATCCGGTTAGAAACCAGGAGACCATGATTTCTAGTCCCGACTTAGCACAAAGGCAGCTAGTTGATCCTGGACCAGTCACTTTCTTTCAGCACTAGCAAGGAAGCAATGGCAGACAACGTATGAAGAACCTTGCCAAGAAAACTGCAGGGACTTGTCC
>NW_015386453.1:1425059-1433697 GCF_001527695.2 Protobothrops mucrosquamatus | reverse complement strand
ATATGAGTGGGGAAAAAAATCCAAAGCTAACACCCAAACCAAAATCTGTAATCTATTGAGGCCTCTAAAGACTCAAAGTACCTTTTTTATTAACTTGCTCTTTTGGTTTGCCTAGAGGCTGACAGAAAATTGCAGACAATAGCCCATGTATTACTGCAGAAATACAGAACTAGTATCTTTTGACAGGAAAATGGAAAGCGAGTAACCACAAAAATATGATTTTTGCAGATACAGGTAGTCCTCAACTTATCACCGGTCACTTAGACAGGTCCTCCAGCGGTCACATGACTGCATTTCAGGCGCTGGCAATGGGCTTGTATTTACGGGTGATTGCTGTGCTCTACAGACACGATCACAATTAATAACATTTTTGCCCAAAACCAACATTTACTTCCAAGTTTTGGCAAAAACGTCCCATAATGAACAATTGGGTTCACTTAGTGCAGGGGTAGGCAACCTTGTCTCTTTTATGACTCGTGGACTTCAACTCCCAGAATTACTGAGTCAGCACAGCACAGCTGACTCAGGAATTCTGGGAATTGAAGTCCACGAGTCATAAAAGAGACAAGGTTGCCTATCCCTGACTTAGTGAGAATGGCATTTGCTTAACAACCACAGCAAAAAAAAAAAGGATCATAAAATTGGGCCGATCACATAATGACCCTCTTACAACCATCATGACTTATGACTGCAGTGAGCAGGGTTCATTACAGTCGTAAGTTGAGGACTACCTGTATATATTTTGCTAACAGTATATCATACAGTAGGCATACTAATAGTCCTTGTTTAACAACCACTCGTTCAGCAACTGTTCAAACTTATGTCAGTGCTGAATGAATAGTAGTTATGATCAGACCTAGTACTTATGGGTGGCACAACATCCCTTCAGTCACGTGATTATGATCCAAGCACTCAATGCCTGGCTTGAGATTACAATGTTGCAACATCCTGCAGTCACATGATCACACTTTGTGAGCTTCCACGCTGACTTCCCACAAGCAAAAGCAATGGGGAAGCTGGCAGGAAGTCGGAAGTCACAGTCCCATGCGGTCCTTGCTTAATAACCAACAATGCTTGCCTAACGAAAGCAGCCAAGTCTGCTGGAATTGTCACCTGGTTTTTCAATTTACAATCGTGTCACTTAACAATGGAGTTTTGAGCCCAATTACTGTGGGCAAATGAGGACTATCTGTAAATCCAGTTCTTGTTATCAAAACAGTATGATAACTGACACATCAACTGTATTTATTGCACAATTATATAAAGGCTGTTTACACCCTCCTTCAGTGGACAGAACCTTGTGGTCTTCTCCAATGCAGTTCAATATAAACGTGGCTTAAACAGATCATATAGTGTCCACTTATCATTTTGGGTTTGGAGAAATTTCCCCTACACATCTTGCTTCCCAGGAGAAAATCTGATTATCCTGCCAACAGAATAAGAGAAAGAGAACCAGCCGTTTACTTTCCCCTTTCTCTCCCACTTGTCCCTCTGTACGGAACTGCTGATGTGGAGCCCTTCCAAATGGCTTCCCCACCCTGCTTCCCATATATCTGTGGCACATTCCACCCACTCTGTTTGAGATCCCACCAGTCTGCCTGATCTCCAAATCAAGCTTGTTTTGTAGACAGGATGCCCTAAGGCTGGGTCAGACTGATGGCACAGCAGCGGAAACTTGGGGGCTACAAGCAGTCCAATGAACAGCGCACTGCAAGTGCACAACAAGGCACCAATTGTTCTGGACCCGGATTCCAGAGTAGTGATGGCAGCACAAGCCACAGAATGACTGCAGAGCCTCCAAATAAGCTCCAAGATCCCACCACACCCCTCTATTCTTCTTTTAGAGGCCCGGTTAAAACCTACACAGGTTTTTGACCACTTGATCATGTTCTAGGTGAATATTAACAATCCTAGATGGCTATGATAACTGATTGTGTACTATGTAAATTCACAGACATGTTTTTTTCTCTCCGGATGGTCGGTCTCCCTGAATAGAGAATACAGTGCACATACATGTCAACCTTAGAATTAATATATTAGTTGAGTAAAGTTGTTATCCACAAATAAGGTGAATGTTTGCCAAATTTTCCAGGCCTGGCCTGATGCAATCCAGAAGAGGGGACCTTCTGGCCTTCCAAATGTAAAGAAACTACAGCTCCCAGAAGCCTTAGCCTGCATGTTCAACTGAGAAGGATGCTGGTAACTGATTCAACAGCTACTGGAACTCTAACACTTCCCAACCCATAATAGTTAATACAGGTAGTTGTTTGGGACTGCAAAACCACATGGGAACCAAGCAGATTAGTCTATGAAAAGAACCAGCTGCCCCACCCCCACCCCACTTTCTAACTCAACAGCCATCAAATAAAAGCTAGAGTGCTTCAAAGAAAGCCTTTTGTATGTAGTCATAACATTTTACACGAATTTCAGGCATACTAACTTCCATTTGTAACCTTCCTATATTATTCTACCATTTCCCCCACTTTTTTCCTTGTCATGAGAAATCCATAGGGAACATGAAATAGGTGCATAATTCATATTAACTGTTCATGCTAAGAATTCTCTGCTTATAAACATATATAGGTTCTTGGGGTAGAGAATTACAGCTTTCTTTTCTTTATCCCGTGTAAGTGGATTTGCCCCTAAGAGGTGGGAAATGGGATTGTAGAAGAAAAATGTACAAGGGGCAAATAGTCCAAATAAACGGTATTATCAGTGGGGTCAAAAAACATGAAAAGAATCAAGGAGATGCCTCAGGGATTTCAATGGCTGCCAATACCTATTAACAGATAGAAGTGCAGAAACAAATTTAAGATTTGCCTACAGCATAAGCTTTATTTCAAAGAGCCCTGGGTGTCTGGTCCTGACCACAGCACATCATCAACTTTTCCCCAGAAATAGAATTTCTGGACAAATCAGGAATATAACGAAGGGTAGAATGTGGAGAGTTACAGACATTTGTAGTCAACTGAATGGGATGGATTGTGCTATTATTTGAGCAAAAATGTGACACTCTTATCATCCCAAGTCTGATGGGTTATTTACATTCTGGCTGGAATTCTATTTTTGTATGTGACAAGTTCATTTAGAGGGAAAGATTTTGAAATGGCATCCCAAAATCTTGATTCACATATGAATACACATAGAACAAATCAGTTAATCCCAAAGGAAATCAACCCAGTGTGTTCTTTGGAAGGACAGCTACTGAAACTGAAGCTCAAATACTTTGGCCACCAAATGAGAAGTGAGGAATCACTGGAAAAGACCCTGATGTTGGGAAAGATTGAAGGCAAAAGGAGAAGGGGACGGCAGAGGATGAGATGGTTAGATAATGTCATGGTTGCAACGAACATGAATTTGGGCAAACTCCAAGAGAGAGCAGAGGACAGTCGGGCCTGGCAGTCTATGGTCCATGGAGTCATGAAGAGTCAGGCATGACTTAGTGACTGAACAACAACAACAATGCAAGGCAATCTCCCTAAATGTGATTTGTTGAAGTGGAAGAGAACTGTGTAAGATTGTGACTGCTGTTGATTTTAATAGGACCTACTTGGGCTGAGCTCTGCAAATAAGATCATGAGGATTATGGCCAATATTATGATTGCCTCAATTGCCTCTTCCCCAACATATCTGTGGTGTTAGTCATTTCAGCTAATCAAAGGTTTAACCAACTCTTCAACTTAAGAAAGTTTTCCTGCTTGATCACCTGCAAAACAATCGGCAACCAAGCAATGGATGATTTTCTAGAGTGGTAGAGCTATTTCTACCATTTCAGCCTTCAGCTGGATTGAGCCTTTTTTGCTATCTGGATCTCATGGATGGCCAGGCTAGCTGCTAGGGCAAGCTGCAAGTATACATACACAGCTCAGTATTTGAGAAGGGCTCTTCCAATTTTATCCACATATGAAAAGAACCCAGCATCTAAGCAGTGGAGCATCGTCTTCAAGGTTGGTGGAAGTTAAAAGTTCTCACTTCTCTGATAGCTTCTCTGAGGGGAACAGTAAAAAGAAAAATTGCTCTTGGGACATCCCTTTTATCTATAATAAAGTTCAAGGGCACAGGCATGCAAGAGAGGAATTGGGGGGCAACCATTTATCCCTCTTTTTCAAGTTCAATCTCATTTCTGCAGATGCTGAGGAAGGGATCATGGAGATTCAGGGCAGGCCAACCAGCAGTTTGAGTGTGGATTGAAATGTGAGTCATGAGGACTCTGGTTACACTTAATGGATGTGCAGGTGCAGCCCTGGTGGAGCTGTGGACCTGGGTGACATCCATTCAGCAGCCATTGAGAAGAAAACCCGAGGCTGCGAGTTAGCTGGAGATCCACGAATGCCAGTCTCTTCCTGTCCCTTCTGCCCACAACCAACCCCAAATCCAGAGGAAAAAGGACCCATAGTCTCCAGTCCTGTTGCTGCTCTGGGAAACACCAAAGCTGGTGACAATGTGGCCATTGGATGAGGAAACAGATTCCCTGGAACAAAGGGCCCTTCATGGAAAACAAGACAGACCAGGATCTAATGCAGAAGGAAGAGACAAGAGCAGAGATAAGAAGATGGAGAGGGAGCTGCTGGAAGGAAGGAAAAAAGGGGCCCAACTGGAGGGCAAAAAGCCCGGACTGAGGGCATATCTGCAGCTGGATACATTGGCCCTTGGTATTTCCCTCTGTCCTATCACTAGCAATATTGACAAGCCGGATTGATGGGGAGCATGCCAGACCATAATTCTCTGTTGCCCAGCAACATATAGCTATCTGTTCCCCATCCCCAACAGCAGCAGCAAGACAGATTCTCCTGTAAATCAATTGCCACCTGCTGCCCCGTCAGCGTCAGCCTCTCTCCCCCCCCCCCGCCCCTTATGAGGGCCTTGGAGAAAAAGGGACAGACGGGGAACAACCAGCTTTGCTTCCGTTCTTCCAGGAAAGAGAACATTTTGATTATTAACTGTGGTTGCACAAGAGTGGGAGGACAGGTCATCCACAGGCCAGCATCTCCTCCCCACTGGAGTAAAAGAGGCAAACCCCCCCCCCTAGAATGACCCATGACCCATAAGTGAATTTTTTTATTACCCTCCTACTACAATTATGTCCCTGGATATTAGCATTCTTCGGTTATTGTTATTAGGCTGATGAAAGGGACAACTGAACAGCATCTCCCTAATAAGAGAGCCAGAAAATGATCAAATGATGCAGCAGGCTGTCCCCATCACCAAAAAAAGTCAAAGCGAAAAAGGATTTCCCCTTTTACTGAATATGAGAAAATCAGCATCACAAGTGTGTTCCAGCTTTCCAGAACACATTTCCCAGTCATTTTAATTAACCCAGCTTTGAGGACCTGTTTCACATTATCTCTCAGGGCAAAAAATGCCCTTCGTTTCCATTCATTTTTTTCTAAATACTCAATTGATTACTGCAGTGTCTATGTTTAGACCCTAAGAATTCGAACACGGAAGGTGTCAGCAGGTGCTATGTCTATCCACTCAAATATTTTCAGAATAAGCAAGACTTTTGTTAAGAGTCCAATATTTGGGACGAATTTCCTTTTCCCCACACATCAATATTGAGTCAGGGCTACAAGATCTATCCAGATGAAAAAGGGGTGGGATGACAAAAAGCACCTACACATTACACCCCAATATAAACAAAAGAGAAATCAATCTCCACAAATCTGACCTGATCCTATTTTCCGAAGTATAAAACTGGAAGAGAGGGACTAATCCATATGAATATTCTGGATTGTAGATCCCAATAATTCATGTCTTGCTGATAAGGGCGAATGGCCACTAAAACATTTTCCTCCAAATTGAAATTCAAGGAGAATCCTCAAGTTTGAAAAAAAAACAGAAATTTCTAAATTTCAGTTAGAAGTTAGTGAAATTAAAATGGCACTTTTCCCCATCCACGTCCCTGGGTTCACTTCAATCCACTTAAATAGATTGACCACAGGATTAAAAATCACCATCTTTTTAAAATAGATGGACATACAGTAGTTCCTTCTTGAAACAAAAGCTTGCTTGGAATATTACAGCCACTGGAATCTAGTTTTTATCTCTCTCTTTTTTTTAGTTGCATTGATTCCATGGCAAGAGAAAAACACTCTGTGCATGATAGAAGGTACCCTTTTAAAATGGTGGGATTACCATGATGAAACAGATCCTGAAGCTGAGCATTCAATCAAAGCTCTATGGCTTTGAATGTTTAAATAAAGGGAAGCAGAATTAGGTAGAAGCAGAATTTTGGAGGGATGTTTCCATCATTCTCAGCAAAGTCAGACATTCACACCTTTCAGAAGAGTCTTAGCTTGAAAACCCACATAGGGTATAACCTACAAGCAAAAAGATCATGACCGAAATACAAGTTAACGTCCTGTTCAGACAACCCTCTGTATAGAATCTGAGATAAGCTGAAAGCCACGACATCTATGCATTACTAATCCCTTGTTCACAGGACCTGTCATTTAAGGAACAAAAGGCCAGATTCATTCAGTCCGTGTTACCTGATAAGTTAAGGATGGCCCATATTTGTGAAAGAAATGCATTCTCCCTTGAGTGCTTTTGGCTACTGGCTTAATCTTTATGATGAAATTCCAGGCTTCAGCCAATTCAATGTGGATTAACTGGGCAAGCTCTTGCACAAAATAAGACCTGTTGCACACAGTACTACAGAACCCAATTCAGAAGACTACCTTGTATGAATACAGATCCTAGTACTTCTCCACCTTAAAAACATATCTTCAGAGGCACTATGTTTCTCAGACACCCTATGTACACAAGGGGTCCAAACAAAAATGAACATTTTAATGTTATAATGCAGTCAGAATACATATAGCTCCTCTCATTTTACTATATGCAAACTACCTCTTTTCCTGCTTCTGTTTTTCCATGGAGAGAGAGAGAGAGAAATAGAAATATATTAGCTTTCCCAATATCAATCAGCCATTCCTGGCATGTTCAAAAGATACTTGAATACTTGATTTAGACACTAAAGATTATATACTAACTCCATAAAAAGCAGAAAATCTACAAGCCTGCCAGTCATTTACTGGCATTTTAGTCACACTAGTTGTACTATACACATTGCTACATAGCAAATGCATGTAAATTCAAAAAATCGTATAGACCTTGGATTCTTGCCTATTCTCAGCCCCATTCATCCTCCATATAATACAGAACAATAATTCTGCATGCACAATATTTCAAACACTAGGGTGCCTCCCCATACTCTTCTATACAGAAACATACCATCCAGTGAATATTCCCTCACATCCACAAGCCCCATTTATTACACCCCAAAGGGCTGTTACTTGTATCAACAACAAACATGCATAGCACCACCTACAACCCGTACTCTCGTACATATCCACCTCCATCTTAGGAATCTCCCCCTGAATTTGATCCTTCTGTCCCAGATCATTTGCCATTGTCCCCCGAGCAGTGCAGCTTCACGCTATGCCTGCCCCCCCCCCAAGAGAGCAATGCTTCATCAAAATCGCTACCACTCCTCATACAAATGAACAGCAGGACATGTCCCACCTGTCCTTGGATGCAATACAAACACACATAGACTGTACTGGAAATAAACAACAACCTGAAGCATCTTCTGAGCACAGATGGTTCCCAGCAAACAGCCCACAATGTTGTTCTGTCAAGGGCAAAGAACACCCCAAGATTCAATACCCCACCCACCCTGCTACAATTCTAATACATAAATCAGGAGCAACTTGCCCCCCTCCCTCCATATCAGCTGCTTAAGAAAGGTGATCTCATCCCAGTGCTCCTGGAGGGAAGAGCCTTCTGCTTTAGGCCGGGATCCAACTGCCACACCCTTCTGCTGCTCACTCCACAGCCATAACACAACCCCATAAGCTGGCCACAATTCCCACAGTATCCTTCCCGGCACACAATGCTTCCGCTTCTCACACCCCAAGCTCCCCACAAACACACACACACACACACCTCACTCACTATGCACCCCTTCTGCAATGGTGCATTCATACACAGATTGCTCTCTTCTTCTCCCTTGATGGCACCCAGAGACCATTTCCTGACCAACACACACAAATGCCCCATCCTGCAGACAGCCTTACTCCTTTTCTACTCCTAGTGTAAGCCTTCCCCTTCACACACATTCACGCACCTGCACACATACACACACACACACAGAGAGAGAGAGAGAGGGGGGGGGGAGAGAGGTTAACCCTGATGCATCCTGATGAATATATAAGGTGAACATATACCTCTTCATTTTCTCCCTCTCATTTTTTTCATGGCCATAGATTTAGTTCACCCCCAGCGCTGCTAACAACGTTCTCCTCGCCCCCCCCCTCCCATTATCCATCCAAACGATGGTTGGAGAAACTTGCAGGATTTTGATCCCGATCTCTTCACTAATCCCCCGGTCCTCCACCCGGGAACCCCGCATTCCCATACAGGTTTCTGCAGATGGGACCCCCTACTCCGTTCGTCCGCCTGCCCAATGGTCGGGGGGCCATTTTCCTCCCCCCCCCGCTTCCTCAGTTTCTTCTGTAATAAAATCGGACCACAACCCTCACACCGAAGCCTTTAAGTTGCTCCATATTCAGGGGGATCTTCATCACCCCCAACACCCAGCCGCGCAACTTTTCTCAGCAGCGGGGGGGGGGGG
>NW_015386453.1:1403806-1424959 GCF_001527695.2 Protobothrops mucrosquamatus | reverse complement strand
TCTTGGTCTATTCTCAGCATCCTGGAGCTGGGGGGGGGAACGCCCGGGTCCCTCATTTTGGCTTGGGGAGGGGGGTCTCCGGTGCTTTAGAAAGGAGGGGTGGGGTAGGGGGTGCCTTGGGCGAGGGAAAACGAGGCAGAGAGAGCGGAATACATTCGATGGGAGCCCGAGCAAGTCCGGAGCAGAAACGCAGAAGGAAAGAATCAATTAAGAGAAGGGAGCCAAGCTGCTGAAGCCGGATGATTTCCTGGATGTGGCGAGAATGCTTGAAGGTCACGCCCAGATCACCCAATTCCCCGCAAGGCTTCCAACCGAAAGCCTTCCGAGCCAGCCAACCGGGTTTCTGGCGCGCATGGGCGGCGGCGGAGCCCAGCTCAGAAGCAGCCGGACCCCTCCAGCCAAATTGCAAGGGTGATCAACAGCCTTTCTCCGCTAGCGGCTCTGCTGGCCGGCTAGGGATGATGGCCGTTGTAAGTCTACAGATCTGAAGGGCAGCCTTAGCGCCTTGGCCAAAGGAGCTAAATCGGCGCCAACTGAGCGCTGGCATTTGTCCGGGGAAGGAGAAAGCCAGAGAAGCCCGGCGCTGTAACGGCAGAGGCTAGAGTGCCTGGCCAGAGCAAAGCAGTGGCTCTGTTCTGGGCAGTGAAGAAGCTCTTGGGGATTTGAGGTTTTCCATGGGCAAGCCAGAGACTCCCCAGGGAAAGGGACAGAGGAGCCACAGAGACAGCGAAGCAAGGCTTCCTGGCATCGCAGCCCCTTTGGGGTGGGGAGGAGAAGGTGACTACCCCTGTGGTCTGCAAGTGGTTTCAGAGCATCAACTCCTCATCCCAAAAATGAACTGGGGAGCTTGAAAACCTGGATACGGGAGATGTGATGGGTCAAAGGGCTTAGCACCCCTTGGACAAGGAGGAACAGAGGGCAAACCAAAGGGCTTCTCCAAGAAGCAGAACCTTTGGGAAGATGAGCAAAGGAGTGAAGCGTCAATCATAAGGACAGAGGAAAAACCGGGCAGGATCGGAGCAAGGCCTGCCTTCCGTAAAGAGAGGACCTCATAGGACAGTGGTGGTAAACCTATGGCACAGGTGCCAGAGGCGGCACTCGGAGCCCTCTCTGTGGGCACACGTGCCGTTGCCCTAGCCTTGCCTCCCGCCGTGATCCCCTCCTCACCAGCAGCCCCCCTGGAGGAGAGTCGCCCCCGAGCGTGGCCCACGTGGAGCAGTGCAACCAAGGGCATGGCAGCCAGGCAGCATAGACAAGACTCTGCCCTCACGCCCCATCGTGCACAGTTGATGCTGTGGGGTGCAGGCAGAGGGCGTGGCCACCATGGCGCTGCTGGGCTGCCTGGGCGATCTGCGGCGGGCCCTGGAGGTGATGAGTGGCCCTGCGGGTAGGCGGGGTGGGGGCAGGGCCAGTTTTTGGGCACTCGGTCTGCAAAAGGTTCGCCATCACTGTCATAGGACTTCCCTTCCATCGTGTTTTGAGAAGTCTGCTGTTTTCTTATTATTTATTTATCCCCATAATGCTTATACTGCCCAGTCTAAAGATTCTGGATGGCGTACAAACCAGCAATATCGAAGATGCATCTACACTAAGTATCAACAATATTTCACAAGCAAAACAATATTGAAAACATAACTAACATTACTGAAAGTAATTTGACAAATAGCCCTTGAATGCCTTATCCCTGAGGCTGCCTAATCCCCTTGAAAAGGCATCTAAACCACCCATAGCAGTGGGGAATAATCTTTGGGTGACTACAGAAAGCATTCTGTAGCTTCTTCAGGGAAAGGAGCAATCTTGACAGGAGATGAGACAATTATGCAAAGGAGGTGAGGCCAAGACAGACCCATTGGCGAGGCTAAGGTTTTTAGGGTACAATTCAGTTTGGTATTTTTCTTTTCCCAAAGGTGCAATCTTAGGTTTTACATCTCCTGCCTCAAATTGGCAGGAATCCACCCTGCCAACTCTCTAGCTATCTGATGAAATGTGGGTAGAACATTCATAGGGCTTCCAGAACCACAAACATGAGTTTGGGAGGCTGCCAACTACTCAGGCCTAATGTATAATTTAATTAGTCCTTTGTGTTCAAGTCTGTCTTGGGGGTAAAACCAGCCAGGGTTGCCCTGTTGCTGAAGAGAGTGAGGGGTGTAGGTGGGGAAGGAGTGCAACACCTGTTGATCCTGCTTGATCTTGTCTATTGCCAGAGCGAGTTGTATACCAACTACTGTATGGCCTTTCCTGGACACAGAGAGTCTAGCTGCAATTATCTATGCATGGATAACCTCATTTAAATTACTGTTAAGTCTTGCAATGTGGGCTACTACTGTGGTTGGTTTGGAAGCTGCAGCTGAACGGGTGGGTATATCCAGGTTGCTGAGTGAGGCACCTGGCCATGTATATTTTACAGTTTTGTTGAAGAAGCAATCCTGCTGTCAATGAGTGGTTCTAGCTGTGGACCTGCTACCTGTACCAAAGGCTGCTGAATTGATGCTGATGAATGAGTTTTCTCTCTGTTGCTGCACATGCATTCAGGAGGTACTGTAATGCTATGCACGTATTTAGGTGCCTCACGAAAATGTACTCAGTCAGGCCTTCCCCAGCATGAATGTTGTAGAAGTTTGGCAAGGCTCCATTTCCCCACCTTTTGTTTTAATGTAAATTATTGCGATTGTTGTTCTATGTTGTTTTAACATAGAACTTTAATTTGTGTTTTAAGAGTTATCTATTTGGTTGCAAGTTTTAAGGCATGCCATCTTGAGATGCTTTGGCATCTGCAGCAACATATAAAGGTGTGGAAGGAAGGAAGCCCTGTTGTGAATGGAGTGGGACAACTCGCCACAGCCAACTCACTGCGGCCAACTCACCATGGTCAACTAGCCACAGGCAACTCACCACGGCCTACTCGCCGTGGGACAATTTAACAATTCAATTTAATTATTTAAAATAAAAAAACTATTTTAATTTTTGTCATTCATATTTCATTTTGTCCCTCCTTTTGCATCCTTTCTTTAATGGTTCTATTCCAGGGGTAGGCAACCTTGGCTCTTTTATGACTCGTGGACTTCAACTCCCAGAATTCCTGAGCCAGCCAGGCTGAGGGGAAAGGGAGAGTTTCCAAGCTGAGCCATGCTGGCTCAGGAATTCTGGGAATTGGAAGTCCACGAGTCAGAAAAGAGCCAAAGTTGCCTGCCCCTGTTCTATTCCATCATTTCTTTGATATTAGTGTAACTCTCGTCCTGCAAGTTGTCCCATGGCAAGTTGGCTGTGGCAAGTTGGCCGCAGTGAATTGTCACAGACTTCTGTGTGAAGGCTGTTTTCTCTCATCTCTCACCATTCTTAATCTCCCACCATGATCCCACCATGATCCTGACAAGAGGAGGAGCAAAGCTTTTTCTTATTTGCTTTTTCCATGCAGTGTGTTACAAGCAAATGACCCTTTTTCCTCACCTTTTTTCCAGTCTACACAATTCTACATACTGCATTTGTTCCTCAGGTCTAGGAGAAGAAGAGGCAGAGTCAAGAGAGGACTCAGCCTAGAATCATTATGTGTCCACAGAACAAGGTCCTGCTCCCCTTGAATATATTAACTTTTATCTAGTGCCAATTTAATGGTGAGTGTTAGTTGACTAGATTCTTGTGTATAGGCTTGAGCAATAAATCTCCTTAACTGGAATTTAACGTATGGTCCTCATTCTTTATGCCTGACATTCAGGGAACAAACATTTTGGTGGACCTGATTTGCAACTTTCTTAGTCCTTCACTATCTTCACTATCTTTCGAATACCATGAGTAGAACTGAACATGGTAGCTTAGCATGTTTTAAGCTTGGCTTCTTGAATAAATAATTTAAGTGCTAATAAGGTTTGGCTTGTATTTCCTAGATTTCTAGCCTGTCTTTTCTCCAAGAGCTGCATGGGAATCTCCATTTTTTTTATTCCAGTAACATCCCTGAAAAACAGGTTTAAAGTGACTGGTCCAAAGTCACCCAGTGATTTTTCATAACCAACAGTGGATTTGGATTTGAGCTTCCCAATTTCTAATCTAACATCTTAACCAATATACCATAGGCTCTCAGTTTAAGCTTAAGACGTATGTATCCTGCTGTTTTGTAAACCATGATTTGTGGTTTAGTAGAATATTGGAATCTAGCCAATTTTTATCTATTCACTAAATCACAGAATCATAAATTATATGAACAAGACCAATAGATCATCTAGTCTAACTCCTGTAGGACTCTCCAACAGGTAGACATCAGCCTCAATTTAACGCCCCCAATATCAAGGATTCCACGACTTTTCTAAGCAGAATATTCTAGGGGTAACAAGCTGCCTTAGCCAGGAGATTCCTTTTTATATTCTTCTTGATTTATCTATCTTTTAATTTCAACCAAAAGCTCTTATCCTGCTCAGTTTCAACAAGAAAAAAAGGTCTGCCCTCTGCCTTTTAGATGGTCATAGATAATCACTGTGTTATGGTTCTGTCGTCCTCTATAAATCTTGTTCTTTTAATATTTCATCGCAGGGCTTAGTTTCCAGGCACCCGACTGTCCTGGTAGCTCTTTGGTTTCTCCATCTCCCTTTTAAAATGCATTACCTAGAACTGCAGTATGATTGATTCAATTTGGAAGACAATGGAACTATTCCTTCCTGTGATTTGGACAAAATGCATTGGTCTTTTTAGTTACACAGTTGGAGCTCCACAGCTACTCCTAAATTCTTCTCATATACACTGCCATCAGGACAGGTCTCCCAATCCTGAACCTATACATTTTTTTTTTAGCCAGATGCAGGATCTTATATTTCTAACCTGTTTAATTGGGCTCATCCTCAAGCCTACTGAGGTCATTGTGAACCGTGATTTTGTCCTCTGAAGTCTTAGTTTGATGTCATCCACAATGCTGTACATCTCCAGTGCTGGCATTCCCTTGCAATGATAGTTAAGAGGGACTTTGTCAGTCTGATTCCAATGTACCTTGCAAGCTCTTTTCCCTGCCTGTGACCTAACATTCAAACCATTTCTCAACATAGATCTACTGCTCTATTGAAAGAACCTTAAACCCACATCCAAAAATAGCCTGGGAGAAATGCAGAGTGAAGAGGGAGAGAGCTGTGAATGTGGCTATATAATCATCCTGTGTGTATACACCTGGAAATAAATAAATAAATAAATAAATAAATAAATAAATAAATAAATTTCAGTGTTTCACATGACTGTGTACACATGTCTGGATGTATGACAGTACATATTTATGAATGTCATCATGGATATAGACACACACGAGGTTCAACGTGGAAGGAGAAGTGCCAATAGCTGGGTTTTAATAATAATAATAATAATAATAATAATAATAATAATAATAATAATAATAATAATAATAATAATAATAATAATAATAATAATAATAATAATATTATGGAAGGGACCTTGGAGGTCATCGAGTCCAACCCCCTGCTCAGGCAGGAAACCCTACACCATTTCAGACAGATGGCTGTCCAGTCTCTTCTTAAAAACGTCCAGTGTTGGAGCATTCACCACTTCTGGAGGCAGGTTGTTAATAGCAGAGATAATTACACGAGAGCCAGGGCAGCAGACCATTTAATTTAATAGCAGACAATTTAGTTACTTGAGAGCCAGTGTAGTATCGCATAGTGGTTAACCTACTGGACTAAGGGCCAGAAAACCCAGATTCGAGTTCTCTCTTGGGCATGGAAGCCAGCTGAGAGATCTTGGACCAGTCACTTCCCCTCAGTCCTAATCAACATCAGACTCTGGAACAAGTTGGCTGATAAATGAAAAGCCGTGTCACTGTAAACACTAGGTGATCAAAGTGCAGAAACCAGCAGACTCTGCAACCATAGGAGACAAATACTGAAGAAGAACAATAATTCAATTACATGTTCAATTACGTTTCCGGGTGTTGCCAGCTTTGAGGTCAGATCTGGACTCCTTGGTCACTTCCTACTAGCATCACCACTCACTTCTGGCAAACCAGTAAATAAGTAGAGACATTCAATTAGACTTTCAATTACAAGTAGATACTCCCACTACAATAACTACTGAATTTCACCCATTTCTCTGTTCCAGTACAAGGGGACTAATTTCCCAGCATTATACTGAAGCTGGTAGCAGCAGCAGTGTGCTGTTTTGGCAGCTGTGCCTCTTTCCTGGCACTAAATACTGCAATGCAGTCCCTTGTTAGCTACCTTGCTTGACAACCACAGAAAGAATAGTGTTTTTGCAAGAGTACAGCTTTTCCGGAATTGTGCAATAGTGCAAGAGCACTGTATATCACTGTGCAAGACAGACATGATTTCTCTCACTGCTGTTCCTGGATATTACATGGGTAGTTGTCAGCACAGGAAAAAAAGAGCCACAAAGGACTAAGTATACGCCCTGGCGGACACTCTGAAGTCTGCTGGCACCATCAGGTTCTATGGCAGGGCTTTTCAACCTTTTCACCCATTGTACCACCTTTAGGATATGGCAATATCCGAGTACCACCAGTCGTCTAGCAAGGTGTCAAAAACTTGATGACCAAAAAAAAAAAAAAAAAGGAAAAAAGTGATAAAGTACAGGTAGTCCTCGACTTACAACAGTTCACTTAGTGACTGTTCAAAGTTACAATGGCACTGAAAAAAAGTGCCCCCAAGCCACAGCCAAGCAAGACACCTGCCTGCCCATCTGGCGGTGCTCTTCCTCCTGTCCGAGGTTTTTATTGTTGTGAGCATTTCTGTTGAGGATTGGCAGCGGGGGTGGGGTGGGGGGTGCTTGGCTTTTATTCCCCCCCATCTGCTGGGTGGTTGCAGCAGGTTTTGGTCACTTCACATGACCCTGGGACACTGTGACCGTCATAAGTATGAATCAGTTGCCAAGCATCTGAATGTAAATCACAAGACCCTGGAGAGGCTGCAACATTCCAGCTGATCAGCGCTTCTTCTGGGCTCAGCAGAAGCGCCAGGATCAGCGCCGAGCTCCAGCTGGACTTTGCAAAAGGAGCCCAAACTTTGCAGAGGATTTGGCTCCTCCTGATTCAAGATGGCCATGAAAATAGGATGCTTTGATTTTCAGCAGAGCACAGGAGGCGATCTCATGGTTGCACCAGCAGAAACCTTCCTCTGTACATCTATAGCAATGAACTCAGCTGATATTGACCTTTTTTTTAAATGACAGCTAGATTTAAAATAAAACGAGGCACTCTTCTTGAGATCGCAGGCTGACTCCAGCTGCTGCTCCAGAGTCAAAACACAATTCTATACCAGTTATTTCTGGAAGAGGAAATAGGGGTGATAACTGTGAAGTTACTGCTACTGAGAGCTGATCCTCGCCACTGTTCTAAAATGATGATGCTTTAGTACTGTTATCCACTTATTTCTTCACCCCAGCAATAACCTCTCAGTCTACCCATCGAGAAGTAGATTCTAAAAATACCTCCTTTCATTTAAAAATAGGAAGCATATGTATATGAAACTGTCCATGTGGAACAGTGTTTAAGGTGTTGGTGTAGGCCCAGCAAAACCCAGGATCAAGTTCAGTGGAAACTGCCAGGATGACTTTGGGTGAGTTGCTCTCTCTTAGCCTAATCTGTCTAACAGGGTGATTGAGAACAGCTGGCAAGGGGCTGCTGTGTAGGCGGCCCTGATCTCCCAGCAGGAATATAAGGTTCAATGTAACAAATAACTACAATAAACAGAGAAGAGACAGAGAAGAACTTGGGTGGAACATATAGGAAGGGTTAGAGTAAATTGCTGCTTTGGGACTCGAAATCTTCCTTCCGCTTCTGGTATTGTATCTCCAGTAGATTATCTACTGTCTAAAAGAAGGCAAAGAAAGTAAAATGAGAACTACATCACCAAGGCTGACCACAGATTAATGATTTGAGAACGCCAGATGATATGTTGTTGTACACGTCCCTAGTTTGTACTCTACATTGTCTGCTAACAGATATTTCAGCACGGAACAGACCAGAACATCATGGGCTCTGAGCACCCATCTTGCTGGGTGAAAATGTGACAATTCCAACTCTAGATCTGGATGAAAATACAATAATTAGTAAACATCCCAACATATGTGCTTAGTTGTGTGTTCAATATAATTGTATTTCCAATTTAAAGATTAAGATTGCTTTGTTATGCCAGTATTTGGCAAAAGCCTTCCAAGAGTCCTTTTTCCTCCCCCAAACCATCAGTGGACCCCAGATGTGATGAGTCGGTCACTCTTGTCATGTCCTGTCATCCTGTATTTTCATTTCCCTCTGTTCCTTCTTTTGCACTCCTGATTTCTCAACCGAGGCACCGTTTGGCATAGTGGTGAAAGGTGCTGGACTAAGAACCAAGAGACATTGAGTTCTAGACCTCCCTTATGCATAAAATCCAGTTAGGTGACTTTGGGACAACCACCTCACCTCACAGGGTTGCTGTTGTGGGGAAAAAATAAGGGCTGGGAACATAATCTATGCTGCCTTGAGTTGTACAATAACAGTAATTTCCAGCCTGTCTGGTCAAACCTGGCAATGTTATTCTCAAGCAATGGTATGTAGCAAAGCTGAACAAAATAACGATTAATGTGGGAAATTTTGATTGCTCAGACCCCTACAGGCATACACCAACATACCCATACCCCAAAGTCCACAGTTGCCATTGAAGCAGAATGCAGATAGCAGCTGCTTTCAAGAACCACACTGTTTTTGATACTCTGCTGGTAGAATTGACAGTACCCCACAGGTGCCCACACTTAGCAGTAAGATCCCCGTCTCCCAGGTGGCTTCATGCTGGCCCTCTGGAGCCTCAGGCAAGGAGAATGCAGATAAAAGAACCTTGGTCTTGCCCTCACCTACCTGATTTCCTAATGTTGGCATCCTTGGGGGCACAGATCATGGTTATAGAGGCATTGGAGTGTATTCTAATATTGCACATGGAGAAACAGAACAGAGATGAATCCAAGAGGGCAGAAAGTGGCTTGTTTTTGAGGTGAATATGCCCATGTATCCCAGTAGCAGCCTTCAGGTGGAAGGAAAAGCTAGCATGTTGGCAAGGAAAAGAGAGTTAGCAGCCCACAGTAAAGCAACAGTCTGCCATGACCCTTCCCATAACTATACATCAGGGGTCTTCAAACTTGGCCCTTTTATTACTTGTGGTTTTCAACTCCCAGAATTCCTCAGCCAGGCATGCTGGCCTGAGGAATTCTGGGAGTTGAAGTCCACAAGTCATAAAAGAGCCAAGTTTGAAAACCCCCTGCTATACATAGTACCTGGTAAACTGCATGAACTCCCCAGAGGGGCAATCCTGGGTCTCCCACATCATTTCTGACCTGTGCAGACTGGTGCCTCAAGCATTTCCGGTCTTCAAATGCTGAATCCACCAGAGGGGCCCTGTTAAAAGAGGAGATGAATGAGTTGCAACATAAGGGAATTGGCAATCTGGTAGTAGCAATATGCTCTTGTACTTCCTTTTGCAATGGCATAAGCCACATGCCAGCTGGGGATGCTTGGTCTGGCATCCCTACAGGAGCCTTGCCAAAGAGTTGAACATTTTCACTGTCACGAATATTAGGGAATGTTGGGGGAGGGGTTGCTTTTAAAGAGCAATGTCCCCCACCTGCAGACAGCATCACGCCTGAGGATTAGAAACCAAGCATGTTGCTCAGCAGCATACGCTGGGAATACTGATCTTGACTGACTGTTTTATAAACAAGAGTCAGATAACAGAAAACTTCAATGTAGGAAAATGAGTAGCTACATGATAGGCGACTCCAAAAGGTGGGAGGAAGAGACCAGGAATTAGATATATGAATGGAAGGATTCCCCAGGGCTGTTACACTCCAAAAAAATATTTCCATTTATCCTTTTGGGGGTCTAATGGGAGAAAGTAGACAGGAGAGAGAATCTAGCTACAGGAGACTTGACAACTGGAGGCTGGAGATGTCACTCTGTAGTGGACTTTTTACTGCCAAATTGTGAAGAGGATTTCCTTCCTGGTACTCTTGCTGCCTCCTGGGTTATTAGCTCCCAGCATTCCTCCCCCCAATTCTGTTCCTCTGACACTTTCCACTTCTGGTTCAGTTTAAAGTCTTCCTAATGCAGTAAAATTCTCAAAGCTGTTCTCAAATTCTGTTTCTGCCATTGTGAGAACAGCTTATCCCTGCCCTCCTTACACTCTTGATGTAGGTCATAGTCTAGTAATTAAAATCTTTCTCAGAGACCTCTGCTTAGCCAGTTGTTATTTTTAGGATCCTGCTCTCCTTTCTTCTTGGACTACAGTGGGGAGGATGGATTCATCCCTGCATACCTCCTGCAATGAAGACAGAGGAAAATTCTTCATTCAGCACCTCTGCAATCTCCCCGTCCTTCTTTGATCCCTTTCTCATTCTATGATCCCATCACTTTTGTAGCTCGCTTCCTGGCTTCTGATCTACTTAAATGTTCTATTTCTTATTGATCTTAATATTGTTAATAACATGATTCTCAAAACTTTGTCATGCAGACATGATTGTATTTTGTTTTAAGGCAGGGACAGGTTCACATTTCTTTTCTACCCCTTTTAGGCAAGAGTTTCATTTAATGGAGGTTTCTTTTCTATAGTATGTTTGTTAGTATTCCATGCTACCTGTATTTGTTTATTTTTTTTACATTGTTGAACAGTCCATCTCCCTCAGAGAGGGACTCTGGGCCATGTGTTAAATACCCCTTGGATTTGTGGCATCTTTCCTAACCCAGGTTGTGCCTCCTCGCTGGGATTATTATACTGTGGTGATGGATAGCCTCTCAGCCTGCTGGAGAGGTCTGCTCCTATCAACTTTCCCACTGGCCCTGCTGGCTGGAGCCCATGGGAACCAGAGACTCGCAATATCTGCAAGATAGCAGTTCCCTACCTTTGCTGTAGAATGATGATGCATTGGAGTTAGAGACACTCTTGAAGAGCAGACATCAGATGGACTCCAGCCAGTCAGGCTCCAGCAGCATGAATAATACTTGACCTCAGTGCTTGCAGCTGGCATTTTGAGCTGGCAAGGAGGGATCTGATGTTTCCTCTAAAGGGATTGATCCATTGGCAAGTGCTCAACAATGGCTACTGTTCGCCACATCAGTGCAGAAGTGTTCAGCTTCTCAGCACCAGTACTTGGAGACCATTTGGGCTGGCAGCTTATTAATGCAAAAGGTAGCGCAATTACCACTGCACGTATCTGTGACCCTCTGTTTTTGCACCAGAACCAGTGGTGGGATTCGGCCAGTTCGCACCAGTTCACCAGAACCAAGAGGTAAGTTTTTGTTGCCCAGGCCCAGAATGGACTTCCAGAAGCGGCATCCATACAGAGAACTGGTTGTTCACATATTTGAATTCCACTACTGACCAGAACCCTTTGGAAAATCAGAAATCTAGGTGGTATCTGAATATATCATCATCATCATCATCATCTGCCCTAACCCCAAACAAGCTGCTTGTATTATCAAACTATTACCCAGAATATGCCACATATTGCTCCTTATATAGCTTCATTTTCTGGAACTATAATGTAGCTCATTTCCATGTAAACATGGATAAATCTTCAACTTTCATCTTTAATATAGCCCCATCCTATGTAAAATCTGTGTGCCTCCATTGCTCTAATTGAGGATAGACAATGTTTTTGTGGTCAGGGTGTGCCTTGCAATTAGTATGAGGGTGTGATTGATTTTTCAGCATCCGGAGACTTGAGAATGACACAATAACATAATGATGTCACCCAAGTACTGATATACATATACATCACACTATACCCTTTTTGGGTGAGCAACATTAGCCAGAGTGCAGAAAAGAAGAAATTAATAGAAATTCAAGGCACAAAACTGATTTAAAAAAAAGGAAGCTTAGCTAAAATTGAATTAAAGTCCAACACCATTCATCATATTGCTCCATATCTTTAGAATCCTCACAAATCATATTTGCTGTTCATACTTGGATTTATACATTAACTTTAAATTTTTTCACCTTTCTGAGAATATCATCGGATCTATACAATCATGATTTTCTCAGTCTTCCCTCTCATCTCAACAGATTAATCTTCATTCATTCTCCCTATAAATAACTTCAGTGCCTTTTTGTAAGTCTTCATTCATTCAGCACCTTTTTTCTTGACCCTATGTCTTCTTTTACTCACACAGTTCTTAAATACCATTCCCACCACACTAAACTTCTGTTTCTCATGAAGCGATTCTTGCTGCCATATAGCAAAGTAGACAGAAGCACAATCCTAGTCACAGCCATTTTTTACTCTTTTAACATTCATTCCCTGCAATAGACCCACCTACTGTACACTAGCCTTTTAACAGCAAGGAAAGCGATAACACGGGGGACAAAAGAAGCGATACAAAGACACGCTGAAAGTATCTCTCAAGTCCCTGGATATCGACACCATCTCTTGGGAATTTTTGGCGCATGATCGACCGACATGGCGTACCCTGGTTTACCAGGGTTGCCAGACATATGAACACAGAAGGACAATCTTGGCACAAGAGAAGTGAGCACTCCGTAAAGCCAGAGCTGCAAATGCTGAAGCAATAGTGTCTACATTTCTCTGTTCAGTATGTGGCAGAACATTCCGTGCTAACATCGGTCTTATCAGCCATCTACGGACACACCGTTGATGGCCCATAATCCATAAGATGTCAAGGTCTTCATCAAAATTGATGGACGAACAACAACACATGTCTGAAAGTTTCTCTACCCATTATTCCACTCCATTCCATTTTTCCTAACTGTTCCTTGCACTTTCACCATATAATTGCACTAAGGCAGTGGTGGCGAACCTATGGCACGGGTGCCAGAGGTGGCACTCAGAGCCCTCTCTGTGGGCACGCACACCATCGCCCCAGTCCTAGGCCTTCAGCTGGGTTTTATAAAACCTTTTCGCTTTAGGCCTTCGCCGCCGTGTACAAAAAAAAGGTTCAATCAATCAGTCAATTTCAACTTCTCGCGGGGGAAAAAAAAAGATCTTGCAAAGTTGGAATTGATTGATTGAACTTTTTAGTCCCACCCAGTCTGCCGTTACCACCACAGCCACGCCCACCCAGTGGGCCACACCCACCCAATTGACCACACCTACCCGGCACCCGACAATGCATAAGTGGGTTTTGGGTTGCAGTTTGGGCACTCGGTCTCTAAAAGGTTCTCCATCACTGCACTAAGGCAATATTTTACTCTCATCATTGGTCCCTCACATACATCGTTACTCATCCACAGCCTTTTTCACTTCATCATTTGCCAAGTATCCCTTTCTCCACATTCCACTCTTTAATGTCTTTTCTTTCTGTTCAAAGGAGTTTTCACATCCTTCTTTCTTACATCCATTTTCCATTCATCCTGCTGGACGAGTAATTTATCTTCTAATATTTTTTTTGCACAAGATTCATCGTTTCTCTCCCTTTAATTATTTGTCTTCACTTTGGTTTAGTTTTGTAGTTTTTATTCCATGTCCCTTTTGCCCAAGATCCAGTCTTGACAGTACCAAAAAACAATAACTGAGAACTTCTCATCACTCTTTTGTCCTTCAGTAATGTTTTCCATCTTTCATGATAAACAATGAATCCAATTATAGTTTTAGATTTACTATGTGTTGATGTGAATAGACTTATGTTTAAACCACATTTCTGAAAAACAAATATATGTTTTTCTAGACAGATTCTTACCAAAAATAATCACCATTCTCATTATTCCTGGATCTCCAAATGAGCCAGTTGCTTTTTCTATAATCTCTAGTTTCATTCCTACTCAACCATTAATATTATTTGCCAAATACATTTTCTCTTGGGTCATATTTATTCAAAATGTTGCACAGATTTTTTTCTCCCAAACTCAACTTTATTTCTTCCCTTATTGCTATTCACTGGAATATACGATCCATCTATCACCCATCTATTGATTCCAAATTTTATGTGGATTCAGACCAAGCAAGATGACAGTAATTCACATTTTGTGATATAACATTTTAGCTCTGTCTTCACAATTAAATCTTCACTCAAATGTTCTCTCCTTCCACTTTCTCTTCCAATTACCCACATTTATCTTTTCTTTCCTTCATTTCATTTTTTAACTCATGTTCTTTAGAGTTATTCCAAATTGCCATCTTTTGTAGGGCATGATCATCACCAGAGGGGCCATAAATATTGAGCTTAACTGCCCATCATGGATTTGGTCAATCAAGGCTTTCACATAAGGTTTTTTTTTTAAACCAAAGTAGCTGTGGACTAAGTTATTAGATGTAGATGTATCTATGTCACATGCAGTTTTTTCTGCTAATGATAAGACCTGGCCAGTTTTAGCACACTTAGCCAGTGTGCAATAAGCACAAAAGTCAATTTTTTCCCTCAAGAGTGCTCATGCTATTTTATGCAAACCAGGATTTATAATCTAAGGATCACCTCAAGATGTGGCATCACAGTAGATATGCTGAAAATGTTAACCCAATGTGTTCAGGGGTCTTTGAAAGGGATTGCATGAAGCCTAGCAGAATCTTAAGGTTCTTACATTATTTTCATTACTATCTGAGAGAGGATAGAGGGAGAAAGATAGAGTAAATCACACCATTGAAAACTAGCATTTGCTGCTAGGACCTTGGTCACCAGGCTCAGTTTTAGTCCATTAGAATCATGCCATTATTCTTCAATCTATAGCTGTTTCCCTGCCAAGTTAGCAATTGATTAAAACCACAGTGCCTGAAGACTTGTTTTGGATTCAAGGTTGGCACCTCATTTGTTCCTAAAATTATCCTCCAAATTTATATAACTGATAGTTTGGGTTTCTTATTTGAAGCTTGCCAGTCTTGGCTTAAACGATTTCAACAGTCCTAAAGTATTTGCATTTTGTCAAATGTTTACATTTAGAACGCAGAGTTCCAATTCCCCATGCAAACTCTTGCTTTTAGACTATTTGAATGGCAAATTTGAGGATTTAAACAGAATTTAATATTTCTACTCAATGCATCTAACTCATTTTCATGGGTGTAGTTTAACCAGAGAACAGAAGAGCTAGGAAGTATAGCTTCTAAGACAATTTGGATACTCTTAGCAGTTTCCCCCTCTACCCTCTACTTTTTTCTAATTAACTTCTGCAGTAATATTTTTTTAAGGATTAGACTATTTATGGCCACTACATTCTTCCACATGAACTAACATATTTCCCATAAGAGGGCCAGGAGAAATCCTGGGTTTAAAACACTAGTTTAGGAATAAACAGTAAAAAGCATTAAAGTACAGCTCCCTTGTCATAGGCCAGTGGTGGCGAACCTATGGCACACGTGCCAGAGGCGGCACGCAGAGCCCTCTTTTTGGGCGCACACACCGTTGCCCCAGCCCCGTCTCCCCATGGCCACCTCCCCACCAGCGCCCCCCCCGGAGGAGATTCACCCCTGGGTGCGGCCCATGCAGAGCAGTGCAGCCAAGGACATGGCAGCCTGGCAGCGGGGACAAGACTCCGCCCTCGTGCCCCATCACTCGCAGATGATGCTGCGGGGCACAAGCGGAGGGCATGGCTGCCATGGCGCTGCAGGGCCGCCTGGGTGATCTGCTGCAGTGGGCCATGGAAGCAGTGAATGGCCTTGCGGATGGGCGGGGCAGGGTGTGTGGGGGAGGAGCGGGACAGGGGGGGGGCAGAGCGGTTTTTGGGCACTCGGTGTCTAAAAGGTTCACCATCACTGTCATAGGCCAATCAACTGAAAGCTAAGGAAAATTGAAGTCCAAAATACCTAGGGCATTACTTTGCTTAACTTTGGTGCCTTCAAATCAGTCTTGACTCCTGACGAAAAAACTCCTGCAATTTTCTTAGTAAGATTTCAGAAGTGGTTTGCCCTTACCTGCTTCCTAGGACCGAGAGACAGTGACTAGCCGAAGATCACCCAGCTGATTTTGTGCCTAAGGTGGGACTAGAACTAATCATGTCCCAGTTTCTAGTTTGGTGTCTTAATCACTACTTTGGATTGGCTCTCACAGATATATTATATGCACTCACAGATATATTATATGCACTATTTATTTATTTGTTTGTTTGTTTATTATTTATTTATTTATTTGAAAGGACCCATTCTAACCTCTGTGGCTGCTAGGAGAGATTTGAGAATTGGTTGTGGAAGAACCAAAGCTAGGGTACGGGCATAATTCTAATTGGTTCTTTGGATGAGGGTCATTGCTCTGCCTGGCTTGTTAGCTTCTTTCTCATAAGGAAAACTGGAAGAAATTAAACAAGATCCTATTTTGCATTAAGTAGACAGATTACAGAATATCTGTATTTGGCATATAGCCCAATGTGAACACCTGAATGCGTGTTTTATAAAAGCATATAGATAGTGAGATTTATCTCAAGATGATGCAGTGGAAATGGTTTTTTTAATTTGCATTTTTTCCAATCTCCTACAGGAATACTGTAGTTTTAGACTGAGACTCTGGCACAGTTTTTGAATGCCAATGTATTTGCCTGTTTCTTTGTTAAATCAGGAAGGCCACGTAAATGACTGACATGGTCACATGGCTTTGGTTTACGATTCAGTTTCGAAAGGCTTACTGAAATGTGAAAAAAAAATAATAATAAAGGACTCAAATCCTCAGCATGGTACCAGTTGGCAAGAGTGAATTTTTAATAGCCACAGCTAGAGGTGGCTGTACTGCAGCTGGAGATGAATCTGATTTTTGAGGCAATTATGGGTGGTGGACTGCAAGACAAGCAGATCTGAGATTACAGAGCATGATCCATCAGAATGTCCTCCTACAAGCCTCACTGAACACAATTGCTTGATTATATCCATCTTTTTTTTTAACCATCAACATTCCTATGCTTTTAGTATGGCAGCCAAGCACCCAGAAATATAGCTGATTTTGCTTTTCTGAGTATAGAGCTAAAGTCAAGTGATAAAGCTTTCCCCTTATTACTGCATATCAAGATATTGTTAAGACACAGGACTGGGACCAGCAAAAATGGGGGGGAAGGGCAATGCTAAAATGTAATGAGCAAAACATACAGGAATATGGTTTTAATGTCCCTCCCCCCAAAAAAATCAAGAGATCAGCTCTGGGGAAAAATAAAAGATATACCAATAGGCAGCTGACTGGGTTCACTTCCCATTCTGTTCTCTATATTTTGGTTTGCAATTTCCTGAGCTAAACATTTATTATAATCACACTAATGGCCCAGAGAGCCTTCCTAATGTAGTGGGAATACAATTTCCAGAAATGTATTCATGCTGGCTGGAAGTACTGGGAGTTGTGATTCTGATACAACTGTAGGGAGTGAAATTGGAGAAAGATAGCTTCGCTGATAAGGGTAATAGAGTTGGTCCATGGGTCCCATTTCCTAGAAAAGGTCTCCAGCTTCAATACAGTTTAAATTAATGGGCACAGAAGGGGGAAGACCATCTTGCCTTTTGTGACCTGTACTCCACACAGACACTGCCAATGGGCATCCTCAATTGGAATGTTCCATTAAGGAATACAGGGGAGCCCTCCCCACCTTCTGCCTTAAGTGGAGTTGCCAAACACAAGCCACAAGTCATACGGTTCCTCTGAAACAAAGGAAGAAGTGCGAGATGTTCTCACGGTTTTCTCAGACTTCCTTTCTTGTCCCTCACCGTTGCTCTCCCCATTTCTCCCAAGCCTGGAATGGAAACAGAACAGCAGATGCAACATCACACGGACAGAGAGGAAGCTCACAAAATGATCCAGGAAGGAATGCATGGGGATATTCAGGCTTGCCTGGAAGATGATTCTGACACCGTAACCTAAAGTCATTTTAGGGGGAATGAGGTGAGTCTTGGATTACAACTGGCCACCAAAAATCTGAATTACATCTGAAAACAGGCAGAAGACATGGCATGCTTATCCACTTTTAGGCCTTGGGGTGAATTAGAGCCATCTCCTTTTCCTTAATGCACAGTCAAAGTAGACAATAGGCCAGCGTATATCTTTCAAAACTGGACAAGTCCCAAGAACTCTGCAACTGTCAGACCTCCTTCTGCTTTATTGCTGCTCCTCCGTTGGTTTAGTTCTTTCAGCTTCTGTTTGCTATAATCCTCAAGGCTCTCCTAGTGGTCCTGCTTTGACAGTAAAATCAAAAAGAACTTCCTTTTTGCTGTGCAACTTTTGGGATAGATGATTGTGCATAGGGGTCCGAGAGGACAAAACTTAGATGGAGCAGCTTCACATTGTCTGGATAAAGGAAATATCCTGAGGAGGTACAAATACAAACAGACCCACAACCATACGTCTTTAAATGGCCCAATCCATTTTTGAGTGATTTATCATGGCTTATTTAAACTAAAATTTCAAGCTTTGTCTGAACAGGGAAAGAGTGACATAAATTTCACTTACGTCAAGATAAGCTATAATATAAATCTGATTTATAACTTGTGATATAGACAATGGGAAAATCATTTATAAACAAGGTACAATGTCACCATCAAAACAAGCGCATGATGTAATGGGAAAGAAAGGAGCACAGTTACCCTAGATTATGGTTTTTTTTAAAGTATCAGTAATATATGCATAGATTACTTGGTTCTTCACAGAATAACAATTAAGTGAAATCTCATCAACACAAAACACAAACGGGAACTGTAGTATCTATAAGAAGCCCCTAGGTGTAGACGAATGTGGCTCTAGCCCTGAGAAGGAGGGGGGCAAAATATTTGCGCAGTGCTGGGAATGGGGAAATGTGAAAGACTCAACAGCACTGCTTTAATCTTGTTGTCCTTAAAAAGATGTAATGAAGGTTTGGGGCAGGCTTTCAAGATTCTGTTAAGATACCCAATCAGGTATTATTGGGATTCCCCTGATAACTTGCCAAGTTTGAGAATGATGGGTATAGTCTGAACCCTGGAGAGCTGCTGCTATGAAAGCATATTTTTCCTGCTAGAGAAAATCTAAAACTCTTAATCTTCCATCTTTTCTGTGAAAAGATCTTGAGAAGAAAACGACAAAGCTCTCCAGCTTGGGAATCCTGACTGGTTAAAACTGCATTTTTCCTCACCAAATGATTTGTTTCTATAGTTCACTGAAATTATAGACTGCTGCACTAGCAGAGTGCCAGGTTAGTTAACATATTGGTTATTCTCCGCTTATTGTGTGGCCATTGAGAGAATGGAATACAGGTATTCCCTCAACCAGATCTTATCCTCCACTACTGCCTTTGTCCAGATTCTGTAGAAGCCAAGTTAGCATATTTCCTTAAGAAACTAATCAGCACTGAAGCACTCTTTACCTGAAAATATTTGACTATCTGCAGTGGAATAGGAGCAGGGAGAAATACTGAATCTCACCCCAATCAAATCCTTATAGATTCTCTATTCCTGGATTCACACGTTAAAAAAAATTCAACTCTCCTGGTTCTTTTGCAAAGAAAAACCAGGACTGCCCAGAATATGAGGCATCAAAATGTTGACGCTGTGCGCCAGGAAACTAGTGAGTAGCTGAAGGGGACCAAGGATGCTTCATGCTGAGGAAAGAAGATACATGCAGCTGCTGTCACTTCTTGTCTAAGAGGATCTTCCTGAGTGAAGGAAGACTGCTGACATCTCTGGCTGAGCTGCCTCTGTATAGTTCCCACCCCCTTCTACTGCCTGAATTGTGAAAGGCAGGTAAAATACAGAGGACTGGCTGTAGATATGGAGGGCCCCTTCCGCCTCCTTCCTCTATTTCCAGGATTCTGTTCCTTGAGCAAAACACAGTGGAAGGGGGAAAACAGAAAGCCTCTCTCACCATCTTTGATTGGAAGACTAAATTCCTAGTTTGGAAAGAATTCCCTACGGTTCAAAGGGCTCAGGTCATACAGATCAATAGCCCTGACAGTTTCTTTAACAGCAATGGCCTTCAGATGGGTTGGACTACATCCCCCATAATCCTTTGGGAGATAACCAAGATCTCAAATCTCTTCAAAGCATGAAACACTTGCCATTTTCCTCCATGATTATTAATTCCATCAATATGGATTGGCAAAAGCTTCCCTAGCATATTAGGACTAGCCATATGCAAACCTGGATCTAAAGATTTGCCTGACATTCAAGATTATAAAAAACAAGAATGGGGCAACATTTCTCATCCTTGGAAAATATAATTTTGTTCCAGTTCCCCAACTGCCAAAGTCCAAGTGAGGTGATAGAATCATCTTGTGGGTTACCTGTACCATAAGCAAAAGCTATCAACTGATTTTGGGTTCAAATATTTTACTCCCATTCCTACCACCCAGGGTCCTACCCCAGGGAATTTCTCTGTATCAGCTGCTGATAAAGGCACCTGAACTGGGGCCATAATTCATGGATGATCCTCAGAGGACTCTTGCCCTTTAAAGCCTTTACTCTGCCCTCTGCTGCCTTTCTCCATAAGCCCTACCTGCCTGTGGTCCCTCCCTTCCCCCATGGCTTGCATCTTGCTGCTACAAGAATTAATTCTCTGCTCTTCCTCACATAAGAGCATGGGTGTGATTTTGCACATTTACAACTGATTTCACTCTCCAGATTCATTGGGTTGTGAAAGGCAAGGGGACAGCGCAAATATCACTTCAAGCTGCAGATGGATGTCTACCCCCCACCATACCTCTCCTCCTCCTACCTCTTCAGCTTCACCCCAGTTGTGGGAAGTTCAAGGACCTGAAACAGGGAGCATTTCAGGGATAGAACAGAATTGAGGCTGGGAGGGGAGCAGGAAGGAGGGATGCAGCCTGAATAATTCATCCACCCTCCTCAGGCACTGCCTGGCAAAGTACATCTGAGCGATGGCAGACCTGCTATCAGAGCCATTTAGCAAGCTAGCCAGCTGCAAGCTAATGCACTCAACATCCAGTGGGCTGGCCAATCACTCCGAGGACAAAGAAGGCTGCTAAGGGGACTTCTCTTCCTGATGGGCCATAGGCTGCCATTAAGGACTCAGGACAATTTCCCTCTCCTGGAGTTTGCTTTACCCCCCCAGAAGTATCAACCAGGCATACCTCTGGAGGGCATCATGCCGTAGAAGACTTAGATCAGCCTTAGAGATGTTTGCCAAATATTTTTCTAACCATGCTCCTTTCGAGTTTTTTTTTAAACTTGGCAACTGTAAGATGTATGGACTTCAACTTCTAGAATTCTGGGATCTGAAGTCCACATATCCTAGTCATGTCTGCCAAACACTGTACAGCCAACAACAGCTTCAAGATAAAAAAAAAC
>NW_015386453.1:1263666-1403698 GCF_001527695.2 Protobothrops mucrosquamatus | reverse complement strand
CTAGGTCCTGCACATGTGTTTCACTCACACACTGCTCACCTCCAACTGTGCAGCCTGGTTCCTAACAGGCCACCGACTGGTATCAGTCCATGGCCCGAGCGTTGGGGACCCCTGATATACAGAACCACTTGAAGAAGATTTGAGAGGGTAGGGCAGGGGTTGGGAAGTGAATTTAGTGGTGATTTACTCATTTAGCATTCTAGTGAGATGGGTGGAATACCTGTTAAACAAACAAACAAATCACAAATCACTCTGAAGATGCTGGTCACAGTTGTCAGGATATCTGTTCTTTAGATCTCAATTACTAAACTCTGATGTCAGAGTTCATGAGCAGATACCATCCATGAAAGCTACACCAATATACTCACAACACAATTCTCATCTATTTCTTATACGGAAATGGCAGGAATTTGTATGTTTTGTTAGTAACAAAGTGAATGACATCTCAGACCTGAGGATTAACAACATTAAATTGCCCTTTCCCCCTTTTTATTACCAACTATAAAGTCAAAATAGCAAGGCCCCAAACTAATTGAGCTGGCTTCAAACTGTGCTGTTGGCTGCTAGAGAGAGGATAGTGTTAAAATAGCTTTGGTTCCAGTATCATAATTTGCAAAAAAAAAGATTCTTTCTCCCATTTTTCCCTCATTTTATTTGCTCAGATATTAGGCCTTCTAAAAGTCAGTGGTACAGCAGAATTTTCTCGTGCTATTAAAATGAATATTTAGAATCTGCAACAGAATGTTACAGAATATTCTCATTCCTTGATACAAGCTCTCCTGTTCAGACTCTGTTATGACCTCCTTGCAACGCTTTGGATTCTAACACCTATCATTCCAGGTGATTGACACAGTGAATGTTTGAACACACTCATCTTCAATAGCCCAGAGTCTTCTTGAAGTTGAACCTTAATAAATCGTCACCATTTACCTCTTTTGGGAGTGGCAAGGTTTATCCTAATTTGTTTTTTATTTTAAGCTTCAGCAGTACAGCATTTGCTGACCTTGGCTTTCATCAAAAGTTGAGCATGGTTGATCCTGGTTAGTGTTTGGACAAGCAACAATCTGGGAAAACCAATGTTTTTGGCTAGGCTGGAAAGTCTAAACGTTTTGGAAGAAAGCAAGGGCAAAACATTTCTGTAATGCCTTTACGGAAGCTGCATGGTGCAGTCAACAGGAGATGACTTTACAAGAACATTTTACTTTCTTTTTGCTTGTCTCAGGATTCACACACACTTATTGATGCTTCTCCTCTTCTTACTTCCTCACTGAGAGCCCCATTTTGGCTCTGTTCTTCTTGGCTCTCAACCAGCTGAATTTCCTGTTAAAGGGTATGATGATCAGACCAAAGTTCATAACGATTGCTTGCTTTCATAATGGTTTTTAGGGACCATCTCCAAATGGACAAGCAGAAAAAGGGGGGGAGGGGAAGAAACCTATCTTCCTAACAGCCTATGAAATTTATTTATTTTATTCTGCTAAACTGACTTTCTCAAAGGAACTTTTCCCATTTCCATCATGTAAAAAAAAAGCAAAACACCAAAATAAACTCATGAACGTATAAATGCTTATATAGCAGAGTAGATGGTCAGTTTTTTAGGAATCACAGGCTATATTGAAAATTTTGAGGGGGAATGGCAGGGTGATAAGAAAATAATACAAAATAGCTAAAATTGTGTGGTGTATATACACAAGGCTTGGATCTTCTTAGTTTAGTTATAATGGATTTTGTGTGTGTGCAGAATAAAAAGTTGCCCCATGCCTGTCTTATAGAAACTGTTTGCTTTGGTTGCGGTTTTCCAGTTTATTCTCCAGTTGGCTGCTTTGTGGGACACAGAACACCGGTACTTCTGAATTTACAGAAGTGCTTTATAGGAAACTGAGAATTTCACAATCTAGAATTTTGGAAACTAAAGTTATCCTAACTGGGCTGTAAAACTCCAGGTGACCATTAGATGTCAGCAAAGAGCTGATTATTCTGAATCAGTTTGCTGCCGTCTCTTGGCTGTCTGGATTTTTACAGTCCGTTTATGGTAACCTTACCCTAACCTGTAATCTCAGAATAAGAGCATTTCCTCATTTGTGATTTAGAACCTCTTCTAGCACATACATCACTGTAATGTTATAAAACCTGCCTTCATTAATATAATATCACCACAGCAGCCATGATTGGATAATGTCATAAATCACCAGTAAGGAAAGGATTTAAGGCTCTTAAACAGTCTGCCATTGGAGGGGGAACTGGAATATGTTGACATAGCTTGTGATTCTGCCCCCAGTCTACAAGTCTCACCTAATCCGAGACAACTGTCTGTTTCCAAATGGCCTTCTGTGATTCTGCCAGACAAATACCTCTTCTTCTGTTTGCAGGAAGCTGTCCTGAGAAGTCTCTAATAATAAAAACCATTTACTCCATGAAACTTTCATCTTCCCCTAACACACACACACACACCAGTCCTTCTCTTCCCCAGTGAGGTGCTGTTTATAACATTCATGTGTGCCTGCCCTAAGTATTCAGGTACACTCTTCTAACCAGGAGCATTATTTCAAACAATATTTTTTTCTTAATTTCCAATAAATCTGAATGTTATAGATTTTGGGAACGGGAGCCCAATTCACCTAGAGCAATGATGGCAAACCTTTTAGAGACCGCGTGCCCAAAAACTGGCCCCGCCCCCGCTCCACCCCATGCCCTGCCCCCGCTCCACCCCCACCCCGTCCCCTGCCCCACCTGCCCACTCACCGCCTCCAGGACCCGCCGCAGATGGCCCAGATAGCCCAGCAACGCCATGGCGGCCACACCCTCTGCCCGTGCCCCGCAGCATCAACTGTGCGTGATGGGGTGTGAGGGCAGAGTCTTGTCTATGCTGCCTGGCTGCCATGTCCTTGGCTGTGCTGCTCCGTGTGGGCCACGCTCGGGGGGTGACTCTCCTCCAGGGGGGCTACTGGTGAGGAGGGGGTCGTGGGAGGAGTCAAGGCTGGGGCAACGGCACGTGTGCCCACAGAGAGGGCTCCGAGTGCCGCCTCTGGCACCCATGCCATAGGTTTGCCACCACTGACCTAGAGTGTACCAGGTAGGGCTGGGCTTCAGAAACATGAATCATGCATTGCACTGATATAGTTGGTTTGGGTTTCACGCACAGTGTGAATTTAGTCACAGTAGTTTGTAAATTAAGCTGTATGCTTAGTGCAATGTGCACACCATAAGGTTAAGCAAACTGTAGCATATTGCTGTTTTTGAATGCATAATATAGCTGTCCTGGCATCACAAATGGGCAATTGTAGCGCAGGAAGTTATATTTTGCACAGAAAAGACACAACGTATTTGAGATCATCAGATGCCATATATCTGCATGAACTGAGAGGTGGAGCATGAGCACAGGATGACATCAGCCAAAGGAAGCTTATAAATGCAATTAAGTATTGCATTTACATAGGACAAGGTGATGAACGGTTGAAATACTGTGTATTCTAGACATGCAGAAAGTGAGCATCATCTTCCATAAAAGCAGAGAAACTGATTAGTGCTTAGCACCTCATGAAGAAAATTAGCGCCGTCTGCTCTTGTTCTGCTACTTGGCTCCTTGGGGAGCAGGGAGTTGCTTCTTTGTTTAAAAGAGCATTAATAACTGCAATCCCTCCTTTTCTCCTCCAGTCTTAAGTGGTATACTCTATATTGTTAGTACATTAAAATGGCATATGCACCCCTTACCTTCAGAAAATAGCTAGAGTGATCAGCATAGGAGAGGATTGCTGGCAAGGCATCCCCGTCTTCCAAAGTGTTGCAGATCTTTCTACTGTGCATTTGGCAGGGCAGGAGAACTCTCATCACAGAGTCTCTTTTAAAACAGCCCCTCTGATGCAGGGGTTACTATGGTTAGAATCCAAATCAGGAGGACCACTGTTCAAGTCCACCTGTGATCATGCTCACTGGTGACATTGGGCCAGGCATTATCAGCTCAGCCTACCTTGCAGGGCTTTTTCTATCAGGCAAAATTGGGATTACTAGATACACCACCTGAGCTCTTGGAGGGAAGGGCACAAAATGAATTCAATAAAAATAAATAATTGAACATCTCACCCAAGGGAGCATATGCAAGTTAGGTTGCTTAATGCCCCCTACTCACCCCGAACCTCAATAGCAACACCTAGAAGGGTGGTCCTATCTTCATTCCCCCAGCTTGACCCGGTGTATATGGCATTTCAACTCTATTCCTTGGACAAGCTGTTTTCAGCTGATAGAAAGAGACTCTACCCAGCTGGGCCACTCTCTGCTTGGCTGGTGGGTGCCTGAGTCGGGCAACACAAACAACTAATCCAATCTGACAGGTCCAATTGCTTAGAAAAGTCCTGCAGATTTCCTCTGCCCCCTGGCTCTAGCTGTGAATCAACTCGAAAGAAGAGCAGGCAACCCTCAACATGATCATGGAGGCACTACAAAGTCCATTCAAGAATAATAATGCCATGCCCTATACTTAATTTCTATGTATACTCTTATGTCTGGATCTAGAGAGATCAGGTTTGAGAAGTACATGGGAAAAATTAATCCTTTCACTAAACATCTTTTTACTGATGACTGTTGATCTCTTTCATCCATTTCTGCCTTTCATTGTCACCTTGGATTTTTTTTAAAGAAGAAGAAGAAGGGCAATTTGGCAAGGGTGGTACTTTACAACCTCCCTCTCTCTAGTCTTTCTTTAATAGGAAATACGTAAATTGCAGGCCATCTGCATTCTATAGCATATTTGAAGCATGAACCCATCTTGTGTAAATTGTAAGAAGTGCAGCTAATGTTTTTTTAAAAAAAAATATAAATCAATGTTAATATATTCAAAAATAAATCTAACTAACCCTTTCCAATGAGAGGCAATGAAAAAAGAAACATAAGATGCTGTGGACTCCCCCTCCCTCCAGCCCCATGTTTTTTTTTCAAGAGAGAAGCAACATATGGACTTGGGCAAACCCAAAATCAGAGCATGGTTGAGTAGTCCTTATGCCAGGTCTTCGCATTGCCTGATTAGCTCATGCTACCCGCTGTTTGGGGGGAATCTGAGTTTGGCTGCCCTTGTACCTCACTTGGTTTGATGGTAGGGGAAAAATGAGGATCTCTCCAAGGGCTTCTTCTGAATGTAGTCGTGTGTCTTCACTTAACAACTGAAGGAGTCACTTGTGGATCCCAACTTTGGGGAATAATGAGCTCTAGTAACCAGTATTCTACAGAAGGGATATTGTACACATCCTGCCCATCGGGTGGGCACCTCTACTCTGTGACACCACACTAAGGACTGATGATGTCCTGAGGAAAAAATAGAGCATACAGAAGAGCTTTTCTAAAATTAATACTGATGCAATTTTCCCATCCCCACACTCTTGGTTGTATTGATTGGGGAATGCTTAGTGTTCTCAGCTGCTGTTTTATGGGGTTTTTTTTAATTTTAATTATTGTTTTTATCCTGCTTTCCTTGTTAGTTGCCCAGAGTCTGTATTTCAAGATGGATAGCCATGTAAACCTATTAATACAGTACAATATTTTAAAAAATTGCTGTTCTACTTCAGTTACAGATATTTTTCCCGCATACATTTCTCTTTTTGATAACACCCCACCACAAACCCAGGTACAATGCCTTCTTTCCCAGCCCACCTTTTTTTCTGCCTCTCTCTCAATTCCCTAGACATGAGCTGAGATCTTCCTTGTCTCATCCACAGCTCCCTTTCCCCTCCCCACTCTTGCATGATCTTTCTGGTTCCTTGCCTCTTGCTCCTGGGTGCTTATAGATTGAATTATTTTATACTTGGTAGACAACTGGACTGCTGTGATTTACAAGGCCATGGGGAGAGAGATGGCAGCTGGACAAGAGATGCAGAGAAGAGCATCAATGAGATAGGAGGGGGTAGGTGGAAGGGAGGAGATTGCCCCCCTCCCCCCTCCGCCCCCCCCAGGAATTCTGCATCAGCACACCCTTCCTTTTTCTGCTGACGTATGCTGCCTTCTAGTGGAAATGCACAATATGGCACATTTAAAAAAAGGTCAGCTCCTCTGGGCTTTCTATCAGTTATTTCAGTATAACTGAAACACACATACACTATACACAAACCCAAAAAATGTATATTATCAAGGAATATTTTATTCCTTGATTACAGAATAATAGGGGGAAGGGTTAAATTGTGAATTTTTAACTGTGGATTTTTAATGTTGCATGCTGCCAAGTGTTAATGTGTGAGCAGCTATATAAATATATAAGATAATCAGAACATATTTTTTGCACTAGCAGGAGAGGCCATCAGGGAATGGCTGGCCTTTTACAAACCTGTTTCAAGAGGCACCAGCCAAATAGCTTAGAGTTAGACTGAATGTCTTCAAACCAGCAGGGGGGACCACGGGCCAGTTCACCCAAGCTTGTAACATCTCTTGATACATTGAGCCACACGCAAATAACTAGTTTCACAAGAAGGAAACATTGCCATTACAAAACATTACAATTCTATCTAAATCAAGTAAAGAACCCACAAACCAACACTATAAGCGCCTTCTCAGACTTTCCTTGCCATTGACAACCAATCGATCAATGCACCAGGCCCTCCAGAATTGCGAGGTGCTGCATCGGGGGACTCCATACAATCAGATCGGCGCATTTAGTTGCAGTGTTGCAAAAGGGATTGGCATGAAATAATCATGAGTCTAGCCCATTAGTATTAAAGAATACCACACAGAGTCCCTCATTCATTTGCAGCTGCAACAAGCCCAAAATATACCTAAGAATAATGCAGAAACAATGTGCCTTTTATGATGTTTCAGGCATAATATCAGTCAAAGGATGACTTTAAAAACAGCAGTAGTCTAGCAAAAGCTGTACAGCCTAGGCATACTATCTTGCGACAGATAAGTTATAGACAGGTCAGAATAACTGTAATAACCCTCAACTAAGGCATAGGGTACATGTAGGCAAATAATAGGGTCAACAAGCCATCTTGGGAATTTAATCATTAAGCATTTTTTGTCACAAAATGGTTGCCATGGGGCAGTTACCTCTTCACAAATGGCTGCAACAGCTGCCATGGCAATTCACCCAACAGTCATTTACCAGAACAGAATTGAGTAAAATTGACTCTGGTGACCCTCCCTGATTGCTTATTGTAGATGACTTTAGGGGAGCTATGCAAAATAAAATAAAATATAATTCACCACAACTGTAGCAAGAAAGGTTGTAAAATGTGACAAAACTCACTTAACAAATGTTTCACTTAGCAACATAGATTTTGGGCTCAGCTGGGGTCATAAGTTGATGACTACCTTTAGTGCACGCTACTACACATGAAGTGTTGTAGATTTTTCTTTTGTACGTGATTTGTTCTTTGTGGCATATTCCACAGCAGAAACATAGTATAGCAATTTTAAGAACTATTGGATATGACTAATGTACTTGATTTGATTCCCCTAGTTTACTACTGTCTATTTACTGAAAGAGAAGAGAGAGAGAGAGATGTTCCTAAAAACGTTCAAGTTTCTACTTGAGTCATAATTGGAATTGCTAGTCATTAAATCTCCTCACCCACCCACCCAATATCATGTAGAAAAAGCATTTTGACAAAGATGAGGGGACAGATTCTCTATAGCAACAGGAAACTAATTTTAGATTATTATTTTGCTCTCCAAAATAGAGTGATTCCTGAAACTGTCTATCTCCTGCTTGAGACTTCCTCATTCTCCCAATAATAGGGCTGGTTCTTAGTAGCTTTAATGGACAACAGGCAGAGCAAAACCTTTGCAGTGTATAAACAGAATGTGTAGGGAATGAGAAGACTGTAGAGGTGCTACAACAGCAAAGACACTGCTTGTTTTCATCTCTGAAATATTACAGAAGTATTACAGAATTTATTGTATATACCATGGGCTGTGGTTGCAGACTTTCCAATTTTAAGGAATTCTTTGTCAAATGATGGTATTTAGAGCAAATGAGAAGGAGGAAGATTGGACAGAAAAAGATAAGGGAGAGGAAATCAATACTGCATTGTTAAGCAGATGTTTGCCTAGCCATATCTGCTGCTTCTGGAGAAAATTAAGCAGGAAGTTAGCCAATAGCAGACATTGTTAATTAGATTACTAACAGGCCTCTGTTGGTAACTTTCAGAACAACAACAACAAAAATCTCCCCAGAGACATAATTCAGAGCAAAACCAAAAACAAAACTATCAGCTCTTTTGGATGCCTAGGAATATCTGCGCTATTAAATTACTGCAGCTTTCCTCAAACTTTTTTCCTTCAAGCTGACTTCTTCACCTATTGATCCCCAAATTTCCCCAAACATTTGGGCAAGCATTTGGCTAAAGAAATCTCCAGAAAATCTTTCCAAGAAATTCTGGAATGCCAAGAATGGATAAAGCCAAACCAAATAGTCATTATAAGGATATAAATTAACTTAAAAGGGATGTTCTAAAGCAGCCTTTTCCCACGTATTCATTGGTGGGCAATCTCAAGGAATATAAAGGTTTCATCATCCATTACCTTTGGAGGGAAACTAGGTCATTGGCAGTAACTAGAAGTAGAGAATGGATGGATATTTGGGGTGGGTGGACTGTGCATTTCAGGTCAATATAATTCTCTGCTGGTTCTAATGAGAAGCACTTTAACTCAACATATTGGAAAAGGCCAGATTTTCTGAGTCAGCTTCTCTTCAGCTGGGTAGACCCCAACATTACATGCCCCTGGCAGCAGGAAGACAGAGGTTTTTCCTCGTTTATTCAGGTGTTTCCTAGCTGGCCAATTTTTAATAGCCAGCAGCCTAAGAAGAAGAAATGAGATAAATTTGTTAGGCCTATGGAGGCAGTCTCTGTTGATTCGAGGATAGGAAGAGAACACTTTAAGTCAGGGGTTCTTCAGACTTGGCCCTTTTATGACTTGTGGACTTCAATTCCCAGAATTCCTCAGCCAGCATGCCTGGCTGAGGAATTCTGGGTGTTGAAGTCCACAAGTCATAAAAGGGCCAAGTTTGAAGACCCCTGCTTTAAGTCAACACTGAGGAAAGGCCTTTCTTCTCATGCCTCCAAACACAGTACAAGCACATCCTAGCAATCTCCTTATTCAACTATGCCCCCTGGTGATAGTGCCCTCACCTCATCCTCCATCCAAGAGTGAATCAGTTTTAGATTGTCCTTAGATGGTCGGATTGGAGTGTAGTGTTTTCCTGCTGCAACTGGCAACAACCCATGGCAAGTTTAAAGACATCTAAAATCTGATGTTCTTTGCCAACCTTTTTTTTCTTCCAGAAGTGCAGCCAGATGACCCAGTGACAGCTCAACATCTCTTGGCTAGTTCAGGCAAGCACTCCCCATAGATCCTGGGCCCTCTTCTCTGCTACCACTCCTGTGGGTTGCCCTCTTAAAAATTGCCAGGCACAACGGACTGCTACGAGTCTGGTCCCCTCCTGCAGCTCACTGGAGAACTGATAGGCAGTTGGGAATGCTACACAAAACTCAGCAGCAATGAGTTTCTTTTGGAGGAATTCTCCATCCCCTGTCCCAGAAAGCCTGCTGAGGAGCTGGCCAATAAATCAGGAGAGACATCTTGTGGGCAGATAGGAAATGTTTACTCCTCCCCAATGGTATTTCTGATAGCAATCAGCCTAATAAGGAGAAAAAGGGTAAGTTTGTCAGGACACTGGAGTTAGCTGCTAATGCTACTCTTGGATCCATAAACCTCCCATGTCAGCTTCTAATCTCACTGTGCTTTATTTCCTAGCGAGCTTCACAATAGTTCCTCATAATTGTTGAGGGGGGCACTTTGGGTCTAGACAATACTCTTTAGGCATAACATCCCTCATCCAATATGCTTTCCCTGGTAAATGCATCATATGTCCATCACAGACCCCAAAGAAATTTATACCAGTTTTTCCCCAGTCTGGTACCAGCTGGGTGCATTGAACTGCAATTCACAGCCAAATACTGAAGAACGTTTCCTGTCTATTAGTATTCATCCTCATGTGTGAAAACACAATTTTAAGGAGCTGAAGCGACTGGTAGGACTGTTTTGCAGGTTTCTCTCATCTTCCTGATAGTTAGATGTCTCAGTGGGACAATCTCATGTCTTCTGCTGAGAAATGCAATGCCTCCTAAGTGTTATAGGGTAGCTTAGCCCAAGGGAGATGCTTTACACAGAGGCACCCCACTCAGTTTGCCCAGTGTAGACCTGCCACCAATATCTTTCAATGGTCCTCCATGTAAGGGAAGGGGCCTCAGATTTACAGCCATTATTCTTTGGTTGCAATGCCATTTTACAGAATGGGTCCTCTAGAGATTAGATTGACAATTTCACTGCTATTCTTCCAGACATGATTGTTCCAGAGGGCCTTGAGGGAGTGAACGGTCACTATTATGCCTATTGTTTTATGGCAGCATTGTGCTTTTATTGCTTTTTATGCTCTTACTCTTTTTTATATTTTATGGTGTAAAATGCTCAGAGTCTTCTGAGTCTGGCACCATGCTGTCACAATTATCTAATTAAAACAAACAACTTCGGAAACATCCTTTTCTATTTATTAACTCAAGGGGAATCAACCAACTTCCAAGCTCTCATCATCGCGCAGCTTAAAAGTATATCTAAATCCAGGCATAAGGATCAGGGGAAGGGCTACGATAGGGTTAGGAAAACTGACCCCAAAACATCTGCATTAAGCCAATGGAATCTGGCTGGAGGCCCCTTTCCCTGAAGCCATACCACATGAGGACAAGATAACAGACAATTCAAGCAGAGCCATTCTCCGTGAACAAGATAAGAATCAACTAAGGCCAATCAAATTCTTCCCCCAAGCTGGAACTACCATGCCTATTAATGATTTGGGATGTGTAGTTCGAGTTATAGCTCTCTCTCTCTCTCTCTCTCTCTCTCTCTCTCTCTCTCTCTCTCTCTTGCTAAATGCTTTGTATTGTTACAAGTCTTTTTGATTGTGGATACTATGGGAAATGAGCAACCTCACAGGGCAACCAGCATGCAGCAAGTGAGATTGAATGAAAGATTAAAAGAGCTAAAAATGAGGAAACAGTTTTAATGGAGATTCCAGGTGATCGGTGAAGCTGACAATAGTTAGCGTCCAGGTCTCCAAGACCTAGGCAGACTCCTGAAATCTACAGATCTTGTCTGAAGGCTAAAAGTCTCTCTTAACTTCTAGAAATACATTTCTGTATTGCAACCAAAGGTAAAACTGTCTCCTGTAATCTTCAAGGTTCCTACCCACAAGTATCAGTGAATATGGGAAGCAAGATGGATTCCATATGCTGTAAGGAGGAAAAATCTCTTGTAGGTAGCCATAATAGTAAGATGTATATATGTATATTGCTTTCCTGTTTCAAGGCATTCTTATAAATGCAACAGAGCAGTGGTGGCGAATCTATGGCACGCATGCTAGAGGTGGCACTCAGAGCCCTCTCTGTGGGCACGCGCGCCGTCGCCTCAGCCCCGCCTCCTCCCACGGCCCCCTACTCACCAGCAACCCCCCCGGAGGAGAGTTGCCCCCAGGTGCAGCCCGTGTGGAGCAGTGCAGCCAAGGACATGGCAGCTGGGCAAGATTCCACCCTCGTGCCCCATCGCGCGCAGATGATGCTGCAGGGCATGAGCAGAGGGCATGGCTGCCATGGTGCTGCTGTGCCGCCTGGGCGATCTGCGGTAGGCCGTGGAGGTGGTGGGTGGCCTGAGGGTGGGTGGTAGAGCGAGGGGCAGAGCAGGGGCAGGGGGCAGGGTGGGGGCGGGGTGGTTTTGGGGCATTTGGTCTCTAAAAGGTTCGCCATCATTGCAATAGAGTCTCAGTGTTGGAACACAGTGTTCATGTATTTTGTATAACAACTATAGCAGTATACCAGTAGATGGCAGTATTTATAGGTTTGCAGTTGCATCTATAGCAGAGTTCCCCAACCTTTGGGGGGGAGGGGGGAAAGAAGGGATGGTTTTGTGGGAGGGGTAAATGTATGCATGCGCGTGCACGTGCACACAAACACCCTTTGCTCATGTGAGTGAGGCTGCGAATGCCCACAACGCTCATTTTGAAGCTTGCAAGAGTGGGGTCGTGAGCGCTCACATAATTGGGGCCGCAAACACCCACAATGATATTCGTGAGAATAGGGCTGTGAATGTCCCTGGCAACGCTCACATGAGTGGGGCTGTGCATACTGCACACACACACGCACCAGCCAGCCAACTACTCACATGACCAGTGGCCAATACGCCATGGTCCAATAATGGGCTGCAGCCCAACAGGTTGGGGACCCCTGATCTATGGTATACTCTATGTCTTTTCACTGAATAAAGTTTCCTGCTCCTTGTCACAGTTAAGCAGAAAAGCACATGTGGACTGTGCACTGTTTATTCTGTAGGGCTATATACAGAATTTCTAACACTGATAGCTCAAAATCTGCTATATAATTTTCTACCTCCACTGGCAATCCAAATCCTCTTCAAATGGGCAAATGGGCTGTCCTTATTTACAAAGTGCAAGGCATATTAAGAGCAGGAATTATTGGAGTCCCTTGGACTTGTTTTTCCTACCCTCAAACACCAGCAGTCAGTTGGATAATACCTCCAATTATTCTCCTTAATGTGGTATGGGACTGTAGAGGAAGGGATGAACTATTGTCAAAAGGCATTTTGGACTTGTGCAAGTGTTTTACGTTCAAAGGAATTCTAACTATCTGGACATGACAGGAGATCACCAAATCTGTGCTCAAAAGGGATTTGAATTCCCAACATTCCCTGGCTGGCGCATTATGGGAGTTGAGGATCACACCTCTTAAAGTTGCCAAATTTGAGACACTGATCTGAAGCATCTGGCTCCCCCTAGTGGGGATCATTACCATTACCAAAGGACCTATGATGTTACAAATAAGAAGGACCAATTACATTTATTCCAGCATAGGCACCCCCAATTATAAACAATAGAATCCAGACTAGTTCTTATCCCCACCCCTCCTTTTGAAAGCAGCAATTAATTCATTCAGCTTTTGGGGAGGCAAAACTAGATTAAACCAGGATGGTATCTGGAGAAGCTGATTTCCTTGTTCCTAGTTTTTTTTTATTTTTTTGCAATATCATTTGGTACTTCTGGAAAAAGAAGATTGGCAAGGAATTGATTCTATTTACTGCTATTTGGCAAACGAGTAGGCAACCTTTTGATACCCCTAGCAGATGGGGGTCAGATGTTCAAAGTGGGCAAAACTAGAAACTTCGATTTGGAAAATTTGCAGGTTTTTTTCTTTGTTTTAAAAAGCAAAGCCCCGTTCAGCTTTGACACTACTATATTTTGAATTTCCTGCTACCTCACATATAGAAAAGTAAGCCAAATAAACTTCTGAAAATTGCAAAAAAAACCAAACAAACCCCAACCCTTATGAATTCATATAAATTAGACAAGGCAGAAGGAACTTTGGCATATTACGGGTTAAGAACTGAAGAGTTGGAACTGGTTGGCTAACTGTCCAATTTCCTGAATGGGCTCCTTCTGCTAGTTGGCCTGAACTATCATTTGCAGCATTTATGTTCTTCAGATAAAGAGGGAACATGCACGCTGGCTGGCTGGCTGCCTACTCCACTCCTCCCCCAGCATCTACCCAGTTGGAATCAAGAACTCAGGGTGAACCCGCAGAGAACCTGGGGGCACATCCAGCATGCGATGAAAGTTCCAGAAATATTTCAACTATCCTGGCTAGGTTCCTAGGTGTCTTACATTCAATAATGACATTTCTCCCACTAAAGATGTGGTGATATGAAAACACGTGTTCTGTCTGATTTGATGGGAATTCTGCCAGGAAAAAATTGATAGAAACATCAGATGCGAATAAAAATACTTTTTCTCTCCTGGCAGAACTTCTTGCTTTTGTTACCTAGTGCCTCTGTGGATGAATAAGGAAATCTACCAGTCTAGAACAAAGTGAAATAATCAGAAGAGCTTCCTCGGTAGAATTTCTACCTGTTACATGAGGTTTGTAAGTGCATGGATCTTGATTAAAAAAATGTTTCCCTTTATCAGTGTCAAATAATTCTTTCTACAGAAGACATGTAAAATAAGTATCTTAGAAAATAAACTTTAGTTAAGTTCACACAATGCAATAAACCCCCAACCTAGATTTTAAAAAACACTATTACTTCGTTTGTATAATATGCTAAGAAAATAGTGGCATGGTACAGATGAAGATTATATTGGCCAAATTGTATTTCAAATAGCTTGTCTTCCATTTTTTAATCTACCCTTTGAGAAAATAAATGTTTCCACTATGTCTGTGGGGTACCGAATCTCTGGGTCTCTTATCTATTGTTGGACTCAAGTTCCAGGCAATCCCAGTCAGTTTTTAATTAATGGAGAGACATTCTGAGAATAGCTGGAGGGCCTTGAATTCTAGAATCTGTTCTGCTGTAGATGTCATTATTTGAAAGTTCCTCTTATTAGAAGACTCAGTCTTTCTACTTTCAACAGAATTTCTTACAATGTAAATTACCAACAAGACTAATAATAATAAAAGCACTGTCTGGATCAGATAAGTTGTGGGTGCTAATTTTAGAGTATCCTCTAACACAGGGCTTTTCAACCTTTTCACCTATTGTACCACTTTTAGGATATGGCAATATCCGAGTACCACCAGTCGCCTAGCAAGGTGTCAAAAACTTGATGACCCCCCCCCAAAAAAGGAAAAAAATGATAAAATACAGGTAGTCCTCGACTTACAACAATTTGCGTAGTGACTGTTCGAAGTTACAATGGCACTGAAAAAAGTGTCCCCCAAGCCACAGCCGAGCAAGACACCTGCCTGCCCACCCGGCGGCGCTCTTCCTCCTGTCCAAGGTTTTCATTGTTGTGAGCATTTCTGTTGAGGATTGGCAGCGGGGGTGGGGTGGGGGGTGTTTGGTTTTTATTCCCCCCGTCTGCTGGGTGGTTGCAGCAGGTTTTGCTCACTTCACATGACCCTGGGACACTGTGACCGTCATAAATATGAATCCGTTGCCAAGCATCTGAATGTAAATCACAAGACCCTGGAGATGCTGCAACATTCCAGCTGATCAGCACTTCTTCCGGGCTCAGAAGAAGCACCAGGATCAGCACCGAACTCCAGCTGGAGCCTGGCACTGACCCTGGCGCTTCCACTGAACCCTGACAGCCCCGAAGCGCTGATCCTGGAGCTTCCTCTGAGCCCTGACAGCCCTGCAGCTCCAGCCATCTCTCGCTCAGGCTTATGCGGTGCTACCACCAGTTCAGCTCATTCCCCTCCCCCGCTACCACTTTTCTAGGATGGTCGCGTACCACCTGCCAGGTGCCAATGTACCACAGGTGGTACCCGTACCATTGGTTGAAAAGCCCTGAATAGAGCTTTGATGCATTCAAAGTTCTTTGCAATGTTGTACATTACAAACTAATGCTAAGATGGAAAAGATAATAATGGCTTACTTAAGCTCCACTCCTTCGGCCCTGTCCAACTATTAGAAGAATTTCAGGTTCCGATCTAAGTCCAGTTCTGCAAATAAGACACAAGGCACTCTGCTGTAAAAAGGAGGCAATTCATTTAATCTCAAAAGCAAAAAAAAAAAAAAAGGCTCATTCCTGGAGATAGCTGCAGAAAAGATGAGGTACAAAGGGGTTGTTTTATAGGGGACTGGTCTTTTGTGTGGAGTTTGTGCAGTGTGGATGTGTACGTGTTCATTTTGGTGTATGATTCTGCCCAAAGGTTAGCCGTAATTGTCCTTCCTTATGTTTGTGGCTTAGCCCTAATTGTCCTTCCTTGTATCTGTAGGCTTCCTTCTTTGTTGTGTAAATTTTGTCTGGGCAGTTTATTTGTGGATTTGAGGAAGTGTGGGCAAATGGTTTCTTTGTTTTATAACTCTTGCAAGGGTAATTGGTTTCTGTATTTGTCATCTGATTGTTCAGCAGAGGTGTGTTTTTAGCAATCTTATAGTATTTTACAAAACAATATACTGTATTAACTTTGATTACAACATAGTTTCCTGCCCCAGTCGGTCATGGATAGTTTTGAGGACTGAAGGAAGTTTCTTATGATAATTTTGTGATTATTTTCACACAATTATATAGGTAGTCCTCAACTTATGACCACAACTGACCCCCAAATTTCTGTTTTTGAGATATTTGTTAAGTCTGTTTTGCCCCATTTTACAGCCGTCCATGCCACAGTTGTTAATTCAATCATTAAGTTAGTAATATGGTTGTTAAGTGAATCTGGCTTCCCCACTTTGCTTGTCAGAAGGTTGCAAAAGGGGATCCACAGGTGGATGCTGCAACACTCATGTGAAAAACAGTCATAAGTCATTTTTTGCCATTATAACTTTGAATGGTCACTAAATGAACTTTTGTAATTCAAGAACCATCTACCATATTTCCCAGAAAATAAGATACGGTCTTTTTTTTTTTTTTTGCCTCCAAAAGAGGCACTGGGTCTTATTTTCAGGGTAGGTCACACTACCTCAGGACCACTGTAGCCAGGCCGTGACCAGACACCTGTCGCACCACCAGCCCACTTATTCTGCGGCCACTTGCCACCGCTCGCGCGTGTCGCCCCCGGCCTCCATTTCACCGGCAGAGGCCTTCAGGAAAAGGGGCAGTGGCCAAGCTCCTTGATGGGGTTGTTGATGCTGTCACGACAAAGCATGATGGGTGTCGAGATGTGGACGGCCTGGCCGCAGGATCCCTGTGGCAAGGCACACCTCACCTCATGTGCAGCAACCAGACAGAATGGGTAGGTGGCCAGCTGCACAGGCTGTTAAGTAGGGCTTATTTTCAGGGTAAGGCTTATATTAGGCCTACCCCGAAACTCAAGTTGGGGCTTATTTTTGGGGTAGATCTTATTTTGGGGAAAACATGATATATTCTAGCACAGCCTTGCTTTTGGACTGGACAGAAGGACTTTGATGTGTTGTATTTCATGATTTGAGGTTCACCTTCACAAATAAAACCCTAAACCAGCAATGAAAGTGCCCACATAACTTTGCTTTGTATTTCCAACTCAAAAAGCAAATCAGCATGAGTACAGGAATCTGCATTTGGCAAAAGTAACTGGAGGTGAGATTTTAGGCCAGGTGTAACATTAATATCTCTCTGTCTCATGTTGTCTTGTCTGATGATGTATAACTAAATGAGGAAAGAAAAAAATGCTTTAATAACTCAAGGCTTTGGGGATCTAACTAGGTCAACAATACTTGGTGATTTGTTTTTCTCTTCTTTTACTTCTATATTTTTAAACAGTTGCATAGCAGATACTGAAGGTGATGGGTGGGGGTGGGGAAAGGGTGGTGTATTACCTATGAAATTCTCTTATGCTGAGTTAAGCAAACAATCCATCAGAATTGATGACCTAATCCATGCCCATGCAAGTTGTAGGTTAATAAACTGTGCAAGTCTTGCCATGGGAAGGAGTGGAGTCTACCAATTGAAGCACCTGGAACAGAGGACACCTTGATTTCAAGAGCTGGAGTGTATTATATAAATCATGATGCTGCAGGTTAACTCGTTCTTGATTTGAAAACTGAAAGATCTAGAATTGGGGGGAATACAGTGGAGGAGAGGAGAACTATTAATACCCACCCTGAACTACTGCTACTTCCTCCTCCTCCTCCTCCTCCTCCTCCTCCTCCTCCTCCTCCCTGAAAGTTTTCATTCACTCTTGGGAAAGACTGTGCAAAGCCAGTGTGTTTGGCATTCAGTCAAGTCAGCAAGTTAACTTCTACCAGCAGTGTTGCCTGAGGGTGGGAAAAAGTCAGTGTAATTAATTCTCTTACTCCCACCCCCTTCTTTCCGGGGTTCCTCCTCCTTGATTGTGGTTACTGAAAGCTCTACATTTCACTATATCACATTAAGAAAAAGGTGAAGCAATTTCTTCAGAAAGATCCAGGAAAGAATTCCTGGTTTCCTTCAGATTTCTTCCTGACCTCTCTGAGCAGGCCAGTTCCTCTCTTTTGCCCTGAGTGCGATCTGCAAACAAACCATCAACTGGCAGAGTAAGGTTTATTGGTTGAAGCCACTTGCCGGCTGATGCTCCGATTATGAATGACAAGGTAAGGGTTTGAGTATGGAAAATCTAACATCAAGGCAGCAAGCTTAAACCTGGACTTTAAATGTTGCTCTCTGCCTGTCTATTTCCTTCCTGTACCCTTCCTCAAATGCTGGCTTAAATTAGCATTAAGTGACTAATTAAGAACAACTAATCACTTGCCTCCAGAAGTTGTGGGTGCTCTAACACTGGAGATTTTTAAAAAGAGATTGGATAACAATTTGTCTGAAATGGTATAGTGTTTCCTCCTTGACTAGGGGGCTGGACTAGAAGACCTCCAAGATCCCTTCCAACTCTGTTATTCTGAGTTTCCTTCTGCTCTTTTTCAATCCTCACAAAGCAACCCAAAATTATTGTGGACCAAAAATGAATGGAGTTCATAGGCTTCCAACACAACACGTACTCCGATTTATCCAGCTCTGCTCCATGCCATTTTCTTCATTTTGGCAGATTTATTCAGGATGGGTGGAGGGATCATGCTGTTACTGTTGTTAAAAGATTCAACTGTTAGAAATGTACCAAATGCTGTAGTAGATTCCTATCTACCTTCTGCCAGCTTGGAGATATGATGCTTTGGAAGAAGAGCATCATAGGAAACAGCTTAATTCAGGGTTTTTCAAATGGTGTTGTGTATTTGTTTTACAATTCTGTAAAAAAAATTGATGAGATTTTGCGAGAGACTAAAGGCAGGAAGGAGAAAAAGAAAAGATTCACTTAACACTGCCAATTTTCAGTCATTGTAGCCTCGCCTCTTGATTAGAGGTTCTGAGATTTTTTTTTCTCATTAGCAGGTACCATGGCTTGAAAAAAAAAATCTGAATTCCTTCCCCCCACCCCGACAATTTTATCTGTTGCATTTACCTACTTACTATATTGATACAAATGGCTAATATAAACCAAATTGCCAAAGCTTTAGCTCTTTGCTTTGGAAGACTGAGACCAGTATACCTGCACCAAAGTACAGTTACAGATGTTGGCTCAAAATCTGAAAACCAAATTTATTTTAAAGGCAATTAAGTCTCAGGGTTTCAGCTAATCTGAAAAGATGTCCAGGAAGATGCAGACACCTTCAGTCAAGGTGCCTCCAATAAGTAACCATAACTGTAAGATAAAGGATTTCCTGTACTCAGCCCTTTCTGTAAAACATTACCATACACAGACTTTTTAAAAACAGAGGTTGGTAGAGGGAGTCCTCAACTTATAATCATAATTAGGACCAGAACTTCTGTCACTAAGCCAGGCAGTCATTAAGTCAACCACACCTCATTTTATCACCTTTTTTTTGCTATGGTTTGTTATGCAAATTACCACAGTCGTTAAACGGGTCACATGGTCATTAAGCAAATCCAGCTTTCCCCATTGATTTTGCTTGTTGGAAACCAGCTGAGAAAGTTACAAATAGCAATCATGAGACTCCGGGATGCTACAACCATCATAAAAGCTGGCTGCCAAGTGCTTTTTTTGATCACATGACTGCAGGGATACAGTCATAAGCGCGAGGACTAATTTTAAGCACTTTTTTCAGCACCGTGTAACTTCAAACTGACACTAAACAAATAATTGTAAGTCGAGGATTATCTATATATCTGTTGTAACAATATATAAATAACAAAGTGGAAGACGAGTGAAAACAGAAGGATACAACATTTATTTTTTTTATAAAAAAAATCACCTTCTTTCTAATGCACCCTACAAATCTCAGAATTCCCAGCCAACATTTGGTGGAGTTGGAGAAGTTGGGAAGTTGGGAAAATGGACAGATCTGACCTTTTTTCTTTTCTTTTCTTGTGACGTTCGCAGGACCAAATGCCAAACACTTCCTCTGTGCTTCTAGGACCCCCTTCCAATGCTTCGCTCCCTCCATCCGATGACCGTGATGATGCTTTGGCTCAGGCTGAAATTGCCATTTTGGCTTCCATCTTCCTGCTGGCCACTCTGAGCAATGCCCTGGTGCTTGGAGCTCTGTTCCGCCAGGGCCGCCGGGCCAGCCTGATGCATCGATTCATCCAACACCTCTGCCTGGCCGATATGACAGTGGCCCTCTTCCAGGTGCTCCCTCAGCTCATCTGGGACATCACTGATCGCTTCCAAGGCCCCGACATCTTATGCCGTGCCATCACTTACCTGCAGGTGGTCGGTATGTTTGCCTCATCCTATGTTATTGTGGCCATGACCTATGATCGCTACCGTGCCATTTGCCGGCCCATGCTGGCTTTTCGTAGAGGGACAACCTCACGGCATCGACCTGTGCTATTGGCATGGATAGCATCTTTCCTTCTCAGCCTCCCACAGCTTTTCATCTTCTCTAAAACAGAACTGCCCAGCGGAGCCCACGAGTGCTGGGCAGCCTTTGCTGAACCCTGGGGAGCCCGGGCCTATGTCACTTGGATGACTCTGATGGTCTTCCTCCTTCCCACCTTCTTCATTGCCACCTGCCAAGGCATGATCTTCTGTGAGGTCTACCGCAGCCTGCGTTTGGGGCCAGAAGCAGCCCTGTCTCGCAGGGGGAGCCAACAAGGGCCCTCCCCTATATCTGGTGCTGTAGCTAAGACTCTTAAGATGACACTGGTCATTGTGCTCACCTATGTATTCTGCTGGGCTCCCTTCTTCCTAGTACAACTATGGGCTGTTTGGGATCCTCAAGCTCCTACTGAAGGTAGGTTATGCAGCATTCAGTAACAGCTTTTTAACCAGATTGTATCCTAGATTCCCCCAACCTAGTGGCTTTTGCCATGTTGATCAGGAGGAATGATGGAACTTTGTCCGACTCATTTGCAGGATACTGGATTAAGGAAGGCTCTTTTATCCAATAAAACAGCATAGGAAAAGAGGGGGGGGGGTCCCCTTCTCTTTCTGCTAATTCCCATGACAGTTTTTATGAACAGGAGGCTCTTTCCTTTCCTTTCCTTTCCTTTCCTTCCCTTCCCCCTTCCTTCCTTTCCTTCCTTCCCACCCTGGAGTAATGCATCCATTGATATTTCCTTCATTTTATTTCTACAGTAGTAACAACAGTGGTGGGATTCGGCCGGTTCGCACCACTTCGGCAGAACCGGTAGCTAATTTTTTGTTGCCCAGGCCCAGAATGGACTTCCAGAAGCGGCATCCACACAGAGAACCGGTTGTTCACATATCTGAATCCCACCACTGAATAACAACCTAATGAGAGAGAGAGGAACGCTGACCTAGAGTCATCCAGTTCTAATCCATTGTTTTAACTACTACACCCCAGCAAGTCTTAAACATATTTTTAACATTCAGGCTTAGCACAATATGTAAAGATAACATACTCAGAACCTCTCCATAGGTCTGTTGGAATGTCGAGACTAATGTCTGTCTGTCTGTCTCTCTGTCTGTCTGTGATGTTATTTTCTCCCCTGATATTTTTGTGGTTCCTCTGAGACTTTGCTTTCTGATTTGACTACCTACTAGAGATATTGATCCAATATCCCAGCCCTCCCTTCATAATTTGCCTGCCACTTCCCTGATCCTAGATTAAAGTTGTTGTCTTCTTATTTTGTAATCCAATACAATCAAATATTCACGCAAAAGTATCTGAATTAATTCAGCAGAACATGGAATTAAGCACCAATCAAACAATACATGCATCAAATAAATGCAGTGAATCATGCCTTTTATTCTGTATTTTGATTGTATTGAATTGCATTGCATTGCATTGTATTACTTACAGTATATCGTATTTATATCACATCACATTACCTTACATTTCCATATGGAAAGAGCTGAAGTTAACCAAGGGCTGGGTTGAGTAACTAGTTTTTGACTAGAGAAAAACTCTCATGTGAAGTTCTTCTTTTAATCCCAAGCACATTTTTTAGTTCCTCGGTGATGATGGATCTGCCTTTACTGAATAAGTTGCAAGATAAACTTTGATGATCTTAACCTCTGTTGGTAACTCCAATAGTTGTTCATTCCTATTATTTACTCCAGGCCCAGCTTTCACTCTCCTGATGCTTGTTGCCAGCCTCAACAGCTGCACAAACCCCTGGGTCTATGCCACATTCAGCAACAGCATCTCAAGTGAACTGCGCCGAATCTTCTGCCCCAGATGGGCCCATCGGCAAGTCGGCTCCCTGTATGAAGACTCCATTCTCACAGGCAGCTTCTCACTGGGCCGAGACACTCTTTCCTGAGACAGCAGCTTGCAGGCAGAAAGGCAGGTGTGACGGGCACTCCTGCAAAATGGTTGACTCTCAGCAACCAGTAGGTTGCCTAAGGCTGGCTCTCAGTTCATCAGAGACACGATTCTGCTCAGCAACGCTAAGTGAATGGAACCTGTGTCAGAAAAAACTGACATTGGCAAGACAAAGCTTCTGAATGGATTGTGGGGGGGGTTGTTGTCTGCCAAGGAATGAATTTCCTGATAATCTGATAATCTGTTACAAGGGGGCAACACTGGAGCAGTTACTAGGGAAACAATTTCCTTTTCCAATATCCTGTTTCCTCTATAATGTTTTCGGTTGGCTTTGAGGTAACATAAAAGTCTGAATCATTGTAAACTTTGGTTTATGGTTTAGCATTACATGCCAATCTGGCTATTGCTATTTAATTAACAAATCACAGTTTTTTTAAAAAAAAATATACCATTGCTTAAAGTACTGTGTGAAACCAGCCAGTATTTTGTTTGATGTGTTCCTCATCAGTCTTAGGGGTTCAATTTTTTAAAAAGGAGGCTGTGTCCTACCATGAAGTAAATTAAGGTGTTTGTTCCAGCCTCAGAGCTCCATTGAAGAGGGCAGACAGCCCATAAGCCACATATGATCTTATGGAGATTTCCTGGGCTTCAATATATTTTGTGAGAAGACTTTTCTACTGGCCTATGGTTTGTGTTGATTGGAGCTAGCAGATGCCATGGGAATGTATCTGCCTTTTGATGTAAATCAATACTAACCAGTGAGTGAGTAAAATCAAAAACTACAATGCCACTGCTGTTGTTATTGTTCTTTGCATTTCTATTATACAGTTGCAGGGGGATGGTCCATTCATTTTTGCACTGCACTCACACACTTCACATGGTAAAGCAAGGGCGGGGGGGGGTATAATCAGCTGTTGACAAAGCTGGGGCTAAGAGGGAATGGCTGGCACAAGGCCACAGAAGACAACTTCCATGCATAAAGAATTAGAATCTGGTTCTTAATACGGACCATGACACCACGCTGGCACGCTGCTTCATTGTTGCTGTGTGAAATAGAATTTGAACACCCCACAAGCTAAAGTAAAAGGATTTGGATTCCAAAATAATAGAACAGATTTAGAGTCTTCAATTAGATGAGGTGGGACAACTCATGTGTGAGCCGGAAAATGGAAGGGTTAAAATAATAGGTGGATTTTTGAAGTTCTCCCTTGTAATTAGGTCATGGATGTACTTCGAAATAAGTGGTAGAGCCAAATATGTCACAAATGCAAGGGTTTTGCAGCTTTTTTCTGTTTAAAACTACAACATAGCAATAAGGGTATACTACTATGGGGCATTTTCCATACTTAAACAGCCGCCTCCTCTCATTGGAAGAGAGAACAAGGTAAGAATTGCCCAACTGAAAGTTTTGTAGGCAGTGGAGGCTCCTGAGAGCAGGACAGTTGCCTTCCGAAGGAAACATGCAAGAAAAACTTCACAGGTCCAGTAAAAAAATCACAAGGCTTCCTGCAGAGAAGGAAGGCACCAGGATGAACCTAATGCTCAGAGGGTGCCTGAATGACGGTGCTAGGTCTTTCAAAATGGATTCACTATAGCAGTGGTGGCAAACCTATGGCACGCATGCCAGAGGTGGCACTCAGAGCCCTCTGTGTTGGCACGCGCGCCACCAGCAGCAGCAGCAGCAGGTCCATCAGGCTGCCACCATTGCCCGGAGCAGGAGCTCCGCCCAGCACAAAGGAGGCGAAGCGGCCAACTAGCAAGCTTGAGTAGAGGTGGTAGAGCAGAGGTCACCAACCATTGTCAATTGGTGGACTGGAAGAAAAGGGAGGGGGAAGCATTTTACATGCGTGCATGCGTGCACAGGGCCGCAAGCACATATGTGCTGCAAATGGGGCGGAGCTAGTGCCTGCATGATACTCACTAGCCCAGCCCTGTTCTTGTGTGGTGCAGCGCTTTGTATTCGCACCCCGTGGCACGGTGGTGGCCATTTTTGCGCCTTGCAGCACAGTGGCCCATTTTTGCGCCCCCGGTTTTTGCATGCCAGAGGCGCCTCCCTGCCCCCCCTGAAGGCACCACAATGCTGATGCGGCCCTGGCACTTTGTGATAAATAAGTGGGGTTGGGGTTGCGGTTTGGGCACTCGGTCTCTAAAAGGTTCGCCATCACTGCACTATAGAAAGGTTTGGAATTATGGAGAATTGCATGTCATTCTCCATCTTTAGATCCCTTTAGAATAGTTTATAGATCCCTTTAAACCCAAATAGATTATTTTAAAATGTTCTCCTGTAGCCCTTTCTTAAATAGTTGAAGGATTCTGCAGAATCCATTAAATACCCAATTCCTCCCATGCTGGACCCAGGGCATAATTTCATGTGTATTGTGTGACTGTATGCAGTGGGAATAATTTAAACCTATGTGCCTGCTCCATTTTCAGCTTATGGCAACTTCAGCCTAGTCTCACAACAGACATTTGGGTAGAAGATGAGCCCTCAAGCAGTCTCAAGTCACTGCACCCTAACATTTCTTCTCTTCTGAAGCTCTTCTTCAAAAGTTAATTCAATGGATGTAGCTGAGCAAATTCAATTTACAAAGTCAAGCAAATTCAAAGCTTTAAATTAAATCACCAAATCAATCTAATTTAAAAAGTCAGTTCAGTTCAGAAAAATTACATGGTACATGAATCAATCTGGAAGCATCTGAGTCAGTCTGATGCTTTGAACCAAATCACAATCAAATTGCCAAAGCAAATATGCACATAGGACTAGAACAAAGCATGATTTAGTTAACTTGACTCCATAACATTGCTAGAGAGAAACAGATCCACAGAATAGTTTAAGTCACATGGCAAAAATATTATCATATCCTGATCCACTCTTAGCATTATCTCTTCCTCCAAGAAAAAGCAGCCCATAAGTTTGCTTAGGAAATAACTGAACTCAATTCTGTGTTGTGTGCCATTACATAAATAACATTTCTATATATTACAAGAGGGGCTGGGACCCTTTACCAATCCCTGCTTGTAAATAAGTGTATTTATTGTCCTTATTTATTTAAAACATCATCTAGGAGTTTAAGCTGATACGGAGCTCTCCCTTTATTTTACCTTCATAACAACCCAGTTAGATAGATTGTGCTAAAGAGATAGTGACTGGCCCACATTGTAAGAATAAGTACAGGATCAGCATTCAGATTACAAGAAATAAATGTTTTATTCAATATAAAATGGCCCTTTAATTTCCAAACCAATAGAAAATCAAGGATGAATTGTTTCTGTTAAAAAGTTTATTAATGAAAGAGCGTTATCTGGGCCGGGCCGCAAAGCCAAAAAGGTTGGGGAACTCTGGCTTAGCATATTGTGTGAGCCTAAGTATTCTAGCTTTAAGCCATAATCTACGGTTTAGCACATTCTGTAAACTTGACCAATTGTAGTTTGTTTAATAAACTAAGGCTTTGCGCAGTACATGAATCCAGATAACGTGCAAACTACTGTATTCCTAATTATTGTTATGTGGATTTGTTCAGTTTCTGCACAAAAACATCTTTTTTTCACTTCTGCATTACTCTATAAATCTATGAGGAGTTCAGTGGCCATTAGATGGCACCCCACATTGATGAAACCCACTTGGCTGCATCAGCATAATTATTCTGCCTTGGAATTCTTCTGCTCTAATCCATGGAACTCCATCCTAATCTCGGTTGTTGTAAGAATAGCTTGGCTTCTTGTATATTTAGCTGGCCTATCCTCCTCCCCTCATTTCTATCTCTCAGCAAAGGATCATTGGGACAGTGACATATTTATAACCCTTATCCCTACACATGTGGCTTGCCTCATAGCTGAAAATACCAGATGGGGGTGTGCAATTGCCAAGATCCACCCTCCTTGACTGGCCTTTCCTTCCAGTCTATGTTGGCTGAAGCTGAGAATAGAACTGGAGTCAGATTCCTGTAAAGCAATAAAATAGTGTGAGGAGGCACGACAGACAGACAGGGAGGATAATTGGAAAATAAGACGTAGTGTTTGTAAAAAGGGAAAGTGCCATAGATTCATGTATTAGGAGGTACTTGACAGCATCCCTGGATCCGCCATTCTGAAAACCCTTGAGCTATTCTCAAGATGATCAGTGATAAATACTTGGCGGAGTATAAATTAGACCCAGAAGATCCTCATTTGCAAGAACCAGGAACTAATATGCTCCTGCAATCCACTGTCAACATACCACCCAAAACCGATCCCCGAGATCCACATGGGATCAACCAACATCTAAAGGTAAGAAGGGGAACCAAAGTATAACCATGTTTGGGATGTCCAAGATATAAGAACACAGCTCTAAGAAGCCATGCTGTCCAGCAAGGGAGCTATGTCCTCTTTAAAACTCAGTCTCCTCCCACCTTTGAAATGCAGGCTTACTTATGTTTCCCTTCTTCAGCCCCAAATGTTCTGTCTTTCCTGATTGATTTTCTTATAATATGTCTCAAAGTCCATCATTAGTCAGTCATTCTCTTTTCTCATATATACATGCCCACACACACTCACTTGACCCTGTATTTGTGGGGAATCTCAGAAAGGAGGAGGAATATTAGATATAGTGAATAGAGAAAGGGATGGAATTTATTAGTAATTTATTTCATAACTAGCAGTTCAGTCCAAGCTACTAATGCTCAGGAAGAAGAGATTCAAAGAGACTCCACCATAATGAACTCTTTAATAAATTACGGCTTGGGCTTTGTATTGCAGTTGCCTAAATTCTCTGCTTATTCTTGCATTAAAATCCTTAATGTCTGTGTGATTCTTGCTTCTTGGGTTATGTCCTGCAGAGCAGAGCTTGACAATACTATGTCTACAAACACAGATAACCAGCTTCTTTGCTCTGCCTAATCTAATCTAATCTGTCCAGTGAGGAAGCCTTAGTAACCAAATTCCCATTCTTCTTGGTAGCTGGAATTCTCCGACATCCTTGCAGAACCTTCCTCGTTCCGTACCTTTGATCGGATTTGGACCTGGAGCGACATCACCTTTGAGAGCTCCCGCCTCTGGTGTTACCGTATTATCTCACTGCTCTGTGCTGTGCCAGTCTCTTTGTGTTCAGGCTTTCTCTTTGCCTGCTTAGGCTGTCTCCATATCTGGTGAGCATCTTCTTTTGGCTTTGTCTCCTAACATCACTTGGACTTACTAGTGCTTCCAGCCAACCTGCGCTCCTGGTTGGTTTAAAAACAAAGCAACCTCTTAATCATCAGTAGGAGAACTATCAACCATTGCAATAGGCCATGATAGTTCTCAGGTTACTTGCATCCACATGGGTAGTTATCTTTGTATAACTTTCTGATCCATGATGATGATTTACTAAACTAATCTAATCACCTCAGTTTGTATACCGACAAGCAAACAGCAGCACTAGCTGATTTTGACTGATCTCTGAAAAACATAAGTAGGGACAGATCTGGTGAGGATTTGGATAGGAGACCTCTAGGAAGCCAATACTGGGAACTTAAATGGGGAGTAAAAAAAATAAATCCCTGAAGAAGGTAAAAAGAATCCACTTCTAGATTGACATTTTAAAAAAAAAAACCTAATCTATATATGTTAATATAATGAAGAATAATTTTTTTAGAGTTTTTATTTTGTCTGGGTTTATATAACACGCCAAACCATAAAACAACCTCACTAGCTCTATTTATACAACATAGCAAACTACCAATAATCAGCCACATCTGCATTGTGTAAACCCAATGCAAAAAAGGGCCTGGAAAGATCAATTCCTGACTATCACCAATCTTCCTTCTATTGCATGCTACCTTAGCGGATATTAGGTGCATCATAAATGACATATTGCAATCACAAAGAGGAAAGTTTCCCTAACTCAGTCAACCACAAGCAGATTATGGAAGGCTGATCTGAACAAAGATGACCAACCAACATCACATATAGATTCTCAGCCTCCTTGACTATGACTCCACCAGCATCTCCTAGATCACCTTCTGCCCCATGGCACATCTGTGTCAGATTTTTCTTTTTTCCTGCATTACTGTGTTTCTCAGACCACCTCCTCTCCACACCTCCATACCAGCAGAGCAGACAGATCTGGACTACAAGATTATTATTATTATTATTATTATTATTATTATTATTATTATTATTATTATTATTATTATTATTATTATTATTCAAATTTATTATTATTCAAGATCTACTGTAGATGGCCAATAGATGCACCAGAAAGCCCTCCTCATTGGTATCTGGGTTTTTGCAGTCTAGATCTTGGTAAGAGGGAAGAGACATTTGTATGGGAACAAGTCCTCCTGCAGGTTGTAGAATGAACCTATAATATGGGAGAGTTTTGCAGCCAAGTGGAAAATACACCTGTTGATTTTTTCTTAAGAAAATAGTTTTAGTTATTGGATGAGCAGAGTGAAGCTTTGTAGTACTCAAATTGGCCATAGAAATCTCCACAGCACGTGGACGTTATACACTGTGTATGAGGCTTCAAAACTTCTCACTTGCAAGCAGATATTATAGTGGCCTTCCCATGTCTCTCTTGAGTAGCCATAAATACCATGGAAAGCAACAGCAGAACCCAATTATTGATTCCAGTGCCCTCTGCACTGACAGAAGAAGGATGTGGGAGAAGGAATATGCAAGGGCTGATACTGTACAGACTTGAGAGATGGGGTAAAATCTGGCAAGAAAATTACAGTACAGGTATTCATTTAGCAATTGAATAACTGCAATTGAAGCCGCAATTTGGTTATTAAGCGAAGTGGTTGCTAAGTGAAACCGCAATTGGGCTTACAATCTTAGTTCAATTTTTCTTTACTTTACAGACCTATGAAAGTCATAAATGAGAAGATTGATTACTAAGTTACTTTTTTATCACCACTGTAATTGCAAACAATTGCTAGGGATTAAGTTTGCATCATATACTAAGAGAATGATGCTAAGTTTATGGCTAAGTCTAAGTGTATTGTATGAACCTACACATCTGGTTAAATTCAACAAACCCTGGTTCAGTTAAAGATAGAGTTTATAAATACAGTGGTGAGAAAGAAAGCGGGCCATTCAGGGTGAGGACATTAGGCCTAAGATATCTCCACCCCTTAAAAAACCCCTTTGCCTACATCTCAGTTCCTTCTGTTTCTTACTAATTCAGAAAAGACAGCCCCATGCAAATTTCCACAGTTCCGTATTAGAAAAACTCTTATGTTTCTGCATGTGAGTTGAGGGACTGGAACTGAAGAAAGTCATGGAAGAACATCTCCAATGCAAGATGGTCACCCAGAGATGCCATGTGAGAGTGAGAAATACAATTGTCTTCTTGTAGAACAGTCAAAGGAGATTAAATTATGCACCAGCAATTCTGCATTCTATCTATTCTTAAAGCTAGCCCCACTCTTTTCCCCATTCTGTGGAGAGAGGGAGAGGGAAGGAGGGAGGGAGAGACAGACACACACAAACAGAGAGAGAGAGAGATTACTTTCAGCCCAAAGGAATTCAAAGCAAGATAAAGATATCTTCTCTGAAGGTTATGAATCATAATTTACCATGTTGGCCCTGTGCAAGTTGGTTGATAGATTTTTTTTACTTTCCCAGTCTAAGGTTGAAAGCATGTGGGTCTCCCTACTCCCGTGGTGGCGAACCTATGGCACGTGTGTCACAGGTGGCACTCAGAGCCCTCTCTGTGGGCACGCACGCTGTTGCCCCAATCCTAGGCCTTCAGCAAGGTTTTATAAAACCTTTTCGCTTTGGGCCTCTGCCGCCGTGTGCAAAAAAAAAAAGGTTCAATCATCAATCAATGTCAACTTCTTGCGGGGGAAAAAAAAAAAAGATCTCACAAAGTTGTAATTGATTGAAATTTTTAGTCCCACCCAGTCTGCCGTTACTACCGCAGCCATGCCCACCCGGCACCCGACAATACATAAATGAGTTTTGGGTTGCAGTTTGGGCACTCGGTCTCTAAAAGGTTCGCCATCCCTGCCCTACTTCCTACCAGGAATTTAATTACTACACCATGCTGGCATGGGCATACAGACAAATATATGTATAAGATTATCTTGGACTGAATTGTGAGTGCACTTGGTATATACTTGAGATGTTTGTCACTATTTCCCTTAAGCAAAGGACTTTGGCACTGAAGGACAGACAAGGAGTAGCTGCTGTGTAATTAAGGCATTCTGAGGAATTAGGCCATTGCAAAACAAGAAATGAGCCAACACCAGGGCTAATTTTGATGTCTGCTTTGCATTTTTCCAGAATGCTTTGCAACCTCAGCCTCTTATGGTACTGTTGCCATAAGAATAATGCAAACATTCAGGGTATTCAGGGAAAACAATAACTCCAAAGTTGTCACCAAAATTAGTCACAAAAAGAATCATAATCCTGAAACAAATAAGGACTTTAGTAATATAAACTAATTACATGGAAGAAAATATATCTGTTTATTCTGGACAGAGAACCTCATTGTATGCAGCAAACAGGAATGTTAGAAGGAAAGTTATAAACCAGGGGTCTTCAAACTTGGCCCTTTTATGACTTGTGGATTTCAACTCCCAGAATTCCTCAGCCAGTGTGCTTGACTGAGGAATTCTGGGAGTTGAAGTCCGCAAGTCATAAAAGGGCCAAGTTTGAAGGCCCATTATAAACCAATCTTCTTTATGACAACATAAGAATTTCTTAGAATTAGATAAATATGCAAATCAAAATGATACAATCCAAAATAAAAATGTTATGATTGTGTGAAATACAAAACAAATTCAGCACTAGTATTAAATACTAGTATTAAAATGTTATATAATGGAAAATAATGTCCAAAACAATCTAAATGGTAGGCTTAATTGATCTATTTGGTTAATCTAAGTAGAGTTTTGTAGGAAGACAAGATGGGCCTTCTCTGTTGTCACTCTCGTGCTTGAGCATTCCTGTCAAAGGATGTCAAAGGGCCAGCTCCTTCCTCATTACCCACTTTTTAAGATTTTTTTAAATCCTGCCTTTATTTGTTTTATAAATAACTGAAGGTGGTGAACATACCTAATACCCCTTCCTCCTCCTATTTTCTCTACAATAACCCTATGGGATGGGCTGAGAGAGGGGGACTTGCCTGAATTAACCCAGCTGGCTTTTATGGCTAAGGCAGAACTTGAAATCATGGTCTCTCTAGCTTGGTGCACCTTAACCACTAGACCAAACTAGCTCCATAATGTTAATTGTATGAGTTCATGCATTACTTGTCTGAATTACCAACATACCTTTAAGGTATGTTTTAATAGAATTTTCATTGTTTTGAGCATACCTCTTATTTTTATGTTGTCTTTTATTTTTCATTTTCATTACACTTGTTGTTAGCTATCTGATATATTGCAGAAAAGCAGGATATAGATTCGGTGAAACAGCTGGTTTACTGAAGTGTAAATTAAGGAAGAGTAGGGAAGGTTTGTCTAGAAGGCCAACCTTTTTAAATTCTCCCTTCTTCTTCCCACAACAGGTGTGTGATGCCTTGCATTCAGTTGTGTACAATGGCCATGCCTCCAGTTCGCACCCTCTGGGCTAGCATCTTGGATGTTTTGATAGCCCCTCTTTTCACTAGCCTGGGACGCTGCTGCAGTGCCATCTACCTCACAGTCACTCAAAAGTGATACAAGGATATTCTTACATCGAGATCTATGCTGCACTGACGTCTCATTATGCAACCCACTGAATATGTTCGATTTCCAGAAGGACTGACCAAGGGACTTTTTTAACCAAGGCCTTGAAATATGGGACTGGAGTTGTGGTGGGGAATGACAGGCAAAAAAAATGGAAAGGGAGCCTTCTTGGAGAATGAATGGTAGGGTAGACTCCCAAATACTTCTTCCCACCTTTTCTTTTCCAAACCCCTCTCCTCTGCCCAGATTTGCAAACAGGGCTTCAGAATGATGCTTCCTTTTTTTCTTTCCATTTGGAAACTAAAATGGGCAAGTCCTTTCCCCAAGCCTATGCACCTCCATTTTGTAAGGCAGAAGTAGGCTATGTGGTTCTTATGGCATAAAAATGCTTTGACCACCTGGGAATCACCTTATTTTATCAACACACACACACACACCCGATTCTTCTATTTCAAAAAAAAGTCAAATGGGAAGTGGGCAAAGCAAAGCACCATCTTAGCATTCTCTTTATTCCACCAGGACTCACACAGGCATTGTGAGAAAGTAAACATAATGAGCGCTTTCAGGACACAACTTTCTTTGAAATATGCCACTTCTCTCCCCCTCCAAAGGCAAAAGCCAACAATATTTTGCAAAGCTGGAGAAGGTTATTAGGAAATAGCTTCCCCAGTTTGCTCTCTAATAAAATGATATTTTGTGCTACAGTACCATGCTAACAATGGCAGCCATTTTGTGGCCAGCCAAAGCCTTCTCTGCTCCATGGTCCACCATTTCTCAGAGTCCAGAAGATTCTTTCTGAATTCTCCCAAGAGTTGAGCTGTATTCAGTCCTCAATTCTTATCCCTCAGTGACTCTCCAATCCACATCACGCATATCCACATTGGGAAAAGATAAGGATAACAGATTGGCAATAGCCCACCAACTCAGCCATTCCCAATCTAATGTTCTCTTACAAGTTGTCATCCCACCACTTCTGGAGGTCATCAGGTGGGATAAATCCCACTAATGAGACATAACTTAAGAGTGGGGTTTGCAAAGGAAATGCTTCCAATTCCAGAACGCTTCTGAGAGATGATTCACTCCAGCCCTTCCCTTATTAATAACTGGAATTAATATTATGTTAAATCCCCACCCCTGCAGATTGAACAACAATAAACTTTGCTTAGTTTCCTTTCTGCTTGCTTTGTCTTGGGGGCAAAAACTCATATTCCATGGCACAAAGACACCCCATTAACTGTTGTTACAATTCATCTACCACATGGGCAGCTTACATTGCCCTTGCACTGTTTTGGTTCAAAGTAATGTTTTTCCTTTTCTCCTTTGGTTATTGTGGGAACAACCCATCACCTCTGGGCACTGGGCCTTGTCTTTCATGGCCATTTGGCTTGGGCTACTGAAGACATCAGGTACCCAGTTCCAGTGGGACATCTGACAAGACCTTTCAGGCATTATGTACTTTTCCGATGGACTTGAGCCTTGTGTTTTTCTGGAACAGTGTTTGACTTGTTTGTATACAATATACTTAGTGATTTTTCAAAAGAGCACTAGATCTAAGTTTAAAATGCAGAACTAGCAGTCTCTTCGTGAAGGTCAATGTACTGGGAAAGAGTTGGGTTTTTCCAGCTGTGCAAGGTGAATGCTTTCTACAGTAGTCCTCACTTACCAACCACTCATTCAGTGACCAAAGTTACAATAGTGCTGAAAAGCAAGACTCATGGCTAGTCATTGAAGTTGTAGCTACTATAGTGTCTCCATGGTCATGTGATCATGATTCAGATGCTTGGCAACTGGCTCACATTTACAACGGTCAGAGCATCCTGCAGTCATGTGATTGCCATCTGAAACCTTCACAGCTGGATTCCGATAAGCAAAGTCAATGGAGAAACCAGCAGGAAGCCGCAAGTCAGAGTCATATAACATTGTGCTTAACAACCCATGGTGATTCAGTTACAACTGCAGCCCAAACCCGACAGGACCGACTAAGTTGGCATGGTTGCATGATATCATGTTTAATTTCTGCACTGCTTAACAACAGAGTTACCAGTCCCTATTCTGATCAGTAAGTGATGACCATCACTACTGTTTTTATTACTTGGTGGGGATACTCTCTTGCCTATGCCAGCAGTATTTCAACTGTTCACCAGAATATTTCTGGAAACTGCTGGCTGCAGCTGCATGTTGCTAAGACTGCCATTCCTTTACAATAACTATCTACAGTATTTGAGATCTGGGGTGAAATAGACCAGAAGTCTGCCAATTTCCTGTTGTAGCTTAAATGACAGATCAGAAGGTGCGGTGAAAGGGTGAGGGCTGGATGAGGCAATCCTCAGTGCTCCTGGCAGCCCCTGTGACCAGTCACTTGGTCATTTCTGAATGCAGTTCTACCAAATCTACACCCACAATAGCCCAGCTGACAAATCAGGAAAGGTGGAGGGAGTTTTCTTGATGCACCATGTGATCAATTCTTGCTTCAGTCTGAACCCCACCTCCGCACCTTCCCAATTTGCCTGCCAAGCAATTGGGACATAGGTTAACTGGACTTCCAAGATAACCCACGTAACCATGTTGAGATACAGCTCAGTGACCTAGTGCAGGGCACCTTCACAGCAGCAACCTATCATTCAGGCAACTTGAAAGGGGCTAAATCCCCCAATCCTCCTCTCCACACCAAGACCATACCATCACACATTAAGTAATAAAATTAACACTAGTTATTTCATAGGCTGACAACAATGAGAGGAAATGAAGCCAGAGCAATCCCCCAATTTTTGCTCTTAAATCGTCCTGTAATACAGCTGCCAAGAATTAAACTTTACAGGTAGTCCTCGATTTATGACCATTCATTCAGCTACCACTTGATGTTATGATAGTGCTGAAAAAAGTGAGTTACAACTGGTCCTTGAAGTTATGACCATTGAAACGCCCCCCCTTCCCCAGTCACATGATGGAGCTGAAATGGCAGTAGAATTATTTATACAAAATGCAGGCTGGTACTTGTCCATGTACATGTGCCTTAGATTTAATGACTGCCTCTGCTCTCTGCCTAATACCAGCCAATCAGACACATGCATATACAAACATCTCCATGATAAGACCACAGCTTAAAATGCCACATTTCTTTTGCCCACTGCCCTGGGGATAGTACAGCCTACAGCTGCTGGTGCCCATCATGATGATGTCCCCTAAAGCTTTGGCTGGCAGCAAAGTAGCTGCGTGCACTCATGCAGCAAGGCTAATGTTACAGGCACATATTTCTCTTTCTCAAGCATGGCATTGGGCTGGCAGGAGGCCACGGTGGTGCCGATGCCAGAGTCAGCTGCACGCGGGGGACACCCACCCTGTGATCTTTCTCTTGCCTCCCTGGCAGAGGAGTCCTGTACCCTCTAGAAATGACCAGTGGCTGCTAAATTTAACTACAGTACATAGCGATGGGAGTTAATGCTGTACTCATTTCAAGTGCCATTGCTTTGTTTAGTGCTGGGTGAAAACCTGTTGTTTGTGGGTGTCAGAGATTGCATCATCTCTTTACCCCTAAGAGACTTTTTAACCAAATGGCAGGGCTAGCTGAGAGGGAAAGGTTTTGACAATTATCTCTTGTGTTTGTTTCTCACTGTACCTATTCTAAGTTAAATCAGTCTCTGTTTGAGAGTTCCTTCCCCTAACCTCTCTCTTCTACTCTCTCCCTCTTCAAGATGTATTTAAAACTTTGTCTTTTATGCATTTCTTCAAAAATCTAGCTTTTGCTTCAAATATACTGTATCTATTAGCATTCATTTATGGCTGAGCTAAGCTCATATTCCAAGATAATTATATCATGATATGTACTAGCTGTTTCTATAACAACAAACCTATCTAATTAGCACCATAGGGTGCATATTGTTAATGCTTCTACTAACAGGGATGATTTGTGAATAACTATCCAGCAGGAATGCTTGTGGCCAAAATGAGGCTTTCGTTCAGTTCTCTGCACACTACTACACTATATTGCAGGGGTGTCAAACTCGCCACATCACGTCACGTGTCGCGATGTATCGTGATTTTTTTCCCATTGCCGGCAATGAGGTGGGCATGGTTTCGCCATGACGCATCTGGCTCGTGGGCCAGCAGTTTGACACCCCTGCTGTATTGCTTTCCAGGGGAGGGGTGGGGTTCTGTCTAAAACTACAGAGGCTGCATTCACACAACTTACTTCAACTGGTCACCCTTTTCTTAGTTTGCATTTTACACTGATCCATAAAGTAACCATATTGGTTGGATTCACACAATCCGCTGAAACAGAAACCTATACTAATCAACATTAACATTAACCAAACTTGGTATGTTGTATCAGTGCAGCCACAAGGTATTTACCTGACCTGGCTAAACAAGTTGTGTAAGCAATTAGTGAATGACTGGAGGAGGAAGGGGTTGTATAATTTACGAATTTTGTGAGGTTTGACTGAAGTTTAAGCCTCCCTCATCTGGATGCTACAATTTCTCACTTGCCACGAGTACACTCCTTATGAAAATCTTATAGCAAGAGTTGGGCTGAATAAACTTCTGCACATCCTCCCATTTTTCTTTTATTCACTTGCAAGTAAGTAATAGCTAAGCATTGACTCTTCAACTTGAATTAAATCCATTTATGAAGGACAGTATCACTCAGCATGCAGAATACTTTTTACAAATAAAGAAGATTATTTGTAGTTCAGGCTTGAAATGAGGGATTAGCACTGAGGATGTTACCTAGTTTGGGTAATGAAATGCCTGCAAGAAAACAACCAAGGTCAGAGAGCACCAAGGATCCCTCAGATCCCCCCCACCCACCCCATTACAACACCCAGAGAATTTTCTAAAACTGGAAAATGCTTCCAGAAATTTATTGAGAAGCCCCAAATGCTTTTGCTATTTATTTCCAGCCTGTAGAAATAGAAAATACTTAAACTGAGCTTCTGGATAGAGATATCCCATCCCCAGCTATTGTTATCTTTGGTTGGCCAAGTCAACAAGAGTCATTTTGACCTCCAAATAGAATCTGCCCTGGGGCTGGTGTAAACCAAGAACCTTTTTTGGAAACAAAGCCATAACATAGTATATATTAATAAGATATGTATTGCTGAACCATGGTCCTATGCTCATCTTGCCATTATCTCAAGTCACTCAATTTTGTTTGCTGCAGATTTGTGCAGGGTTTCAGAAACCCCTTTGAGTAGTGACAATAGCACTGCAACAGAAATAGATTGGTGTCTTTGAAAAAATGCATTTATATTCCCAGTTTCATCTCTCTGAAAATTTGTTTGTGTCCTTTCAAATAACCTACCGTATTTTCCGGCGTATAAGACGACTGGGCGTATAAGACGACCCCCGACTTTTGAGAAGATTTTCAGGGTTTAGAAAGTCGTCTTATACGCCGGAAAATACGGTAATTATTTTTCCTTCAACTGATTATTTTTAATGAGATGTACATAATCCAGACTGAGACACTGGTAACCAATACATTTAAATTTCATTTCAAAAAGCTGATTGTTCTATAATTATGTGTAGTGACTTGTTGTTTTTTTTAACAAATAAAGGTGAAAAGACTACCTAGACTGTAAACTATTCAGACTAGCTAAAAAACAACTGAGTCTTGACTGAAAGGGAGGTGCATTCTGGCTCCAATGGCAACTATTTCTATCTGTGGACTGCTGTCAAGAGTTATCAAGAGAGAAAAGGGAGGGGGGCAGCAACAGCGGAGAAGCCGTTCTTCCCTGACAGTCAGAGGCAACTGGTGGCTGCTTTTCAGAGAGAAAGACAGACAGACCCTGAACAGGAAACAGACCCAGAGCTATGGCCCAACAAGAAGAACAAGAAATAGTAGACGTGATTCTGGAGAAGATCGACTCCCGGGACCCTCTCACCAAAGAGATTGATTTGGTGGAAAGAGACCCCAAGCAGATCAACCAAGAGGTGGTCAAGGTGAGTATATATATCTCCCGGGGCATGGGACAAAAAAGTAGCAGCAGCAGAAAGGGATTCTTTTCACAAAGTTCCCTGAAGATTGGAAAGAAAGAAGCAAAAAGTCAGTCTCACTAGATAGACCAGATCAGGAAATCAATCAATTCCACAGGGAGGCTAACACTTCTGCATTTTTGTTGAGACTGGGTATAATAACAGAATCTGGCAAGTTTGATTGTGCTGTCCCTCCTCCTTGTACTTCATTGAATCAGAGACGGGTCTGCCTGAGCCGCTCCCTAAATGTTATCTTGTGGGTCTGGATTTAACAGAGAATAACAGAATAAATACTTTGGCCCCTTTTGCCTAGGTAATAGGGTTTCCTGCATATTTTCTCCAAACTCATCTTCCCTACCCTCTACAATAATATAAACTACAGAAGGTGAATGCATAGTATATAATGTTCCTGCAAAGAATTGTTGGGACTGCATATATTTAGATCTAGAGAAGGGTATTTCTACTCCTCCAAGCTAAACCTTATTCTTCACATAATGTACTACATAAATTTATGCTCTCCCTCTCCTCCCCCACCTCCAAAAACAGTAGCTGCTTCCCAAGGAATGTATTATTTTTAAAAGTAGATTGTGGTTTAGTTTTACAATTTAGTTCATTGCGTTTAGAATTTAGCACACTGTATGAACTCTGCGTATTGAGCTACATTATAATCATATTGAGTAAAATCAAGCTGGCCACAGTGAAATGGAGGAATAGGAAAAGTAGCAATGACAAAAGTAGCAAGGGACAAAAAGTAATCAGGACTTGCCACATTCAGCCTTCAGGGCTTCCTAGATGGGTTTCAGACTCTTTTTTTTCTAATGGAAACACTTTCTTGAAAGCTAAGTCACAAAGGAAGCTCCCATCGTACTTGCCAGGCAATGACTTATTCTGGAAATGTTGGAAAGATACCGTAATAGAAAAGATAGTATTTGCAATTGAACAGACAGAGAAAAGAGGGTGAGATGTCTAAGCAAAAAGGTGTGGTTGGCGTCATGCACTTTTGGGGGTCTCACAAGAATGTCTGAAGGCGGTTCAGATCACCGCCAAGGCCCAGCACTTTTCGCCCAACCTGGACGCTTCGAGGAAGCCCGGAAACAAAACAGTAGCGCAATAGCCCCCTCTAGTGGCAGATGAGAAAGACAGTCATGCGGAAATAGGAACATCCAATTGAAATAAAAGGCTTTATTATTAATAAATATAGGCTTAAAGTAATTAAAAATGAATAAAGTCACAAGAAGGGCAACTTTTTAAGAAAGTCATACTCAACTGCACTTTCCTCAGCATTTCCTCCAAGCATCACAGAAGCAGGACTTTTAGCAACTGGTCAATGCCATTGAGAAGCAAGAATGAAAGAGGAGGAATGCCATTCTCTCTCTTCACTATGTTTAGCAGGATATGGGGAAGTGGAACGGAGGATCACCACTATTCTCCACTAACATAATTACCGTAATTTTAAGGAAAACCTGGGTCCTTGTCCCCTTCCTCTTTTTAGGGAATATATCATGCCTTCACTTTGCTATTATACTGAAAACTGAGATAGATTCATATCTTTGTAGGGGATAAAGTTTATGTTATCATTTCTATGTGTTGCTCATTCGGCTAAGAGAATGTGACTTACCCCAAATCGATCATCAAAGTAGCTTCTTTTAGAGAAGTTGGGCTATGACTTTATTATCCCCAGCCCTCAGAGTACTTGTTCTATCCTAGTCTTAGTGTTAGGCAGTGTTTCTCAACCTTAGCAACTTTAAGGTATGCAGACTTCAATTCCCAGAATTCCCCAGCCAGCCATGCTGAATTCTGGGAGTTGAACTCTACACATCTGAAAGCCACTAGGGTGGAGAAAACCTGGTGTAAGATATCTCTTTTGTTGGGCTACAGTCCCAGCTCTTCAAATGAAGGATTTCAAAGACACTCCATTGATGCAATGCTGCAAAATAAGCTGGCCAATATTCCATCTCTATGAGTGCCTTTGGGCTTACATAGGCATTTTTAGAAAGTAAAAATAGCTGGTCCCTGTAATTTACTGCTTTTTGTCCAAAAAGGAAAAAAAATAACAAGCAACCCACTATGATCAACTAAGAGTGACAATGGGAAGTTTATGGGGATCTAGAGAAAGATGCATAGCAATCCCAGCATCCTTGTTACATATGAACAGGAATTGTTATACAGTATTTCACACCTACAAAATCTCCATTTTGTGAGTAGGCAACAGCCCTATGGCAGCCATTTTGTGAGCTGGATCAAAACATGCTCTCAAAATACCAAACAGGTTCAAACAGGCTGGTTTTCCTTTTGACCATTCTCTCCTGGAAATTTTTTAAGGAGCCTGCAAAATTTACTGCCTCCCACTGTAAATAAAAGTTTAAACACAGTATTCTAGTGTATATTATATGTGACAATTACCTTTTTAATTATTAATGTTCTGCAAGCACACTATCCACCTAAATAGCTAAAAAGGAGCAAAAAAAATAGGACCTCTTCTTCCCATAACTTTCTTTTTTTCTGGGTATCTAAGGGCAGTTTTTACCTTCCTAAAGCTAATCAAGGCCAAAGGAAAAGAATGCAGTTCTCTCTAATTCAATGTTTTGCTGATTAGCTCACTTTGCAAGAAAGCTAACAAGGTTCTAAAAAGGATTATGGAGTAAAGATAAAATTTAAAAAATGACACTTGGGAAGGGATAATCAGCCTAATACTAATCATATACTATAGCAGTGTTCTAAATTCAATGTTTCTCAACCTCAGCAAGTTTAAGCTGTGTGGATTTCAACTCCCCATGCTTGCCAGGGGAATTCTGGGAGTTGAAATCCACATAGCTTAAACTTGCTGAGGTTGAGAAATACTGTTCTAATCCTTTCCACAATGGGAGAAGAGTTGAACTCTGTTCTTAGAAGCTTTTAACTTGAATTTTTGTTTATAACGCAAAACCACTTCTAACCTATCCTTCTTGATAAAACCAGGTTATCCATCAACAATTAAAAACAATGCATAATTTAAACCATCAGTTACTCTAATTTGTCCTTGATCATGCTTAATTTCCAAAGAATTAAATATTTTGGTTCTTGAGACGAATAGTAAATCCATTCCCCGCTTGCTAATATCTGGTGGAAGGTCAACTCACTAGCAAATCTGGCCCTGCCCTGATTTTGCAATTCTTTCAATGAGACCTGTTCTGGAGAACTTTCTGAGACGGTGCTCCTGGGAAATCAGCTTTCACCCCCTGCTATCCGATCTTACCCCCTGCTGAGGCAGTTACTCACCTGCTCTTTACTCCACAAGAGGCACTTCCAAAATTCATATTTCAACAGTGACAGCTCCAAAAGGAAGTTGCTCTGAAGTTTGGAGGTAAAAGACAGGCTGGGATTGTCTAAATGAAGACTCACAGTAGCATGTAGGAAAGCTATGCAAATTAAGTGCTGTCTTCCTGGTAGTTTTTTTTCCTGTCTGTCTGTTAGTTATGGAAGTGTGTAAGATCCTAGTAGTGATCTACTCCAATCCTTCCTTTAAATGCATGATTGCAATACCAGGTGGTATTCCATCCATTCGAGAATTATAGGCTGCAAGTAAACACACATAGCAGAACTCAAGCAGACTTTTTCATAAGGAAAATAATTATTTGAAAGCGCAGCTCATTAGAGAAAAGCAGACGAGGTGGAGGTTAACTCTTCTTCAATCACAGCGACCCTTCGCCACCAAGTTTAACACAGGTTTTTGCCAGAAGTAAATACAGAATATGTTTAGGAACTCAGATTCAGGGATAAGAGTTAACAGCCCCACTCCACCCCCCAATGAGAAAAATCTTTGTTCCAAATCATACCCACTGTTTTGAGGTTAAAAGCCTTAGGCTTTGTTGGGTAGTTATTAGCTCTACTTCCCTAGAACTAGAAAAAATCTTTTAGCATTCTAGATGTCCAAAATGTATTGTGCTTAACTAGCAACACAAAAATTGCTACCCATGATAGAAGAGATTTGGATATAGAAGTCTGGAATAGTATAAAGATTGCTACCTTGGATAAGGGATTAGACCACAAGTCCTCCTTTCCGGCCCTAGGACTCAATAGTTCTAGTTTAAACCATCTAGAGCAAGGGTGTCAAACTGCCAGCCCACGGGCCGGATGCATCATAGCGAAACTGCGCCCACCCCATTGCCGGCAATGGCAAAAAAGTCACGATACGTCACGTCACGACACGTCATATGATGTTGCGAGTTTGACACCCCTGATCTAGAAAACCTCGTTTGGGAAGGCTGCTTAATAGCATTAACGAATTTTTTTTCTGTTTTTCTTTCTTTTTCTTTTTCCTCTTTTTCTTTTTCTTTTTTCTTTCTTTCTTTTCTTTCCTTTCTTTTTCTTTTTCTTTCTCCCTCTCGCTCTTTCTCACTCACACACACACCCTCCAGACTTAAACAAAGCTTTGGCCAATTCACAATCTCTCTTCCTACCTTGCCAGGTAGACTTTGAAGATGTGATCGCTGAGCCAGAGGGCACCCACAGCTTTGATGGAGTGTGGAAGGCCAGCAACACCACCTTTACTGTCAGCAAGTACTGGTGCTACCGGATTCTATCGGGGGCACTGGGGGTGCCCCTTGCCTTGCTCTGGGGCTTCCTCTTTGCCTGTGTTTCTTTCTGCCACATCTGGGGGGCCATGCCTTGCATCAAGAGCTACTTCATAGAGGTGCAGTGCTGTGGGCGCTGCTATGCCTTGTGCATACGTACCTTCTGCGACCCTCTCTTTGAAGCAGTGGGGAAAGTTTGCAGCGACATCCGAGTGGCCCTGCGCAAGGAACACGCAAAGGACTGAGCCTCTCCTTTGGGTCAGGACAGGATTCTGGCTTCATTTTTCCTTCACTTGACCCATCAGATGGGACAGTAGCTCAGCTGCAATCCTGAGTCAGTCGACTGATGGAGGTGGAAACAATCTGGCTGATGGATCTTTACCTTGAATTCCCTGGCCCCCCAAAATTACTCCACCTCTTTCTGATTATGGTGGGAAAACCTGTACTCTAAATCTTGCCAGCTTTAAGATGTGTGGACTTTAACTCCCAGAATTCCCCAGCCACCCGTACTCCAACTCCAAGAAGTCCTCACACATCGTAAAGTTGCAAAGATTGAGAAGCACTGCTCTAAATGCCCCCATCTCGCTCTCACACACACACGTGTCACAACACAGTGGCAAGTTCTTCTACACAAGCCCTTTTGTGTAATAAGTAATTGTTGAGGAGAACTGCTGTAAGAGATCTGCAGAGAAAGTATAGCAAGGCTTTCTAGCAGCACAATGGGATAACTTGCCACAGCCAATTCACCACAGCCAATTCACCATGGCCAAGCATTTGACCTGTGGGTCATTTCAGCATTGTAGCCTCCCCATTCTGGCACCTTCTAGATGTGCCATAATTACAGTACCCAGAATCTTCCAGCAGCCTGGCTGCGGGATGCTGTGAGTTGCCATTCCACAATACATTGAGGCAGCCAATGGGATTAGAGCTATCATATCCGGGATACAAAATTCCAATACTGCCTTAAATTGGAACAAGATGATATAGTGTCCTGGGAAGCCATTTCAGAGATGCTTTAAGTAGAGCACTAATGCCTTACATCTCACATTTTCTCTCTCTCGCTCCGTCTCTGACATTCACTACCTTACGGTTTCAGCCAACCCATTTCATGTCACTACTGTGGTACCTTTCTTTGAAATCACTTTGTGGACACAACATTACTCAATCAGTGCTGCTCTTTCTTAAACCTTAATGCTAATTTCTGCTTTGAACTAAATACTGACAATTTTCTAAAATTTAAAAAAAATGTTTTGCATTTTATGACAATAAAACCCAAGCAAATCCTTCAGTGTCTTGTTTATTCTTTATAAAATCCTGACTGGCAGGCGCTTTCTGTGGAGAGTTTATAAATCCAGTTTATTGCAAGAGACAGAAATCAACAGACTGTATAGAAAGATCACAGTACAGTCATTTTTGTTAATGACAAGCTAATACCAGGGCTGTACATATGCTGTAATTCGCAAGAAACTCACAGGATGCGGCATTGGGCACAGAATTCTGCTCCCTGAGAATGTGAAAAAAAATTATATATATATAAAAATTTATATATATAAAAGAGCAAGTTTCTAGCCCTTATGTCTATAAAGTGATGCTCAAAAGTGTGGTTTTAATTTCCTGCTGAAAGTTTGGGTGCCATAAGTCAGATTTCCAGTTGTCAGATTGCTAACATAAATTATGGAAGAGAATCTCTATTAGTTTAATTTGCCTACTTTACCCAGGTTGCAGAATTCAGCTCGACTTTGCACAGCATTTTAAAGCACAGAGTACATGCAGCCCTGATGAATACTGAGTAGTAAAGACAAATGAGGACGATGGAGTAGGAGGTGGGGGGGGAGGGCCGGACAAACTGGACCTTGGATGATGAAGGAAAAATTGGCACATGGATCCCCACCACAAATATGTCCCCTTACTTATTGCCCCAATGTAGGAGGGTGACGCGTGCAGGGTTGGATGAGGCTGTACCAAGTAGAATGTGTGGAAAGAGTTCTAAAATTCAGACAAATGTATAAAGCATCAAGAGATACATTGCCGGGGTTGAGAGTTGAGGAAAAAAGGAGAGGGGATGAGGGCTAGTGTGAAGCACGTCAGGAAGAGAATAACACATGTACAAAAGAATGCCCTCCCTTTCAGCCCCTGGCACCATAACTCACTAGACATGATTCCCTTCCCAGGGCCAAGAATAGACTCCAGGAATCTTGGCACATTCCCTCCCCCATGCATCCCTTCGACATGAAGATCCAAGTGCAAACTGTTTGTGACAAAGGAACAACTGGTCTGGGTGTTGGGTCCAGGGCCATCTTGATGGGAGCTGTATGTTTTAGTCCCAGTCACATCCACAACATGAAATCCTTCAGATGCACCTCCAGTGCAGGAAGACGCCCAACAGCAAATGCATCTTCAACATTTGGCTTGGAAGTCGGAACACAAATGCTTATAATCTTAGATCACCCCCCTTCCCACCCCCACCAGGAGAGAGCAAGACACAACTGCCCTGAGTTGGTATCCGGAACAGGAAGGAGGAGGAGAAGGAGGAGGGTAGCCACAGTATTGGGCAAGTCACAATGGGGGTGCTTTTCCCCATGTCAAATTTGACTTACTCTCCATTTCCCAAAGACTTGAAGACCCCTTTGCCCCGCAGAAGCGCCCTGTTTGAAGAGGCTGGCTTGGCAGGGGTGATACCCTTCTTAGCCAAAGAATTGCTCTTTGGGGGTTCAGAATGATTGGGAGGGTCACAAATCCCTGTGTGCTTCAGAGTAGTTTTCCCAAGAAGTTCTTTGAACACAGAATCCATATTTCTGGCAACCTCCTATCAATGGAAAAAGACAAAACATAGTGAAAGGAGCAAGAGAGGGAGGAAAAACTAGAAAAGGGAGGGGAAAATGGATAGGTTCTTACCCGGTCTATCTCTACCCGTTTCTCCACTGGTCCTTGTCTCTCAAAGTTATTGCCAGCCCAGTTCCGTGGAGAAACTTCATTCCAGCGATCTGGCCTGGGGAAAAACAAAGAGCCCCAAAGAGTGTATAAAACATAAGACTGCATATGGACTTCTTAAGTGTATCATCAGAGTTCTATCCCTTGTGTTTTTTTCAGCTTTCCGTCCCTCTCAATTATCTTAGTTTATATTTCCCTTCACCCCTTTCCAGGTGCTGGTTGTAAAGAATATTTGATAGAGAAGGAAATGCCCTTCAGAGAGCCTTGTGGACACAACTTATCAAACTCTGCAACTGGGAATAGTTATTCCTATGACACAGTTACTGCTGCCTATCAAGTAACTGTTGGGAAAGCTTATGGAAAGCACACATTTCAGTAACAGAGCAGTGATCAACATCAGGCATCTCCCTTCATGTCATGCCCATTTGTTCTCTCCATTCCTCTGCCAACACTCCTCTGTCTGAATTGACAACATTCTCTTGAAATGCCACTTCAGCTAAAAAATTTTCTAGCCAGACTTTATATCATTAAAAACACTCAGCTGCATTATTAAGAAGAATGCATGGCCTGCCTCTGCTTTATAATGCTTGTTTTGCTTACTTTCTTATTTACTTACTTACTTATTATAAGGGAGCATTCAGAATTGGAAGCTCTGCTTGCTTGCAGGCTGGTTTGTTTGTTTATTTATTAACAAAGCATTTGAAATGGGAGTCCTGTGACTTATTGTAACAGATCAGTCAAAATTAGAATTTCCCCATTTAACTATATCCCAGACCACACAGATATTCTGTCCATTTTTCTCCTCTCCCATCTAATGCAGATGCTTCTTTTGGAGTCTACCAGAGCAGAAACGAAATACTCCCCAAATATTATTTGGCATTGTCTAGGTCAGGGGTAGCTATGCTGACTCAGGAATTCTGGGAGTTGAAGTCCATGAGTCATAAAAGAGCCGAGGTTGCCTACCCCTGGTCTAGGTAATATAACAGCCACCTCTAAATGTCCCTCCCACCTAATTAATCCAGCACATGCCAATACACATTTGTACCCTCCCCTTCAATGCTCTCACCGATCAACAGGGTGAAAGGTCTTGGCCTGGGTTGGTTGAAGGATGGGAAAGGGCAGGCGGCCCCCATCCATGAACGGTGATGCCAATTTGCGAATGGGGCTGCTCCCTCCACGCTGGCGGCTCACATCTGAATTGACACGCAGCCTAAAATATGAGACAGAATCAGAGAGAGACAGAGACAGAGAGAACATCTGCTTGAGACACAGATCCAGTCCCAAGACAAGCCCTTTTGGGGGCAGCAGGCAACAGATCATAGAGGTAGTATCAGTCACCATCACACAGCACTGAGAATTTGGATGAGGTCTACCTGCCACACTTTTCCTACCTGCTTGTGGGTTCAGGGAGCAGTTCCTCCAGAGATGGTCCAGTATCAATCTCTAACCTGGAACTGCGGGTGTTAGATTGTTTTTCACTGCAAAAGAAGCAACCAAAGAACCAAGAAAGTTGTTAGAAAGAGGGGCTGATGTCTCCTCCCTAACTAACTCACACCTTCTTTCACAGTCTTATTTTGAGAAGATCTTGGAGGAGACTTAAATTAACCATTTGAGATTAAAAAAAAAAAAAGCAGCTCCCCACATTTCTTATTGCACATCTGTTTTTCTTTGAAAATAAAACAAACCAAACAGTTCCCAAGGAAAACCATCAGAAAAAAATCCCTAAGATTCTAGCCCTCAGGTTAGTACATAAAATCTAAAAATAAAAGCCACAATTACAATAAGTGCCATTCCACATGAAAGTAAGAGGGGGGAAAAGGATATCATAGGCTTGAATATGAAAGTTGTCTGATGTTGTGGATTTGGTAACATGTATGAAAAACATTGATTTCCTTATGAACATAAAGGCTAAAATGTTTGTCAGAAAGAATGAACTGGTGTCTCTATAGTTGCAAGTGCATAAAAATAGAAATTCACAGGAAGGGATGAGTTTTGGGAAACAACAAATAACATTCTGGATAATTGTGATCCAGAGGAAATATTATTCTATTTAGGTAATATGAATAGATGGGTGAGATATAATGAAAAAATACAAAAAAGAATAAAAATGAAATCACAAGACAAATATATGAAGAACCATGAACAGTTTGAGAGGATGTGGAATAAATTTATGGTAGATGTTGAGATCTTCAGAAAAGAGCGGCAAGATGATTAAAGAACAAAAGGCAATCAGGATGCATGACGTTCAATTTCTTTTCCTTCTCTCTTTTCAGTCAGAGTTTAATTTCCTTCTCTATCCTTCTCTATCTGTGCTTTGCAAAATGTTACTTACCGGAAAGGGAATGTTATGTAGAATTTATAACTCAAATGCATTCCCACGATCACTTCCACTGCAACTGGCTTTAGCAATTTTTTCTCCAGACTTTAAAACAATCCTAAATATACCCATATCCAGACAAATCCACAATCCTTGGTCACTGACATGTATGGAAGCATTTGATTTCTATTTAACTAACATTGTTGTGTTATTTCTCAGTCCAGATGGGGAACAGGGCTTCCTGGATATTATTTTATTTTCATCCTGGGATAGGTTCAACTAAAGCACTCAATATGCAGCAAAGCCTCCCTTTTATATGCTAAGCATGAAGATTTCACCTGCAGTCTTGCATCTTTCCAATCCTATCATGGTCCGCTTGCATTCATGACTACTACTTTCCTCATGACTGGCAACACAGTGGTCACTCACCTGTCTGGTAAGACAATGGGTGGTACTAATCCTCGGTTGCCACCACGTTCACCTCGCCGCCAGCCAACTGGGATTCCTCGCACAAACCGCTCTTCAGGTTGAGCTATGGGACCAGAGCGGGGCACAGCTTCTGATTGGGAGTCGCCTTCTGAGAGAGCAAGAAAATGAATAATTGGTAGGTCAACAGGCCCTTCCCAACCCACCTGCAGAAGAACTCCTCAAAAGTCAGTGAGAGAACATGTTTCTGCAACTCCACAAGGGAAAAGGTAATGAAAGTTTATTCTCAGCAGTATCTACAAAGTAATTGTAGACTATCTTAAGGATGGCCCCACCTTGTTCTTGTTGGAATAATTGGATCTAGCAAATAAAAGATGCTTATGTGTGCAGAAGGTGGACAGAAACATACAGTTGTCCTCAACTTATGATGCTTGCTTGGTGACCATTCAAAATTATGATGGACCTGAAAAAGGGGACTTAGATCCAAAGGTCGCCACTCCTGCAATCACATGACTGCATGTTGGGGGTCGGCAATACTGCTGCATTTGTGGCTATTTGCAGCATTTTGTCAGTCACCAGACTGACCTGTATTTCAATCGTTACAACTTGCAACCATAATGGGCAGGCTCAAGGACTATCTGCATTTAAGTATTGTATTTTTAAACAGGAGACTGAAGCTTATTGAAAAAGCTTGTAAAATGGTCATTATTATTATAACTAGGGAATGGAATTCATAAGAGTATTTTTAGGAATACCAATGTCACATTATTAATGCAACCAGGGGATGCTTGGGCCATGATATATATTTTTCTTCTCTGCAGTATCTATGGGATGAGTCAGCAAAATTCATTAGGACAGTGGAGGAGAAGGAACAACCTTTGTCTCCTAAAATAAGGTGCAGACTATGACATGCTTGTTCCATAAAAGGAAACAGATGTGAACCAAGGTCCCAAGGTATCTACTCATACTTACTCTTGCACAGACTGCCTTTAATTCTACTGCATGGCCAGATGATACTCCAATAAAGAAATGGAGCCCAGAAACCCAATTTTTATATATCAGAAATCTATAGCATTTCCCTAAGAGTCACATTTAAAGCATATCTAAAGGAGAATGTTCAGTGTTGCTGAACTACAGCTCCCAACATCACTCGCCATTTACCATGTTTAACTAGAGCTGAGGGACTATGAAAAATGCTTAGACCCTGATCCAGGACACAGATTCATGTACTCTGCTTTAATTCATGTCTGTATTTAGATAGATGGCTTCCTATATCATCCTTCTCCCAAGAAGCTCAACCACAGACTCCCCACCTTCTTCTTTAGAACTGAAAAGAAACAGTCCCTGTAACCTAACTAAGAATTCTTGCAATTCCACCCCCCCCCCATGTGGAGGGTATCAAGCAAGGCAAGACAAAACAGGTCACAGAATTTCCCCTCCATACACACACACACACACACACACACACTTACCATCCTCACTTGCTGGAGTTTCTGGGGTCCCCTCAGTCTCGGGCTCTTCTGCTGTAGTCTCAAGGGGCAAGACATCACTTTCGAAAGAGAGACAAGAGACAAAAAAATGAGAACCCAGGGTTGTTTTCACATGACACTCTTAACTAAGTTATTGGGCTAGGGCTGCACAACAAAGCACACAGGCATACAAGCAACACACATACCAAGATTGTTCTTATTTCTTATGAACTTGCTTCCCATACAGTCATAGACCAAAAACATAAAGAACATAAAAAGAGGAAAAATATCAACATAGGCTACATAAAAGCTATTCACACTCATAGTGTTTGGGAGGTGATTTTAAAAAGTACGCTGTTCAGAACAATTGGGCCCTTCTGTGGATGGGGAGACAGAAAAAACTAAGCAGGTACTACAGGTTTGCTAATATTATAGTCATATATGTAACACTGCCATTATACCCCTGCTAGACTTTCCAGGCCACTCTAGGCATTTCTATCCACTGTTTCTATTGTCTGATAAGGCTCCTACCATAGCACACAAAGTGGCCAAATTCTGCATGACAGCATGTAAAATCAAGAAGATGCTCACAACAAGTTAGCAAAACAATTTCTGCTCAATTTTTCTTTCTTCATTTCCTTATGCTTCCTTTCACTCTCAGCAACCACTTTTATATTTACTCTACTTGTTTTATGTATTTATGTTTATATTTACTTGCCTAATGTACTACCTAATTATTTATATAGGGCATTTTTAAAAAAATATATACATTTTAATCATATTTTAATCTTGTTACTTAGGCCTAAATTCCCGATGATGGGTCCTGTGTGCCTATCCCCCCCCAATTCCCTTGTATCACCCTTTGGCTTTTCTATTGTAAGTTTATATTTCTATAAAGTCTTTCTTATTGTATTGTATTATGCTGGTCTTGGGCTAAAATAAAGTTCTTGTTCATTTGACACCAGTTTAGAAAAAGGAAGATAAAAGAAAAGTGGATGTGTGTGTGTGTGTGTGTGTGTATCTATGTATGTGACAAGGGAATCAAACAGAATGAATAGGCTAGAGTTGGGGGTCTAAGCCATTCATATCAAACCCACTGTTGTCTAACTTCAATCAAAGAGAAAACAATTTCATCTTTTGCAGTGACTGTACTAGACTGAACTCTTAGTAGAAAGAGCACAATTTCAGACTGAGGCCAGCTTAAGCATCTGAGGTATAACAAGGGAGAGGGGGGCAGGACAAGCACATGGCATCCAAACAGCTGCAAAGGCATTCTTGAATAGGAATATGATGCATCTCCGTTATCTTTGAACCCAGAGCCTCAAACCTTGACAGAGTGCATACCCTTCTATGCAGAGAGCGCTTTGGACGAAAGTTAAACTAACCAAGTTTAATAGACTGTGTGCATATAGATATAGATCTTTAACTAACTTGGTTAAACATGGATGGGATCCCAGCTGTCACACCACCATGGAAAACTGACAAGGCATGATATGCAGAACCAGCTTTGCATAAACAATATCTGCACACAGCCCTGCTGCTTGCTCTCCCAAATCATCCTCCTTTACCCCTTCTCATACCAGTATTCTTCTTCAGCCAGAGCCATGACTTTCTCATACTGGGGCCCAGGCAACTGATTAACTCCAGGAAAGATGGCTTCATGATGGACGATCAGGCACTTTACCACCTCATTGATGTGAGGCTGCACTGACACGGCATCCTGGCCCGCAGGTACCGTCACCAGGGTGGGGCCAAAGCAGACAGCTAGGTTGTGGGGGTCCATCATATTCTCATCGCTGTATTGAGATAAACTGCAGGAAGAAGAGGGGAGGGAAGGCAATAGAGTTCCCTTAGCCAAAGAAAGCTCTCGCCATGGAAATCCTAAGGAGTGGGTTTACTTGCCACCGAGGGCCTGAATACTCACTGGTTGAGGAAAGCAAAGAGGTACCGCAGAACCACCAGTACTGCAGATGGAAGCTGAGAAATGAGAGCCCGGAGGTGTGAGATGCGCTCAGCTAAAGGTTCCAGGTCTGGAAAAAAATGGATAGCAGTGTGAGATAGAGGACCATGCATGGCAGAGTGTTGGATTAGCACTTCTATATGTGTGTCTGCACCCCCACAAACTCAATTAATTCTCATCTTTGAAATATTATAATTCATAACCTCTTTGCACTCAAAAAGAACAGTGGAAACTGGGCTTCCGATTTTGCGCAGTAGCTCAGCAGCTCCGTACCCTACGGACATTTTTTTCCTGTTAGGAGACCCTAAATGGGCCTAAAATCGCCCCGGAGAGGCGACAAAGGAGGGGAGCCATGCCGACCGTGGAGAGATGGCGGCCGATCCAGTCATTCGGGGAAAGCCCTCCAGAAACCAGCAGAAGAAAGGCTAGCTTTATTCCAGAGTCTAGCCCAGTGTTTCTCAACCTTGACAATTTTAAGGCATGTGGACTTCAACTCCCAGAATTCCACAGCCAGCGTTGCTGGCTGTGGAATTCTGGGAGTTGAAGTCCACATGCCTTAAAATTGTCAAGGTTGAGAAACACTGGTGCCCAAGCTACAAGCAGCCAAAGCCAAAAAGCACTAATTCAGGCTTGATCGTAAATAACATGTTTAGAAATGGGTAACAATATTGATTCTCTCCCTTCTACTTGATAATTGATTTCCTGGGAAAAAAAACCCAAGAAGCAAAATCCTCCAAAAGTGAGAAGGAGGGGGACTCTTGCCCCACCCTCCCACAGAAGGAAGCGGCGAATTAAACTTTTATGTGGGACAGAAATATATTGAAATGAAATGAATACAAGACTTAAATCTTAATAAGTTTAAAATTGGTGGAATTTGTTAAGATTTTCTTTTCAAATGATTATTGATAAAAACAGAAGAAAGTAATTGCTTGTTTTGAAAAATGAAAAATGAACTGATGCTGACATCTAGTGGTGGATGAAAATATACAACTGTAGTTGCTCTAATATAGGAATTGGCAGAAAGCCCAGAAAAAGATAACTTGTTTCTGTAACCTTCAATGTCTTAATTAAACAGAGAACAGCTGCAACAAAAAGAAAACATTTTGGGCTAATTACAAGGCAAGAACTATAAACTTTAGGGGGGAAAATTGATCTTCCTGGATTATAAATACTTATAGAATTGTGACTCTAAAGCTGTTTGCAAAGAAAGGAAAACTTTGATTTTTGGCTTTCATAGAACATCAGAGACCTGCAGAAAGAACATATCAAGAAAAAACAAATACTTTCCTGAGAGACAAAAAATGATAAGAGAAATTAAGAGAGAAAGAAAGAAAAAGATTTTCAATGAATACGAAGGGGCAAAATCCTCCCACAAAAACATTTTACTGGATTTGTCTCCTGTACCTATGACAACATCTACAAGACTATGGGAAAACATTTTGGCCCCACAGAGCATATTGATTAGAAAAGATGTTTGGCAAAAAAAAAAAAAAAAAAGGTTACAGTTAGAATTAAGAAATTGGATGATGGGACCTATCAGATGGAATATTTAAAGATTAAACATTTGTTTGAATACGGTTAAAAAAATAGAAAACTTCTGGATATAAATGTATTTTAGTTTAAGAGGGATAGGCCCCTCAAGTAACAGTATTCTTTTTTTATTTTTTTATTTTCTTTTAATTATTTATTTACGATATGAGACATATGAAAATGTTGGGATGGTTTATATGAGGAAAAGGTTTTAGATAAAATGTAATTGATCTTGAGAAAATCTCAATTGAGATTTTGAGACAACACGCTGTTTACCAAATATTAAGGTGACTATGTTAAAAAAATCAACAAAATATATTTTAAAAAAAGAACAGTGGAAACTGATTCATACAGTATGCTATTGGTGCATGAAGCAATCAATGTGTTATTTGTTTTTAAACTTTCCATCTCCGCCAGTGTTTAGCCATATTACTATTCAGAAGTTCCTTGATTGTTTCAATTACTAAATCAAGGATGTCATTCAGCAGCTGAGAATAGCGATTTCTCTATGTTGCCCCAGAAGAACCTTAGCATCACCTAAACCAGGGGTCTCTAACCCTCGGTCCGTGGGCCAGTATCGGGCTGTGGCATGCCAGCAACCGGTCCGCACAAACAAGCAAAACTCCATCTATGGGATGCAGGCAGCACACAAAACCACGGCCCCTCTGGTCCGTGGAAAAACCTCTCTCCACGGAACCGGTCCCTGGTGCCCAAAATGTTGGGGACCTCTGACCTCAGTTAACATACCCTATATGTTGCCCCCAGATAAACTCTAATCTACACAAGGGTCAAGGATCTCTTTTTGGCTGACATTTCCTGTTCTGAGAAATGCACTAGCAGAAGTCAACCCAATTACGTTACCTGGCTCCCCCCTCTGCTTGGAAAACCAGATGCAAACAGCTGGAAGCTATGGGGGAAGTGGTGTGTGGAGACCCTCTAAACTTCCAGAAAAATAGGGGAAGGGATGAAAATGTCAACCTTGCTCCACTCCCAAAAGACAGGACTTCTTGATTCCTTTCCAGCTAGGGACAGGGAGAAGCAACTGAGCTGGGGAAATGAAACATGTGAGGAATGAAACATGTCTTTGGAACAGATTCCTAATGTCTTTCCCCTCCCAGGTCATTTTACCAATGATTGCCTCTTTGCTATAGAAAGTGGATCACAAAAATATCCTACATATCACATATCTTTTCTCTAAGCCTAATTCCACCTCTTCAAAATGGCACAAGAGGTGGGAAGGGGAGTTTCTTGTTCCCAATTTTAAATTCCTATACATTTATTTTTATTTTTTATATTTCCATTTTATCCCATTTTGTAATGTATAAGGGCATCTACACAACTAGCTATATAAATACAAACATACATACACACACAGAGATCCCATTAAAATTCAATAAAATGTGCATAAAGTTATTGTATTCAGCCATTCCTGAGATCTTTACTCCAGTCTACAATTCATTCAATTACTTAAGCATTATTCACTGAATAAAACAAATTATCAAAATATTACTATAATTATTTAAAAACATTTCATTTGTTTCTAATTAGCATGAGATTCTTGCTATATTACAGGCTGTATAAATGAATTACAGGTAGTAATTACTGACACAACTGGGACCAGCAACCCCACTGCTAAGTGAGATGGTTAAGTGAAACTTCATATGACCATACTGGACTTATGTCAGTTCTGCTGCAGTTATTAAGCAAATCACCCACAATCACTAAGCACAATATGACGTGACCAAGACGGTGACTTCCTGCTGGCTTCCCCGTTGATTTTCTTTGTTAGAGGTCAGTTGTGAAAGTTGCAAATGGTGATCAATTGACTGAGGGACTCTGTGACTGTTGTAAACTTGAGCTGGTTGCAAAGCACCCAAATCGTAATCACATGACCTCAGAGACAATGCTACAACCACAAGTTCAAAGACCAGTCATAAGTTAACTTTTTCAGTGCCATCATAACTTCAGATGGTTGCTAAACAAAGTAGTTGGTAAGCAAGGAGTATCTGCATTTATATTGAAACTGGTGGAGATGTCACACTATATCCCATTTTTTTCAGCTTTATTCTCTTGCAAAGAAAATAAATGGGTTTCAAAAAAAGGATATATGTAAGAGAGAGAGGAAGTTCATATGTAAAATGCTAATTGTGATTGTATAAGAAATAACTTGTATACCCCAATATAATGCATAAACATTCATATTTGCTGCAATAACAACACCGAGGAAGAGGCAAACATACTTACGGGCTTTGGCCAGCAGCTCAGGAACAATATCATAAGGAAAGAGAGGTTTCTCCAGTCCCCGAAAGTACAATTTTAGCACTCCAGCCACTGAATCCAAGTCATGCTGTACATAGCTATCTGCTAAGGGGTCCTCACCTGGTGGAGAAAAATAAAAGCTGCAACCACAGGTAAGAGATGGGGCCTAATCCCATGCTAGCTATGAAAATGTCTAAGTGGCTTTGAATGTGGCAGCCAATGCCAACACTGAAGGCTGCTGTAATGGAGTCTGAAGGCCACTGTTTCAGTTATAACTTCTGGAATGTCAGGGAAAGAGTAAATGCATAAGAGGTATTTGAAGATCAGAATAGAGCTGGAAGGAAACTTGGAGGTCTTCTAGTCCAGCCCCCTGCTCAAGCAGGAGTCTCTATATCATTTCAGATAAGTAGCTGTCCAGTCTCTTCTTAAAAATCTTGAGTGATGAAGCACCCACAATGTCCGAAGGCAAGCTGTTTCACTGGCTAATTGTCCTCGCTGTTAGGAAATTTCTCCTTAATTCCAGGTTGCTTCTCTACCTTCTGCTTCTAAGTCAGTGATGGCGAACCTTTTAGAGACTGAGTGCCCAAACTGCAACCCAAAACCCACTTATTTATCGCCGAGTGCCGGGTGGGATGTGGCCCACTGGGTGGGTGTGGCTGTGGTGGTCATGGCAAACTGGGTGGGTGTGGCCAAAGTGGGCATAGTCACCTCGATGTTGCTCGTGGGGAGGGATGCCTGTGGGAGCCGGGCAGGGTTGGGGGAGATCCAGGGGGTCTCTGGCAGGTGGGGTGGTGGGCAGGAGGCTCGTCCTGTGAGGCGAGGCGAAGCAGGGTGGGGGTACCATTGCCGTGGGGCAAAACAAGGCAGGGGCCGGAGCAGCTGCTGCCTGACACCACCGGCCCCCACACACAGAGGCCAGCAAGCACATGGGGGCCAACGGTGTCTGTCAGCAGCCACAGCCTGCTGGCTCCTCGACCGGCGCACTCTGGGGCTCCACAGCCCACCGCCAGCAGTTCAGAGAAGCTGCCTCTGAGCTGGACAGCTGGTCGACAGCTGAGGAGGCGATGCAGTGGGTCGTGCCTGGGAAAAGGAGAGCATGCGAGGCCAGGAGGGACGGGATGGGGGGGAGGGAAACCAGCTGTGCCGGGATGCATCTGGCCACGTGGTACCTCAGGCGGCTGGTTGAAGAGGGATGGTTGCCATCTCTGGGGCATGGCACGCGTGCCCACAAAGAGGGCTCTGAGTGCTGCCTCTGGCACACGTGCCATAGGCTCGCTACCACTGTTCTATGGCATTCTAGAAATGCAATAGCAATTTTAAGAAAACCTTTTAAACGTCCCCCTCACCCCTCACCTTTCTCAAAGGCATTCCTGATCTCTGCTACTTGTGCTTGAGATCCAGGCACACGGAAAATACCTTCATGCTGGAGGCCTGAGTAAAGAAGAGAAAAAAATACCAAGGGATATTTTCAGTGAAGAACTCATGGTCTTCAAAGTTCAACTCCCAGCAAGGACGCATGGAAAGAGGAAGGAAGGAAGGAAAGGGGGTTAGCATAGGACAGCCTTACCATGGAGGTTGATGAAGCGGATGCAACTTTCCACCACAAGGGGCACTGCTTGGCCTGAGGCCTGGAGTTACAGGAAGGAAAGCAGAGAGTCACAAGATGTCATTCTCACAACACACTCAGGACTGCTGGGAGCTAGGTTCCTGGCTGTCATGATTGGGCCTGTTTGTTAATGACATCTTTATTCTGATTCAGCAGATATAGAAAAACAAAATGCTACAGCGGGTATAGCTAAGAAAACAAACTCTGATTAAGAATTAGTTGTCTGCTATCTTAGCTCTAAATGGGTTACTTGTAGTTAGATGAATCACTCCTTCAGATTCAAACTTTTATCTGCAAGTGGGGCAAGAATAGTATCTTAGGACAGTTGTAAGAATTGCTGTATTATAATACAATCTGCAGTAACTCACCACTGTAACAAGTGAATTGCTGTAATAGGTGATATAATGTGGGAAAAGATGGGTGAATAAAAATGGTTGCTACTGCTGACAGTATCGGTATCAGTAGCTTATTTTATATGTGTCTCTTCTCCACACTGTTGCTGCTTTGCAGACATGGGAAGTTTTGGAAACGAAGACAAAAAGCCTTTGTCATCAATAGCAGAAACAGAATGAGTGTGACCATCATTAGCAATGATCCCTCTTACTGTCAACTTCAACCATCTAAACAGTGTATATTTCTATATTCAGTGCAGCATGCACATTGGAGGGATGAGAAAAGTTGATTTAAATTGGATTTTGGGGCAACTGCTAACTAACTCAGTGGGCACAATTTGGCAAAGAAATTAGGACCTTCTAATTTAGCCAAGCTTATCATTACCCTGGGCTTTTGAAGAGAAGAATGTGACTAAGTCCCTGACAAAGTACGAGAAGTCCAAAATATCTTGGGCAAATAAAACTGAGAGAAGAAACTTTTAGAAAAGTAGGTCTTTTCTCTTTTTTTGTCAGGTACATCAATTGTACAGGACAATTGTGAAGATGAGAACCAGTTTGGTGTAGTGGTGTAAGGCATCAGGTTAGAAACCAAGAGACTCTGCGTTTTAGTCCTGCCTTGGGCATGAAGCCAGCTGACCTTGGGCCAGTCCTTCTCTCTCAGCCCTAGGAAGAAGGCAACAGCAAGCCACTCCTGAAAATTCTTGCCAAGAAAACTTCAGGGACTTGCCCAGGCAGTCACCAGGGGTCCTCCAGCTACCCTACTCTGGCCATTCTTGGAAAAAGAGTGGATTCCATGCAGTTAATTGCATAATTAGCCCACCAAATTTCCATTCTTCTGAGGAGAGCTTCAAAGCTTTAGACAAATCATTTTAATTTCTCCTTTAAAAACTACAGAACAAACTGTTCAGTCCATATAGCTTAATTTTACTTAATATGGAAATCTGTATTATTTTTAAACAATCCCAACCATGCCCCAGCTAAGAAAATTGCTACATATTGTCCAGAATTGTAAAATCAAAAGAAAAAAAACACACAACTTCCTCCCAGTTTCACTTTTTGCACAAATATGGCAATGAGTGAGGGGGAGGGGGGCAAAAAAGAATTAAGAGAGAGAACCAGGACTTTCCCTAGTTAGGCAAGCACTATACATCATAAAAAAAGTGAAGACAGCTCACCCCACCCCACCCCACTTCCGGTACCTACATTTATACATTTTTCTTAGTACTAGTATGAAAGCAGTTTGCTACCATCTCTTTCTAGGATGATGTGTTGATTTCCTACAGTAGCCTCTATGTTTGAACTGAGTCTCTACTGCAGGTGTGACAGCTCCTTGTCAGTGTGTGTGTGTGTGTGTGTGTGTGTGTGTGTGTGTGTGAGAGAGAGAGAGAGAGAGAGAGAGAGAGAGAGAGAGAGAGAGAGAGATTTTGTCTCTGTGCTTCATTTGGGGATCAAAGGAGATGTGGCTAGGGTCATTATAGTATCATCAGAGGAAGAAGGGGCAAAATGTTCACGTGTCTTCCCCATTTTTTTTTCACTAATAGCCAGCAAAATTGTTACAGAGACTTTCAACAAATTGGCACTCATTTTGCCCCTTAAAACCTCTTCAAATGTGGAAAAATATACAATCATTGCAGATGGAATTTTAAAAATGGAGTGCCTTTATCACAGGGGAGGTTTTAAAATACTTATCTGAAGACTGAAATGCCTCCAACTTCCTCAAACTGGGGAAACCCATTTGATGGTTTTGGCCCCAGGCACTTGTGAAACAAAACTGAAGAGCTATGAAGGCAGGGATGGGTAGGGGTGGGGATTCACATGTGGTTTGCAGACACATGTGGCTTTGCTCCATTACAATGGAGCAAAAGGACTCAAGGTGTTAAACACTAAGGCCCATTCACTGTTTAGTACAGAACAAAGTTGGGCAGAGGGGATAACAGGCAAAGTCTGTCTTTCTTTCTTTTACTTTCTTTTATTTCTTATTTTCTTATTTTTGGCAATTTTAAAATATTAATTTAATATTTTTATAATATATTTATTTAATATAGTAATGCACAATGACAAGATCAAACTACGACATTACATGTAATCTAAAGGTAGAAACAGGGTGCATATTCACAATGAGGATCGAAAGCTGCTAGTATGTCATTTTGCCCCTTCACTGTCATACATACCCTCTCTGCATATGATTGCAAAAAGACCTGGTAAAGCATAATGATTTCCCATAGGCATGCTGGGCTTTGAGTTCAAGTTCTCGTTTACAGTATTTCCAACATGTGGGTAAATTATGGGTGGAATCCAAATATAACATGGTAAGAGTAGATCCATTGAAATCAAAGAGAATTAAATTAATTGAGAAGAATTCAAATCTGTATGAGTTCAACAGATCACTTTAAGCACAATGTATGTCTAAATCAAACCCCAAATCTCTCTTTTTAATCTGTTTATGAAAACTAAAGTAGTGGTATGATTTCTAAACCATCAAATCAATCAAATCTGCATAAGCTATTAGTGGTGTGTGAATCAAACAATTCTGAAGAAAGACAATTTGTAGATTAAAGATCACAGCACGCAAATGATTAGAACAGGCCTTGCCTACAGGAAGAGGTAAAAATGAACAAATGGTTTTTGTTATCTAGGATCTGTTACTTGCAGCTATTAAATAAATTCTGGTAAAGAATGAACGAACGAACGAATGAATTTGCTTGATTAATTATGGACAAATATGAAGCAATCAAAAGCTTTTAGTTCAATCGCATTAGCGTATTTTAATACCCTTATTCTAATGCTATAAAGCAAATTCTGCAGAACCTTTTTTCACACATTGTTTACCTGGAAAGGTATCGTTTCTTTTCATATGTAATCAATATTTTATTTTATTGTTAATTTATGGGTATAGCTCCTGGTCACTGGCTGGTTAGGCAGGAAATTTTGGTTCAACTTACTTGGCTCAGGTCCCCAGAGTCATTCCTAAATTATCAGCTTAAAATTCAAAAGAAGTAAAGGACTCCAGGCTGTGATCCACAAGGTCCACAACAAGTTATGATGACAGCAAAATGATGACACACACATGGCAAATGCTGCAATGACACTTGTTGTCAACAAGCACATGTGTTTGCAAGATCTGGGTGATTATGTCATCATGCCTTATCTGCCCCTTTGCCTCTGTGGATGCTAATGCCAGCGCACTATTTCTTGGAGCACAATATTGCAACCATAAACAGCAAAAGCAGGGAGTGCTTGCCACAAAGTAGCAGGGACACAAATTCAAAGCTTTCCTATACAGAACTGATTTTTTATAGCCTTTTTTAATGGATTGAAAGAGACCATCAGACAATGGATAATATCTGGCTAAAACATGCATTCATGTCTTATCTCGAGAACACATCAAGATCTCCCAGTTACAGGTAAACATTTTTTACAAAGATGGAAGAGCGCATGTGCAAAAAATGCAAGCAAGGTAGCACTGCATGCACACATATGCACTTACATACAGAAATGCAGTATAAATATTCTGATATGCAAAGCATGCCTCATGCAAGGTTAGCACTTTATAGACCCACAAATGCTTGTAGACACACTCATACATAAATATATATATATGAGCAAGTGAGCAAGTGCACAAACACCCAGAATCATGGTGTGTGTGTTTTTTAATGCAAAAGTACAGTCCATCCCACAAGCACCCTTCCATGCCCCTTAGGGTGGCAGGCCTCCCCTATGCCCCACCCACCGAGTCAGGCTACCGTTTCCCACCGCCAGTCCTGTACCTGCTTCCGTGCCTGTAGCCTCCGCCTCCTTGGGCAGCAGGGACAGGAGAGACAGAGTGAGCAGACATGTTACAGGCAAAGGGAGCAGCAAAAGCCATTGGGGAGAGCCAGAGGCAAAAGCTGGGCCAGAACAGCGCAGAGTATTCACACTAGGCAAAGGGCAAGAAAGCAAGACTAGGAGCTGGGCAGGAGGGGAGCAGCTGAGGGCAGCAGCCGGTACCTCCAAGAAGGCCTGTAGGTCACCCTCGAAGAGCTGGTGATGATAGTGCGAGGGAGGGCGGGACCGCCGGATGCGCTGGGACTGTGGCCTGGAACCAACATTTTTGTGGTGTGGGGGAGGAAGGCAGATGTCAGAGCGTCCCCTCTAAACTGGAACGGTCTCCTCCCCAGAGTTCTGCTTGGATTCTCCATTGCAGAGTAGGCCTGAGGAATTCTTACAAGGGAAGGCTCACCACCGCCACCACCACCACCACCACCGCCTGAATCTGCAATTTTCATTAATCCCAGGATTTCTTTTTACCTGGCTAATTCTCTATCCACCGCAGCACCTGGGAAAGCAAGAAGAAAGAACAAAAGGAGACAGAGAAGTTAGATTTGGAGCCTTAGTGGCTTTATTCGGGCCTCTGATTTAGAGTAAAATCAGAGAGCTTGTTGCTCGTTCAGGATCAGCTTGTGGCTTCTACAGTAAGAATCTCATTGGAATGAACGCCCTGACACAGATTGCTTTCTCACTGGGGCCAGGCTTAGCAAGAATCTGGTTTCTGCTTTTTTTTTAGAAAATGTAAAAAGTACAACAAAGGGAAAAAGAAAAAAATAGTATAACATTTTAACAGAGAATAGTTACAATTCTGTATATACTTAATTTAATGCAAATATTATTCAAGTACCTATATATTTCTAATACATTTATATAACTATCTGCTCTTGTCCTACTCACCAAACCAATTCCATCTCTCTCAAAATATATATAAGGCTTTTAAAATAATACTTTCAATAAAGCACAGAATTTATATTTGATCAAGTAAACATGACCAAGGAAAGCCGTGCAGGAGAGAATCACAGATTTTACCTGAAATGCAGGCCACTCAAGGAGCGATCTGCATTCAGGATTCAAAGACTACACTGTATGTGTGTGTTTGTGTGTGTTTTACAGAAAGGAATGCAACTCCCCAATGGACTGCTGTCTCTTTCCTTAAGTGAAAACAATTTATAATAATAATAATAAAGTTGGAAGGGACCTTGGAGGTCATCTGGTCCAACCCCCTGCTCAGGCAGGAAACCCTATACCATTTCAGACAAATGGCTGTCCAGTCTCTTCTTAAAAACTTCCAGCGTTGGAGCATTCACCACCTCTGGAGGCAGGTTGTTCCACTGGTTAATTGTTCTAACTGTCAGGAAGTTTCTCCTTAGTTCTAGGTTGCTTCTCTCCTTGATAAGTTTCCATCCATTGCTTCTTTTTCCTGCCCTCAGGTGCCTTGGAAAATAGCTTCACTCCCTCTTTCTTTGTGGCAGCCCCTGAGATACTGGAACACTGCTATCATGTCCCCCCTCATCCTTCTCTTCATTAAACTAGACATACCCAATTCCATCAACCTTTCCTTATATGCTTTAGCCTCCAGTCCCCTAATCATCTTTGTTGCTCTTCTCTATACTCTTTCTAGAGTCTCAACATCTTTTTTACATCGTGGTGACCAAAACTGGATGCAGTATTCCAAGTGTGGCCTTACCAAGGCATTGTAAAGTGGTATTAATACTTCACTTGATCTTGATTCTATCCCTCTGTTAATGCAGCCTAGCACTGTGTTGGCTTTTTTGGCAGCTGCAGCACACTGCTGGCTCATATTTAAGTGATTGCTCACTAGGACTCCGAGGTCCCTCTCACAGTTACTATTATTGAGCAAGGTACCCCCTATACCAGTGGTTCTCAACCTTTTTAATGCCGCAACCCCCAACCGGTCGTAAGTCGAGGACTAAATGGTCGTAAGTCGAAGACTAAACCGGTCGTAAGTCGAGGACTACCCAACCGGTCGTAAGTCGAGGACTTTCCCTGCCCGGGAGCGCCGTGCATGCATGGTTCCGCCCCCTGCGCTGGCCGAGGTGTAGCTGGCAAGCGGCAGAGACGGAGCAGGCCGACCACCAGCTGGCCCAGCTCAAGGGAGGTAAGGCACCCACCGGAAAAGGGGAAAAAATGGCGGACAGCCTTGCTTGGCTACCCTCGTGAAATGGTCGATCAACCCCAAATGGGGTCGCGACCCATAGGTTGAGAACCGCTGCCCTATACTATACCTGTACATTTGGTTTTTCTTGCCTAAATGTAGAACCTTACTTTTTTCACCACTGAATTTTATTTTGTTAGATAGCGCCCAGTGTTCAAGTATGTCCAGATCCTCCTGTATCTTAAGCCTGTCTTCTGGAGTGTTGACTATTCTTGCCAGCTTGGTGTCATCTGCAAATTTGGTGATTTCCCCATCTATCCCCTTGTCCAAATCGTTGATGAAGAGATTGAAGAGCACTGGGCCCAGAACAGAGCCCTGGGGCACCCCACTACACACTTCCCTCCATGTAGATGTGGTTCCATTGAGGACCACACGCTGAGTACGGCCGGTCAGCCAGCTACGGATCCATCTGGTGGTGATGCTGTCTAACCCACATACTGAAGTCCAAGTAAATTATATCCACAGCATTCCTCTGATCCACTAATTTTGTCACTTGGTCAAAGAATGCAATAAGATTTGTCTGGCATGATCTGTTTTTGACAAACCCATGTTGGCTTTTAGTAATGACTTTGTTTGCCTCTAAGTGTTCGCTGATTTGTTGTTTGATTTATCTTTTCCAAAATCTTCCCAGGTATTGAGGTCAGGCACCACCTTTTCCACAGAGAACCTTGGGATCAGAAATTCTATGAAAAGGGTACCAAGGCAAACTTTTTCAGCAACCCGTAATTTTGAGGATATTTTGGGAGAAAGCATGACAAAGTGATTTATTCTTTTAGATATTATCAGGTGTTTCTCAAGTCCTTAGAAGCTGGATGGACAGATGGGTAGGTGGGTGGATGGATGGACAAATATATTAAATACCAATGCTAATCAAAGAGTACAGATATTGTCTATTCCTTCACACCTCACCTTTCTCTATCGCTTCCTTCATTTGGTCATGCTTTGCTTGCAATTTTGTTTGAATACTTCGTCCAGAGAGATATTCTTTGAATTTCTGTGCAAGAGATAGCATGAAATCTGTTATCAAAGAAAGCAGTAGGTTGAATGGGACAAATACCTCTATATACTGATCAAATCCAAGACATCTTTCTGAAGCTTTCAATAAATTGGAACCATACCAGGAAGACTGAATGGGACAGAACTTATCTTTCATCCTTCACAAATATTTAGAGTTTTGTTGCATCTAGCCACATTTAGAATGCAAGAAAGTGGCCCGGTCTCTTTTCTAGATTACTTAGATAATTGGAAAGAGCTAAATCGCCAATTTCAAAACTAGAAGGCATTCCACTATTGAATAAAAGAGTCAGAAACTGGTTTTCATTCAAATCAATCTTCTATCATTTTATTTTCACTCCAGTTCTCTATAGTACCTAATAGGTCAGAGATTCTCACTCTAAAGCATATTTGTGTTTCTCCATTCTGGAAGAGAAAATCCAAAGCCACTTTCTTTTTGCCTATGTTTCCAGAATGGGGCTGAAGGAAGGGTCTTTGGCAATAGGTCTTGCTCAGAACATCTCTGAAGATGCTGGACAGATGCTCAAGCAGAGATTAGTTCAGGGTAACACCCTATCAGTGATTTCATAGAGAAATCATTGTAGAGACCTATCAATAGCAAAAGTGACCTCATGTTGTCTTATATAAATAGGAGGAGGGTGCGTTATCATAAACAAGTTCTAGTGAAATCTAGATTAATTTAAACAAAATTAAGTGAGGCAGCATAACTATCTAGATGTATTAGGTTATGGTCATCTTTATGACGGCATCCTCATCTTTATGACAGCATAATTAAGGGCACATTAAGTTTAATTCTTTTAGGTATCTAGGATTCTACCATGATATAGAAGCTTTCCGTATCTTGCTGGTTGGCCCGGCGTTTTGCCAATGCTTGCTTCCCACCAGCATCAGAACCGGTGGACTTGAGTGACTCTGTAGACTGACAGCCTTGAAAGGCATCAAGTGCCTCTGGCTCCTCTGCTGTCACAAGATCTATCAGACTTTGCAAGGTAGCCTTCAGAGTCTTGTTGACCTGTGAAAGAAAATAGAAATTTCTATACCAAGAACCTTCTACAGCAGAAAGGTCCTCCTAAGAGACCAGCTACATTCTGATGGAATTCAGCTCTAGCACTAAGGGAATGGGAAAGGCATCTGCAGGACAGTCAGTGGCAGGAAATTTCTGCCACCCCAGCACTTCTCCTTTGCAGTTCCCAAAATTAATGAAAATTGATTTTTGAAATTGAAATTAAAACCTGAAAATTAATTCCTGCCCACCCCCTCTCAACTGTTCCTCACTCTCTAATGGCACCTACTTCATCTGTCTCCAGGGTGATGGCATTGAGGCGGGACTGAATGTGCTGGAAACGGGAAACTAGTTCATTTCTCAGTGGACCCTCAGCCCGGACTTCAGATACCTGAAGATAGAAAAATTACAAAAAAGGAAGAATAAGGGCCAGCCTGAGCAGAAAGCAAAAAATCTAGAACAAGAAGCTGAGAATCTTCTCACCTCATCACCTTCATGAGGCTGGTAGTCAAATGACAGAGGAGGGCAATAAGCTGCAGGGTTGGCCTCCATCATCCTGGACTTATCTCCCAATGGATCCAAAGCATCAACTGCCCCTTCAATGGCGCATAGGCCCTGTTGCCAAGATGCTTGGGCCCGTGACTCTGCGGCTAGGTAGGTCCTCAGTACTTTGCCCAGCGAAAGGTGGAAACCAAGGTCAAAACACTGGAACCATGTGATAAAGATATCTTTAGTTATCAAACCAGCCTGATGGTCATTAGGCTCCACTGTTGACTGATCCCCATATCTTTTCCAATGGCTGCACAATAAGACAACAGGCACAACTTTTGTTGTCAGTCCATCTTTTCTATGACTTGCAAATGATCATTTGCTATAAATGCAGAACCAATTATGAAATTGATAATAGTGAAGAAACAAAGTCACGATAAAGTGTGCAGTAGATTCTGCAAGAAAGGAAAGAAATTCTGCAGGATTTGGAATTTTGTGATTGTAAGATTAGAAATCTATAACATTTCCTGGTTTAGGACCACAGGAAGAAAGCCAGCCAAGTAGAATGCCCTTGAAGCTTCGTATCAGAAATTTATATTTCAATTTGGACAATTATATCCTAACACGGAAAACTCTGACTCTTTGTTGCCACCTAATAGTCATCTAAAATTTTGTAACCAAGTTACAGTAACCCTATTTCAGTTGGTTAGCAAAATTATCCCAGTATCTTTTTCAAGCTTTCCATTTTCATCTGTGAGGGCTAGACCTGTATCATTTTTAAATGGAGAATGCCCCCATTAAAATAACTGTTAAAATATGGTAGACACTGCCTTTTCCAAAAATAACCATTTAAGAGTTACAGGGAAACGAGCCAACTTCTCTATACTGTATCTTTTAAAACAGCGGTCCCCAATCTTTCTGGCTCTGCAGATCGGTGGCGGAGGCGGAGGCGGGGAGGGGGAGAAGAGGAGATGATTTCACATGCGCGTGCACCGCTTGCACAAATGCAGCTGAGTGCACACTCTTGCCTGCCAGTTGTGCAGCCCAGTTCCCAACGGCCTGCAGCCCAACATCGGGCCCCAGACTGGAGGTTGGGGACCCCTGTTTTAAAAGGTACCTACGTCCCACAGCCTTGATCCAGCGGACTCTCTCCTAGTCCAAAACCCTTTTTGGAACTATAGTTCTGTGAAGAGAGTGCACGAAACCTATCAGCAATTTCAACATTCCCATCATACCGAAGGTTGCAGGATACTTTAGACAAGCCATGAAGTTACAACGGAAGAAGACTAGTATACATTTGTCATATACATGGACTCATGCCTTTATATAAACATTGACAAAAGGAATCCATAGGAAGCCAATGTTTTGGCAGCCAACATTTTAGTGCTAACCCCTATATTGCTGACACAGGATGGGCATGGACAGAATCGACTCACATCTAGCAGGTCGGCCACATCGCGTACATAGTAGTTGCTCATGGCAGAGTTAGCAGTGTGTAGATTCAACAAGTAATCATTCCGAGCCTTGGCACATTTCAGCTTGCTTTCCAGGAATTTTGACTGTCTCTGTGAAGATCAAGAAATCATTAGGTTTTAAATTCCAGGCTGTCCTTCCTTCTTCCCTCCACTTTGCTCCACTTAGTACTTTTGCAAACAGCGTTCTTTTCGTCCTGATAAATAATGGCAACAATTTCTCATAACGAGAACAACCTCCTTCCTAGCAGACATTGTGTGGTAAATCACTGAGCAAGAAGGGAGAAGATCATCTCTAAAATCACTGAAGAAAATCACTGGACTCGGTTTTATAAGTGTTTTATGACCGTAATAGAGACACTATGATCGTTAAGTGAATCCAACAAATCCAATGAGTGTTTTTTGCTATTTTCAGTTGGTTTCACAAGACTGCAGGATGCTGCAACCAGTTGGAAATGCAAGGTGGATGCCAAATGCATGAAATGCGGTCCCATGGCCATGGAATGTGTGTGGCAATCGTAACTTCAAGGGCCATTCATAAGTAGCTTTTTGGAAATCCAACATAACTTCAAATGGTTGTTAAGCAACCAGTTATAAATTGAAGAATACCAATATCCTATTTCCTGCGATTCAGGACTCCTCTGTGAGTAGGGACAATGCAAACACACTGTCTACCTCAGTGGTTCTCAACCTTTTTAATGCCGCGACCCCAACCGGTCGTAAGTCGAGGACTAAACTGGTCGTAAGTCGAGGACTAAACCAGTCGTAAGTCGAGGACTACCCAACAGGTCGTAAGTCGAGGACTTTCTCTGCCCGGGAGCGCCGCACATGCGTGGTTCCACCCCCTGCGCTAGCCGAGGCGTAGCTGGCAAGCGGCAGAGACAGAGCAGGCCGACCACCAGCTGGCCCAGCCCAAGGGAGGTAAGGCACCCGCCGGAAAAGGGGAAAAAAATGGCGGACAAAAAAAATGGCAGACAAAAAAAATGGCGGACAGCCTTGCTTGGTGACCCTCGTGAAATGGTCGATTGACCCCAAATGGGGTCCCGACCCACAGGTTGAGAACCACTGGTCTACCTTGCACCACCCCAGCAATTCCATTGTTTCCATTGTTAAAATGGCACGTTTTGAGATGTAAAAAAAAATCAGACCAAGATAAATCACTTCAGAACTTTTTCTACATACAACATATATAAGCGGCATAATTCAAATGAAAAACAAACTGAAATATTTTAGGGGGGGAAATAATAAAATACATACAATAGGAACTAACGATAGTAAGCACTGATCAAATGGATTCATGCAATATAATCTAGGCCAATCTGTCATCACCTCAAGAGTGAAAGCTGCAAAGCTGCAGCATGAACTTCATTTAGATGCAAGACGTTAAGACCGATGTATCCTCCATGACTGCAAGAAAGTCGAATCCTTAGGACTTAAACAAATTTTCTTCCACATTTCTAAGGGACATAAAGGAAATTCTGGCAAACTCAATGGGCTGCTATCTGGGTGAGCTCAGTTTGCACTAGCATCCTAAAATGATTAACGGATTTACGTGAATGTTGGAACAACAGTGTGTTTAGTAGGGGAGAACTTGTAACCTATGCTAGTGTTTCTTATAGACAAGTGCTATCCGTTTTCTTATTTAAAAACAGCCTTGTGGGATGGAACTAACCTGCCTCACAAAAGTTTCATATCAGCCCACCAACAGCGGAAGAAAGAACCAAAGAAAAAGGAACTGGCTTGTGGTCTGAACTTACTGGCTCAAATCATTGCAAGGTAGGAGATGGTCACAGGTTTTGGTTGACCTCAATTGCCACCCAATCTGTGGTCTCCCAAAACTTTCCCCCTTATACGGGGAGATTCTCTGGTGCACTTTTGAAAAGGAGCCTCTGGTCATCTCTTGGTCCCTACCCCTGGTCCCTACCCCTGAAGCTGGAATGAAAAGCTCCATGAGTTGCCTCTTCCCAGGAACAATAAACTACAGATCCCTCCTCCCTAAAACTCTCCAGCTCAAAATAGGAAAGAAAGATTAGGACTTATGGGCTGCACTCACACAACATATTTAACCTAATTATTAAATTTTCTGCATTTGTCATCCAATATACTGAGCCACAAACAAACCGAGTGTGTTCATAAAACACATTAACCCACAAAAAAAACTAAGAACTAACACACACAAATTTATGTTATGCAAATGCCTTTTCTCCTGATCCAGTAAAGCATGCTCTGTGAACAGGTTGATAGCCCCACAGCTCTAAATCAAACTAATTTACGCCAATGTAAGTCCTAGTATATTCAGTGAACAGTACTAGCCTCTTTACAAAAAGACCCGGTCTGTATGATCACAATTTCCAGCACTCCCATCCCCACTTTCTAGCTACCTTTTCCAGGAGGCGCTCCACCTTCCGAAGTGAAGTGCGACGGGGGTTTTTGTCAAGTCCTGCCCCACCCGGGGATCCACTAGGATCAGAATGCTTTCCGCCACTGCGTTTCTCCTCTTGCCGTTCAGCCTCACGCAGCTTTGCCTCAGCATTCAGACAATCAATGCGGTATGTCTGGTATGACTTCATAGCCTACAAATTGACAAAAGCTAAACAGCTCAAAATTGCCAATCTTTGTTAAGAAAGAAGGACAAAATTTAATCATAACTTTAGAGGAATAAATAAGCTGAATTTGAGCCAACAGTAAAATGTGGCTACAAAAATGCAGAGGCGATTACCTCTTCAGAAGTACAATTTTCAAATCATGAGAAGTAACTATTTAGTTCTACTGAATTCTGCTTTGGTTAGACCTTTTTTTAAATACTGTATCCAGTCTGGGGCACCACAAATAAAAGGATTCATAAAACTGAAATTGATTTAAAGAAAGGCAATCAAGATGATTGGGGACTAGAAACTAAACATCAGGAAGAAAGATTTAAGGAGGTTGGGTTTTTTAGTCTCTAGAAAAAACAAGGGAGAGTGGATTCAATAGCACTCTTCAAATATACAAAAGGATGCCACAAAGATGGAGGCCAGGCTTGTTCTTTCTCAGAAAACAAAATATGGGTTAAATTTCAGGAAGACTGATTTCAACTAAGTATCAGAAAAAATTTCCTGAGCACTTGGGCAGCAACATCAGTTGCCTAGAGCAGGAGTCCCCAACCCCCAGTCTGTGGACCAGTACCGAGCTGTGGCATGCCAGCAACCGGTCCGCACAAACAAGCAAAGCCCCATCTGTGAGATGCAGGCAGCATACAAAACCATACATCTCCGGTCCACGGAAAAACCTCTCTCCATGGAACCAGTCCCTGGTTGCCAAAAGGTTGGGACCTCTGGCCTAGAGAGATGGTGCGCTCCCCATTACTAGTATTGTTCAAGGCAACACTAGACAGCCATCTGTTGGGAATACTTGAATATGAATTTCTGCTCCAAGCAGAGGGTTGGACTTGATGGCCTCAGTGGCCCCTTCCATCCTAAATGCATAGTCTGGGAAAAGGGGCATCACAGTCTTAGAATGAGACTAAATGAGATGACAACTGCAGGATAGGTACTTTCTTCCCCACTTACCATCTGCAACTCTGAAATTGCCTTCAGGAGCTCATCCTGCATCTGCTGTTCCATCTCTTTGCTCTGACCAAGGAGAAAAAGGGAGGAAAAATTAAGATAGGCATCCTTGGCTGTGCATAGTCTACTCAACTATAGGAAAAAACAGAGACATTGTAATTGTAGCAGGCTGAGAATATCAGCTTTATTTTTTAAGAAAACAAGTATTTAATCCTTATTGTTATGGAAATATAGTTGCAAGTCAGCAAGCAATGCTTGAGAATAATCATAAACATGGCAGTGATTAACAAGGATTTCCAGTGACCGAAGGGTAGGTAGGTCTTCAGTGCTCAGGCAGTTCTTGGCTTCCCTCCAATGACACAAAGGATTTACATAAGCAGTCTACATATACTTTAAAAAACGATAAAGGGCAGTCAATTCAGACTCTCACTGCATAAAACTACAAACTATCCTAGCAAGAAATGGTTGAATACAAGCAAATTCAGATGTAATAGGAAAACACGGTTTCCTGTTTTATGATGGTGTATGTCTAACCTCAAAGAAGTAAGGTCTTAAAAAATAACTTATCACACACAAAAAACACCAAACCTTCATTCTGCATGCTGCCCTACATTCAGAGAACTGTGATTTGCTGACAACATAATGTCCTCCTTATAGTATGAAAAAGGAAGAGAAGGGAGAGATGGAAACATACTAGCCTGGTGCTCACACCAAGTCATTCATTCCTTAGAAAAGCACAATACAGTTGTATGTGTGCCTTTGAGTCAGTTTTTAACATGTGGTGATTGCCTGCACAAGTCCCTGCAGTTTTCTTGGTAAGATTTCACAAGTGGTTTGCCACTGTCTCCTTCTTAGGCCTGAGAAAGAATATCTAACCCAAAGTCACCCAGCTGGCCTTGAACCTCAGATGGGTGTGGAACTCACAGTGTCCCAGTTTCTATACTGATGCCTTCATCACTACACCAAACTCATTCTCCAGTTTTCACAGCCTGTTTCTGTAAAACAGAATCCTAGTATTGCTTGCAGTGTCTGTTTCCTGACCTGATCAATCTAGCAGGACTAACACCTTCTTAACAATCCCATTGGATCAAACCAAGGTTAGAGAATACCTGAATCCTTTAAGAGGATAGCTTGCCTGATAGGTTTGCCTGTTTTATGCTACATTTAACACTTCATGGGAGCATTTGGGCCTGGCCACTCAATTTTCTTCTCTTTGAGAGTTCTCAATTATAATGTTCTCATGCATTCAATTTACAGGGTGGTAAATGCTTGGCTGAAGGCAGCATGTGCTGAGCCATCTTATACTTTTTGAATGGCAAATGTTCATCTATTGAGTATAGTTGTCTTCTTTGCCTATATAGGTAAGACTTAAATAATCAGGAGTTGTGATCCATTGACAAAGAGAAGGCTTGCAAAGTGCTGGATTTGTGAGTACATTGTTTGCAGATCAGAATCTAGAAGGTAGTTTAGTGTTAAGAGCCAAATAAAAAACATAGGAATTGTGCATGACTTTGAACTTGTGGTGAGCAAGATACAAAACTCAGAGGGAGTATGGAGCTGCACACAGAGATCTCAAGGAGATACTGAATAGAAATAGCACATTGGGCTCAGAGTATATTTGAGCCCATCCTTCATAGTGGCATGCCTCTCCATACACAACACCTGTGCTTTTGGTGCTGGTATTTCACAACCATGTTCCAGGTCACCAAGCACTGCTTTGCCAGGTAAGGAACTGGATATGAGAAAATATTTCCCACGATTACTTAACAATCACAGAAACAGTAGCCAACCTCTGAACTGATCAGGAGAAAACTAGGGAAAATATTTTGACACAGAAGCCAGAGAATCATAACAATTCTTCTTTTTGTCCACTTCCCCTTTTCAATCAGGCATAATAACTGGCTGAGGGCAAAGGGAGATTCCAGCAAGAGCAAGGCCGAGGGACTGTATGAGCTACAAAGAAGCAGCCTTTGTTCACGTCTCGGATTCTGTACAAAATCTAACTTTAACAGACATATCAAGCTGACTTGAGAATGGAATCCACCTTGCTCTCACTCCAAAGCACTTACTTTCCGGGCCAATCGCCCCACATCCTCGCTGATGTGCACCAACCGAAGCACCAAATGCCCTGTGTAGATTTCACTCAGTGCTCCATGATCCCGGCTTGCCTGCCGTGTTTGATTCAGTATTGTATACCAGCAATTCAAAGGAGAAGGGAGATTCTGATCCTTCCTGCATGTAAAGAGGGAAGCCCTTTTAATCTCTTACTGCAGGAATAATGCACTTAGTATCTGCATCCTTAGCTTTTATCTTTTATTTCTCTTCCTAATTCTTGGTTTTTTTTGTTCTATTGCTCTCCACCATTTAATTCCAAGGAAGTAGTTAGTACCTGAGACTGGTCTTGGCCAAGTCTGGTAGTGTGCTGGATGAACGTCAACTGTCTAAAAATAGACAGTCAGGAAGTAGTTGGGCTATGGAAATGTGGTCAGGCTGTTCCAGATCAGGTTATACTAACTCTGAAAGAGGAGGTCTGCAGGGTGGGGGGAGATCCAAAGCTGCCTCTCCATGGTTGTAACAGTGGCAAGGAGTTTGTTTGCACAACCACATTTAGGGTACCAACTGAGACCATTCCTAAACCATTTGGACCTGACAACAATGATCAAACCTTGGTCATAGCCTAACATGACTGCTGTGTTGTGTTTCACCCATTTGCATCATAGATACTTTAAGATTAAAGTACTGCATACAAACAAAAACAATCAAACATGGCTGATAATTGTCTGTTCTATTGTCCCATCTACTACAGCAATGTAGTAACAAGATTTAGGCATCTTTCACTCTTCCTGCTGCTCAACTTCCATGTTCAACCTATTGTTGGAACTATGCATCTACACATTTTTTCCTCGTAAGAAGGAGAGCTGCTGTTCGTGTGCTCACATCACACTGGTGCATCAAACCAAGTATTGCTGGTGAAGTAACCTAGTCATTTTTTCCTTCTATTCAATTGTGTCTGATTCTTGGAGACTTCCTGGACCAGTCCTTGCAGTTTTCTTGGCAAGATTTTTCAGAAGATTTTGCCTACTTCCCAGAGATGAGAGAAAGTGACTGGCCCAAGGCCACCCAGCTGGCTTTTATGCCTAAGGCAGGACTAGAACTTGTGGACTTTTAACCACTAGACCAAACTGGCTTCCAATCTAGTCATAATATGAAGCATTTGTATCCTCTGGGATAAATTGTTGAATATAATGTAGGGTCACACAAAGTTAGTTGCAGATAATGTCATTAATCATCCTGCTATAGAAAGTCTTAACCCCTGCCATCAGCCCTTCCATCAGCAATCCATCTTCGGCCATCCCATCAGTTGTTTTCTCCACTGGTGACCACCTCCAGAAATATTTTTTTAAAAATAAAATAAGCAAAATCTAGCTTTCCTTAGCAATATCAAAACTGCTTTTAAGAAAGGTATTTCATGGATATGATTGATACTTTCTGCTTAATTTCTCAGAGGAGGTCACCACCCATGAGAACCAAGCAGGGTGAAATAAGCCTTTGCAGTTTTCTTGATAAGATTTTGAAAATGGCCATTGGTTTCTTCACAGGGCTAGGATTGAGGAGCTGGCTCAGTGTCACTCACCTGGCTTTCTTGCCTAAGACAGGTAAATGAATACAGATTGATATTATTATATACTCTGGACCTTTACATTTGGAGATCCTTCTTCTATATTATGAAATTCTGATCAATTATAATTATGTTAAAGTATTAATCAATGTTTTATTCTATATTTGTAGTGCACTTAGTTATAAGCTTATGGCAAATAAAATTACAGTTACTGCCACTATATGGGTACTATATTCTGTCAGTATGATCAGCACCTCATTCATGTCAAGCACCACATCTGTTTCAACCTGTTCTCCTGACTATTATTCTTCAAATATCCAGGGATTTTTTTGTAATACTTTTTAAAGCAATTATGGTTTTCATATGCTGTTACATAAAATATAGGTCAATATTGTTGTACTTTCAATTTTCTTTATGAAATATTCCTAAGAGGAGGGCTCATATTAATTGACAAAAAAAAGTCAACCCCAGGAGTTTTCTATCAGAAGTATGAAACTGATTCACGGGTTATGAAACTTGCTCCACTAAAACTGAATTGGGGTATTGACTGAAGAATATGTAAAAGGTCAAAGGGATTATGAGAGGGAGTGCATCCCATATCTTTAGCTCTCCCAAGAGCCTGGAAGTCTGGGAAAGATTAATCAGTTTTCTAACAAAAAGGAGAAGGGGCAGGGATGACGCATGATGGTGTGAACCTAAGCACACCGACAGGAAACTGGGCTAATACGAAACATTACAACAATAAGGCTTACTGGTCACCATTTCATGAAGTTTCTATTTCTTCCTGTATAGCTCCTTGCTGTAATGTCTCATATATAATAATATATAATCACCACTGCACTGACTTAAACACAAAACAAACCCTTGCCAGGAAACTCCAAGAGTCAAACTCTTGAAACTTACTGTTCAATAATGTCTCTATGGTTTTTTTTTCCAGCTTTTTCCCATGCAATCACCACTCTCAAGTTGTCTCTGCAGAAGTTCCTTCTCAACACCCCCTGAAGAATCCAAAAATTCTAACCTGAAATTCTGATGCTCCTTGGAGCCACGTATCTTAGCCGAGAAGCGTTCAGACAATTTCTCAAGTCCTCGGGAATATTCTTGTTCCACTTCAGCCTTCCGGCGCAGGAAGTCAGCCACATCTTGGAGCAACTGTTGCCGACTCTCTGCCTGAGAGTCAAGACCTCGGACTTGCTCCCCCATCTGCCAGCGCATTTCTGAGAGTGAAGTACAGATTATAGCAGAGAGGAAGGTTTGGAGAACAAAAGTTTCGGTAACTCATCTTAGGTTGGAGCCATTTTCCTAAAACATTGCTCTGGTGGGAGTTGCGCTCCTCCTGAAAATGTTGGTTTGTGGGTCTTCCTGAACCTATAGCAGCTACTTCAGTAGCAGCTGGAAGCCATGACCAGAGACCCTTCACGCAGCTTTGGCTGACACATCAGTTACAACCATACCTGGATCAGGATGCCCACCGTAAGTAAATCCCATCTTGATTACCACTCAGTTGCCTACTATAGTGTAATTTATGTGGAGATAGTTCTCTTTCAAGACGATTTGGATGCTGCAACTAGTACAAAATATGTGGCTAAACTACCTGTGGAATAATCTTGCCAATGTCAAGTAACACCAATTCTGATGTTGTTGCATTTATTATTGATGCAGTTTCCAGGCCTAAATCAAAGTGTTATTTGATGCAACATCAGGATACCTCAGGCGGAATGGTGCGGCCAACTCACTGTGAGACAACTCGCTGAGAGACAATTCAACAATTCAATTTAATTGTTTAAAATAATTTAAAAAATATTGTAATTTCTGTCATTCACATTTCATTTTGTCCTTCCATTTACATCATTTTTTAAATGAGTCTATTCCCTCATTTTTTTGATATTAGCATAACTCTTGTCCCACAAGTTTTCCCGCAGCGAGTTGGACCCAGCGAGTTGGCTATGGCAAGTAGGTCAAGCCAATTTGGCTGCGCTGAGTTGTCCTAGATCCTACATCAGGCAATGCCTTGCTAGAACAAAATCTTCCCTCCTGGCTCAGACACACAGAGAAGGCCTGTTAAAGGATTCTCCTTCAAGAGATGTAAGTGAGAAAGCAGACTTTCTCTGTGGCAGCCCCATTCTTTGGAACCTTCTCGCTATGGAGTTATGTGGCTCTTGCAATTTTTCCATTTCATAGAGAGATGAAATCTATTTCTGGAAGCCATTATTCCAAATTGATTGTTAGGCCAGAGATATGTGAGTATGACATGATCATTTCATTATATTATTGTATTATGGTTGGTTGCACAGTCAGATGTTGAGACCGGATTTGGCAATTTTATTCACCTATTGATTTATTATTTCTATAATAGCTGCAATTATTTTCCTTGCTTTGTTTTATTATTTTTACAAGGTTTTTTTTTTGCCACCCAGCGTCCACTAGGATTAAGGCTGGATATAAGCACTGCTGAATAAATAATGGTTTTAGGAAAAGCTGAAAGGAGGACCATTGCAACATGGAGTCCCATTCAGTTAGCTTTTCTCTTCTATCAAAGAAGTTATTATCTAGTTTCCAAAGCAAAGAATACATTTGCAATCTTGCTTTTAGACTGAGCGTAATCTTCTCTGGTGGTCACACTAAGTCGATATTGAATTATCAATCCTCATGATTTAGTGAATGAACCACTCAGTATTTTTAATACCATGGTGTGGATTTTTAAAATATAAAAGGTCTTTTCATCAATTTTACTACTTAAAAAGAAAATATAAATGGGGGGATGAGTTTTTAGCACAGAGAGCAGTCCATTTAGTATTATTTTCATTCAGCTTCTGTTATGAATTGACATCTGTTTTTACAACTCAAAGTTACTTATGGCAAGAATAAATACAGGTAGTCCTTGATTTACAACAGTTCGTTTAGTGACCGTTCAAAGTTTACAATGGCACTGAAAAAAGTGACTTATGACTGTTTTTCATACTTACGGCCATTGCAGCATCATAATCACTTGATAAAAATTTGGATGCTTAGCAACTGGTTCATATTTATGACAACTGCAGTGTTTCGGGGTCATGTGATCAGCTTTTGCGACTTTCTGACAAGCAAAGTCAATGGGGAAGCCAGATTCACTTACTGTCGCTAACAACTGCAGGGATTCATTTAGCAACTGTGGCAAGAAAGGAGACAAAATGGGGGGAAATTCACTTAGCAAATGTCTCACTTAGCAACAGAAATTTTGGGCTCAGTTGTGGTTGTAAATTGAGGACTACCTATACATCTGTACAAAAACTACTGTGTGCTTCTGCAATAATTCAATTCCCCTCAACTTCACATTAATATCTATTTGGTCAGAAAACAGGAATATATTCATACACTTTTCAGCCGTGTTATTCACTGGAAAGTTAAATAATGAAACACCCCAGGTAGGAAACACTTCCAGGTTTGTTAACAAAATATAAACTAAACATAAATTAAACATTTCCACTCTACATCAGTATGCAAATTAGTTATCTCCTGACAAGCCCTCTATTATTAGGATCTTCAAAAACATGATGTAAGAGTCTTAAGACAGCATCTTTTTAGAGGCAATATTGAGAGACTTCTTTAAAAATGCTGTCAGTTTCACAACTTCCTTCAAGAAGAGAATTCACAAGGATGCAACACATTACAGCTGGGAAGAAAAAAGAGAATCAGTCAATAATTGAAAGCAGACACCTCCCTCTTTGATTTGGGGGCCCTGATTTCCCCATTGTAGTTTATACAAAGAGATTTATATTACAGAGGGATTGGGATGCATTTCTTAGTAGCATGAAAAATGTTCTCTGGATACACTTAGGGATTCTCTGCTATTATTTTCTTGTATACAAGTAAGAGATAAGTCCTGACATATATTATTTCCAGAAGGAGGGTAAAGAAATATAATGCAGAAATAATCCTGCACTTCTTATCTGCAAGCTTAAGAGATTAAGGAAACAACAGACACCTTACAGCAGAATTTCAGATGCTCTTCTGGCATCCATAAATTCCACAGATTTTACCACTTAGGTAAGAGGATTTCTCTCCCCGCATGTTGTGGATCATCAGAGCTCATAAACAGAAGGTCTGATAATGAGAGAGAGAAAAAATTATACACAGAGAGAGTGCTTCTTTGCAAACAGCCATCTTAAGAACTCTCATATGAAATTACAAGCATAGAACAGTAAATAGGCACCGTACCTAACAATACCTTGAGACTTACAAACACAGGTGTCCAAGACCAAATTCTGGCTACCTTCAGGAGTCAAGAAGTATCTGGACACAGCAAACACACAAGTAAGGAAGCAAAGAACAAATCCAGAAATTAGCATACTTGATCCCTAAGGAAGCATCTATGGGGCTTTCAAAGCCAAGCTGAGCAACAAACTATAGGCTCAGTTCCTGCTAGAGAAAAAAAGTGCTTTAGAAATGCTGCTAAGTTTCCTCTGGATGGATGGGAACTCCACCACTTCTTGGATTCTGCAGTTTCCCCCTCCGACCTATTTGAAAATGGCACAATTAGGTAGTATAACTAATACAAATGGCTTTTACAGCTTTCTGTATCATCTGGTCCCCACTGTTTTGGGTCTTTTATCTGAACTATACTGTGTTCTGCCAGACCACACATAGAGCAAAGAACAGATAGACGAGCTAACTTCTGGTAAAGACCAGGCAATGTTCAGGAGTCCTTTTACCATAGCACCGACACTCTTTCACAACAACCCCAATCAAGGCAGTCTTCTCTACTTCCAGTGAATGGTGAGGCTGAGACATGAGGACTGTTTGAGCTCCCAGATCACATCATTTCCTCTTTTCTTTGCACTTTTCTCTATATTCAGGCCCAAATTCTGCTGCTGGTAGCATAAAGTCATAGCTGCATCTCCATAGGCAAGGAATCCATCTCACGCCTTTTTTTATCACCAACAGAATCACCACCAGAACATTCCTAGATTCTTCATCATCATTGGCAATTCATGGGACTATGAAGGCTTCTCTCCCCTTACGTGCTACGAGATAAGCAACTTCTGTATTCAAAATACCACAGTGGGATTATCCCTTAGTTGCTTCATGAGAGAGACAGACTGAAATCTTGACTCATACAAATACCATGTATGATCTGGCTTCAGTTGCCTCAGGAATGGGATTTTGAGTAGGAAAAGAATTAGGATGAAAGTAGGGCATCCCTCTATTCTCTGCTTACATCAGCGGTTCTCAACCTATGGGTCGCGACCCCATTTGGGGTCGATCGACCATTTCACGGGGGTCGCCAAGCAAGGCTGTCCGCCATTTTTTCCCCTTTTCCGACGGGTGCCTTACCTCCCTTGGGCTGGGCCAGCTGGTGGTCGGCCTGCTCCGTCTCTGCCGCTTGCCAGCTACACCTCGGCCGGCGCAGGGGGCGGAACCACTCATGCGCGGCGCTCCCGGGCAGGGAAAGTCCTCGACTTACGACCAGTTGGGTAGTCCTCGACTTACGAACGGTTTAGTCCTCGACTTATGAACGGTTTAGACCTCGACTTACGACCGGTTGGGGGTCGCAGCATTAAAAAGGTTGAGAACCACTGGCTTACATGATGGTACAAAGGTGGCATAAATACCACTATCAGTCTATGATGTGAAGCAGTAATTGAGGTGGGGAGCAGTTGAGAGCCAGACTTTTTAAGGCAAAGATTGCAATTAAGTCAGCAACCAAGAACTGCTCAGCATTTAAGGTCAAGCAGCACATGGCAAAGGGTCCATTAAATTGTAGGGTAGGTTAGAGACAGGGTAAGGACTATTTCACCATACAAAACCCCAGGATATTAATTTATGCTACCTGGGGAAGAATCCTCTCTCCATCTTTCCTAGTACGAGGCCATATGCTGGACCTGTAACTTGTGAACTGTTCCTGGGCTTTAGCCTGGCCATGCTGTGTCAGTTTCCTACCTCCTGTTTATTAAGCCGATCACGCAAAAGGTGAGTGAGGATATTTCTTTTCTTCCCACTGGTTAGACTTAATCTTCCATTTCTAGCCCCTTTTGTCCCAACTGGTATTTATGTTTGTATGCAAACGCTTTCTCTTTTTAAGTTCTTCTTGAACCTCCTATGGTTGCTTGTCAAATTTCTTTTTTCCTGAATAGGTCTTGATTCCCCATCCCAGGAAGCCAAACTTGGGAATGGCATTAGCAAAAGAGTAACTAATCTGGACAGCAGGATTGCTGGAGGGCAGTGTTGCGTCAAGGGCGTGTGGTACCTAGCTGACATTAATTGATAGCACCACTTCCCACCAATGTGAAGATCTGTATGTTCAGAATGATTTGGAAGGCAGGCTGGTATTGGTGCCTCCTAGGTTTTGGTATCCTAGGGCAATGCCTATTCATCCTTATATTCATCCTTATTCGTTAGGCAACCCTTCCCTGGATTACTCTGTGATATGAGTGTGATACTGCAGAATTGAGTCCTGGTAAGAAAGTCTCTTGTCTTTGAGAGTGACAAAATCTTGGAGAGCATATTTTTATATCTATTACTGGTACCAACATGTTTCTAAAAAAATAATAATCAGAATCTCATAGAGCATAGACAAACCTCTTAAATGAAACATGTAAATTACTTCATGACATTATGTGCTAAAAGTATTCCAAACATAAAAGTTAACATGATGAATCTTTTTTTCTTGTAGATGATGATGAGCAATTTATTTGCAAAAAAAAGCCCCCAATTTCCTGCAATCAACCAAGCTGAAATGACAGACTTAATTGGTTGCCTTCCCTTTTCTCATCATAGCAACAAATAAAGCTCTCAAAATAAATGCCATTTGTCCTTTGTTTACTGCAACACACATCTAGGAATCTTTCCTTTAAGTTAAAATCCGTGATGTTTTAAGATCATTTCATCTGCTTCCAATATGAAGAAATAAACTAATTTTATATCAGTTCAATGAATTCTTGTCATCAAGAATTCTTCTTGTTCTAAAGCGGTAAATATTACCAATGCAACTACTATTTAATAAACTAGTAGTGTCTTTAGTTTTATGCAACCAACACATATCTGTTCACAAATTAACCACATGATCTATGATCTCTTCCATCCAGGTCAACAGGCAATTAATTTTTAATTAATTTTTCCAACACAATATTCTCTATATGCAAAATGATTTCTCTTTAACCATAGGATTGTTGTTGGAGGTCAGCTAATACCAGTTGATTCCTCTCATTTGCCAAGAAAAGCAACAGAGTTTGGATACTGTTTTTGGAGGTGTGTGAGATGCCTTTCATGCATTGTTAGCTCTTTGCAGACCAGGGCTTTTGCTGTAAGAGTCAACTGAGGAAATGTCAGAAAAATCCTACTAGAATAGCTGAACTTTATATGGGCTTGATCAGAGTCAAATTAATTGTGCACTACTACTATTTAACATCAGTTTGAATGTGATTGGTTAATTCTGGGCACAGCCACATCCCTACTTATAAAAAGGCATGCACACTTAAACACATTATTACAAATTTTTTATTGTTATTCTTTTCCCAAAACAATTTTAGTTTGTTTTTCAATTGAATTGTACAGTATATGTGTTATATTAAACTAAACCTGGCATTTTAACAGGATTGAGTAAACTTTTTATATCCACTGTAAGGTTAGAAAAAGTTGGACTACAGCCCCTCTTAATTTCATGCCAGGACCGTTTCTCATAATTTATCAATAAGCTAACTTTCTTAGGAAACAGAAGTTTTAAAGAATACTATCACATTTCTGCATGTTACTTCCCATCTACAGCACCCCCCTCCCAATTTGGTATAATAGTGTTAAGTAAGAACCATAAACCTGTGTAACAGTCTAAAAATCAAGGCTAGTAATTCACTTAATGACAGCTATAAAAACAAAATATGACGTATACCAAGGTAAAACCAAAAGCAAAATCAAGTTGGATTTGATGCAGAGAGGCACAAATTGCATGAAGATCACACTATTACAATCAAGCTATCCAAAAGCCACACCTTGGAGCAAAATTGGATATGTGCTTATTAAATTACGTAACAATGCTGAATGTTAAACATTGCTTCTCAGTGATTCCAGCAAGCATGAATATATAATTGAGTATCATGACAAGTAGCCTAGACCTACATAAAGAGAAACCATGGCTTCAAAACCTATGCAAGAAGGAAGCCCATTCTTACTGAACAATCATTCCTATAAATTGAAAAGGGGAAAGAATGCCTGTGCCCTTTTCATGTCATGCTCATAGTTTGTCAATGGCATGAGCATACTAATGTAAAAATTGGTGTTTTGTATTCAGATGCCCTGCACATACTCAACCATCATATATTAGAAAACGTACTTTAACCATTTCAAAGATCTTCCATTTCTTTGGGGGTGCAAAGAAATGCAGAGAGACGCATTAAGAGTCCCATAGCTTGTCATGTTCTCTTTGACAACTCTATTGGCTGATGAACATCAGAGAATGTAATCCAAGTTGCATGCAGTGGCACAGTGCTAAATGGAGCTCACACTGATTTCATGTATCTTTATACTGAAATAGGCTTGTAAACAATTCATCTGGAGAGCTAGCATAACAATTAACAACAAGGAACACGAGGTAGGTATGGATGGCGAGGGGGGGGAGACTAGAAAGAAGATAGAGAGATAATAGATGATAGAGATATAAATACATGTGTGAGTGTGTGTGTGTATGTGTGTAACATACACCTACACTTCCTTTTTTCACTTGCAAAGTATGACTTATATACAACATATAGTCTTTGATAATTTTGAATATTGGAATCCCAGGTATGGACATTTAAAGTCAATCAGATAATAATAAAGCACTCTGGGATGTAAGGTAAAAGGCTTTTTTTATTAATTGCTGAGCTTTCGTTAACAACCTGTTAACATCATCAGAGCAAAGGGCTAAAACATATAGTGCATTCAAAAGGTATTCAGACCCCCTTCACTTTAGTCAATTTTGTTGTGCTCCAGCCTGATTTTACAGTGGTTGAAATTCATTTTTTTCTCATTAATCTACACTCAGTACCCCATAATGACAAAGTGGAAACAGAATTTTAGAAATGTCTGTAAATTTATTTTTTTAAAACCTGAGATATTACATCAGCATAAGTATTCAGACTCTTCACTCAGTACTTTGATGAAGCACGTTTGACAGCAATTACAGTCTCGAGTCTTTTTAGGTATGCAACAAGTTTGCACACTGGATTGGGGAATTTTCTGCTATTCTTCCTTGCAATTCCTCTCAAGCTCAATCAGGTTGGATGGTGACTGTCAGTGGACAGCCATTTTCAGGTCCCTCCAGAGATATTCAATAGGGTTCAAGTCAGGGCTCTGGCTGGGCTACTCTAGGACATTCACAGAGTTGTCCCTAAGCCATTCCTGTGCTTAGGATCGTTGTCATGTTGGAAAGTGAACCTTTGGCCAATGTGAGGTCCTGAGTGCTGTGGAACAGATTTTCATGAGGATATCCCTGTACTTTGCTCCATTTAGCTTTCCCTCAACCCTGACCAGTCCCCCAGTCCCTGCTGCTGAAAAACACCCCCACAGCATGATGCTGCCACCACCATGCTTCACTGTTGGGATGGTATTCGGCAGGTGATGAGCAGTGCCTGGTTTCCTTCAGACATAACATTTAGAATGGAGGCGAAACATTTCAATCTTGGTTTCATCAGACCAGAGAATCTTGTTCCTCACAGTCTGAGAGTCCTTCAGGTACTTTTTTGCAAACTCCAAGCAGGCTTGCAAGTGTTTTGCACTGAGGAGAGGCTTCTGTCTAGCCACTCTGCCAGAAAGCCCAGATCGTTGGAGGACTGCAGTGATGGTTGGCCTTCTGGAACTCTGCCCCATCTCCACAAGATATCTGGAGCTCAGAGTGACCATCGGGTCCTTGGTCACTTCTCTTACTAAGGCCCTTCTCCTCCAATTGCTCAGTTTGACTGGGTGACCAGCTCCTGGAAGTGTCCTGGTTGTGCCAAATGTCTTCCATTTGAGAACTATGGAGGCCACTGTGCTCTGCAGGAAATTTCTGTGCAGCAGAAATTTTATTGTAGCCTTCCCCAGATCTGTGCCTTACAATAATACCTTTGACCTCATGGCTTTTGCTCTGTTACAGTATGCATTGTCAGCTGTGAGGCCTTCTATAGAGAAATGTGTGCCTTTCCAAATCATGTCCAATCAATTTAATTTACCACAGGCTGACTCCAATCAAGGTGTAGAAACATGGCAGCAACAATCAAGAGAAATGGAGGCGGGCACCGGAGCTAAATTGCAAGTGTTGTTGCAAAGGGTCTGGATACTTATGCCAATGTGATATTTCAGGTTTTTTAAAATAAATTTACAGACATTTCTAGAATTCTGTTTTCGCTTTGTCATTATGGGGTACTGAGTGTAGATTAACGAGAAAAAATAAATTTCAACAATCAGGCTGCAGCGTAACAAAATTGACAAAAGTGAAGGGGGTCTGAATATTTTCTGAATGCACTGTACAAACACACAAGCATCATTCAGCAGGCAGCGTGGGGGGGTTGCCCTACAAGAGACATCGTCATATGCCGCAAATATTCTAGAAAAGTGTGTAGGAACAATGCAGACAGTGGTATTGAGTGCAAAATTCAGCTTCCAACCCTTTGAAAGTGTGAGATTACACACGAAAATTGAGACGTCAATGCCTGCTGAAATTGCAAGTCAGCCTTAGATGCTAGTTATTATCAGGTGATCAGGGAATTACATTTCTGAGCAATGTATCTTGCGTCTGCTCTTCATATCACAAGGTACATGTGCACATATTGATTGGTTGAATGTCACCCATCTCACTCAAATTCATGAAATTTGGAAGGTTGCTGTGTGATATACAGCATTAAAAATACGAGAGTCCAAAATAACGAGAAGAGAATAATATGTGTCCAGGAAGAAAACATTCAATGTGCCCTGATTCAGCTTGAACAGGTTTTAGTAAAGCAGAAGAATGTACTTAAAAAAAATAAAATTAAAAATAAAAATGAATTCCTTCCACCAACACTCAGCCTAGAATTCAAAACCATGATCCATGTCAGATCCCAGGGTGCTGGAAGTCCATTGCTTAATGGGATGGGGGAATTAAGAAAGGAGCCAGCAAATATGGAAGGGGGGGCAGGGTGGACACATCTGCTTTATCTACCAGCTTTATCAACAGAAACAAGACAGAAGAGTGAAGAGACACAGAAATGGATAAAGCCCTTCCCCCACCCCTCAGCACAAAAGCCTCTGAAAAATCAGAACTGACAACTCGGAAGATATACTCAATGGGGAGAGAAAACTCAGCTGGGAACAGGGAGAAGGGAAAATTAGTTGACTGGAGAGAGAAAAAGGAAGGCAGTGACATCAGGCCATTCCCCACCCCCATGCAAGGGTCTTGATTCAGCAACAGGACAGGGCACAAAGCCAAGGATCTGGGAAAGAAGGGCAAAATAAGAAAGCCCCCGGAGTTCCCTCTAGGAAGTATTTCCTCCATTCCAATGGGGCACAGAGAAGACAATGAAAATAATCTATATTAATTGCACTAGCAAATACAGGAATCAGGCATTCAAGAGCCTGCAAATAATTTGTTCTATAACATGGCTCAAATCTTCACCCGAACACAGCTACAGGCAGTCCTCGATATATGACTGCAAATGGGATTAGAATTTCCATTGTAAGTCATTACGATTGTTAAGTCAAGTCAGAGCCAATTTTATGACAATTTTTACTGCAGTTGTTGTTATGGGAACTCAGCTTCCCCAAGGAGTGTTTTTTGGCAGAAATTGGCAGAAAAGGCAACAAACTATGATCAAGTGACTGAAGGATGTTGCAGCTGGTTACAAATGTGAGCCAATTGCCAAGTACCCAAAATGCAATCATGTGACTCTAGGGATCTTGCAACAGTTGTAAGTCGCTTTTTCTGAAGCCATCATTAACTTTGAACTGTCATTAAACAGTCGTAAATCAAGGACTACTTACAATACTGTATTATTCTTCTCTTGTAAACTGCCTTGTTCTTTAGAAAGTAATTTGTTTAAAAAAGGATGCCTTAGTGATGCAATTGCAAGGATCTTATTTATTAAGATATACCTGCCTTCATATTTTTATGGTGGTTCAAACAGATTAGGCTACCCCTATTGGCTCTCCAGCTGATCTGGGATATAGAGCTCATGTCCCTCAGGGCAAATTACAGTTCACTAAGACTCGCCTTCCAGTATCTCCTAACCTGGTGCCTTCCAGATGTGTTGCACTACATCTCCCATAACTCCCAGTCAATATGGCCAAACAATGTTCTATTAGGAATTGTTGGAGATGTATTCCAGCACACTCAAGGGGCAGTATGCCCTACTATTGCAGCTTAGCTTGCTTCATCTTCACCTTGAAAGTAACGAGTTAACTTGCTGTAGGCCCCAAATATTTTACAGTACTGCCAGAGGCAGAACAGCAAATATGACCTCTATCCTTAATGAAAGCACAGAGCCCCCAGAGGTGAAGTTATTAAAGCAGAACATTCCACAAGTGCTTCTCCCTCTGGTAGTAAAAGTACCTTTGTAATAATAAATTAAATAAACCTTCTGCTTCCTTCCACACAGTATTGAATGAATGGCCTGAAACAACAACCTCATTCTACCTCATGGGAAAACTCAGCGTATTCTACATTTGGATCTATCTGACATCTGGTCTAAAGCTAGACTACTTGGGTTCAAATGGTCTGCATTCAATGCGCCACTGGATGTATTTGTATTGCTGTGTCCATTTTCTAAAAGGGCTGAGAAGAAGATACACAACCAGACCCAAAGCAGCACATCTAAAATCGAAAAAGTCAGCTTGTATTCAGCCACTGCCTCTAGTTTCCAGGAATGTAAACTAGTAAAGCCCTTTCTACCACCCCAGCTTCTCTTAAAAAAAAAAAAAAAAAGAACAGCAAAGTTGTCACATTTTCAAATAAAGCAGTGGGCAGCAAACACCTACTTTTTTACTTGTAAAGAATGCCATTCTTGGAGATAAATATGATATGAGAGTATTTTGCTTTGTCACTCCAGCCTCCCATTTAAGAGAACTTTCGAAAATGACAAGTGAGGAAGTAAGCCTGAAGGAACACAATGAAGATGCTCTTCGGCATGTTGGAACCCATGACTACCACACTGGCTATTCCTGTTTCAGGGACATGCCATCTGTAACCCCGAAGTCAGCATATCAGCAAAATCCAGTGAACTAAGCCCCATGGTGAAAGCATCCCCAAACCCTCCTCAGGGGCTATTTTCCACACACAAAAGCTTCTACACTGATCTTCAGAAGTGCTTCTGAAGTAGGTAAATCACCTTCTGCTTCAGGGCAGAATAATAGATCAGGATAACAGAACTGGAAGGGACATTGGAGATCTTCTAATCTAACCCCCTGCTCAAGCAGGAAACTCCATACCATTTCAGACAAATGGCTGTCCAGTCTTTTTTTAAAAGCTTCCGGTGACTGAGCATCCACAACTTAATTGTTGTCACTATTAGGAAATTTCTCTAAGTTCTAGGTTGCTTTTCTCCTTGATTAGTTTCCATCCATTGTTTTTTGTCTTGCCGTCTAGTGCTTTGGAAAACAGGTTGACTCTTTCTTCTTTGTGGCAGCCCCTCAAATATTGGAACATTGCTATCATGTCACCCCAGTCCTTCTTTTCATTAGACTAGACATACTTAATTCCTGCAACTGTTCTTCATACGTTTTAGCCTCCAGTCACCTAATCATCTTTGTTGCTCTTCTCTGCACAATTTCCAGAGTCTCAACATCTTATTTATATTATGGTGACCAAAACTGGATGCAGTATTCCAAGTGTGGTCTTACTAAGGCTTTATAAAGTGGTACTAATACTTCACGTGATCTTGATTCTATCCCACTGTTAATGCAGCCTAGGATTGTATTGGCTCTTTTGGCAACTGCCGCACATTGCTGGCTCATATTTAAGTGACTGTCCACTAGGACTCCAAGATCCCTGTCACAGTTATTGCTGTTCGCTTCTTTTAGCAGGAACCCAGGAAAAAGAAAGAAAGCATAAATTTATTTGTGTCTAAATATATTTGTGTTCTGTTTCTCCTTTATTAGCGTGTATCCAATCTTGTAAAGTTTAGGAGGAGTATTGTTGTAGTGAGCAGGGTAATAGGACTTCTGGAAGAGAAAATTTAGCCTGGCAGCGGGCGGAGATATCCGAACAATAAAGCAAACCTGTATGTTATGTGCCAAGTAATCAGGGATACAGTAAGGTAACTTAATGGATGTACAGTTTTATAGCCTGTTCCCCTGATTCATAATATATATTACTTATTCAAATCAAAGTGTCGTAAGTCAGCCCTGTTGCATTTAGAGGACCTCCTGCTGGAACCCCCTGTTCAGTGGGACCCTGGGTGTCTGCCCCAAAGCCCTGCTTCAATGCCATCAATGGTGCTTTGCCACCGATAAGAGAGAGAGGTCTGCTTCACAACATAATATCCACTGAATAATATCCTACGCAAATTGCATTAAAATGGAGCACTATCCTCTTGTACAGCTGCTCCTTATTGAAACTGAGCTTATACTCCCATGCACACACTCAGTTGTCTCAATGAGGGGGGTCCCCAAGTGGGGCCACTCTTCTTTCTTCCACAAATACTAAAATGCCTTAGAAGATTTTGTGTGTTGATTGGTTAAATTATAGTAAAGACTGTGAACCCAGACTGCTGGATCAAAGCCCTCTGGTATTCAGTGGAAGCTTCTGTTATACACAACAAGCCAAGGCATGTTCAGAAAGGTGCCATGCACTGGGGAGGGGAGGGGAGGGGAGGGAGAGAAGCTGCAGATGAATGGGGCAGAGGCAGAATTATTGCTGGTTGATCAGTCACAACAGAGAGGAAGTTGAACAACCGGAACCTTGAAGAGGGGATGTTGCATTATAATCAACAGCTTTGCTGTACAAGGGTGTCTTCGGATGGGAAGTGGAAATGAATATTTTACAGAGAGAGGTTGCTGGGACTCAAAGACTCCAGGGATCTTTTCTTTTCCTGTCAATCTGGCGTATTTAGAGCCTCACATGATGTCCTGAACCAATAACCCCACATCTTTTATCTGTGAGAGCATGTCCATGCTCCTGGAACCTAAAAAAACGGTATCATAGCTTTCGCTTCGTTTTTTTTTACCACCTCCAGCAATAATATTATCTGGGTTGAAAAATCTGGGTCACATTTTTCTAGGTTTCAGGGGCGGGGAGGGGTGGTGGGCCAACGCATTCGTCTGCCAGCAATAAAAACGCAGCCGCAATGGATCCCCGCAAGGAGGATGATCCTTGACAAGGCAGTCACCCCAGCGGAAAGGGGGCTCCTGGCTCCCGCAGACGGTGCCTTGGATCACCCAGGCCTACAAGTTCACAGGCAGAGGGGAAGTGAGAGGGCCACCACGCCGTTGTCACCGCAGTTACCACCTGCACAAGCAGGGAAATGTCCAGCTCCGGAGGACCGCTTCTGCCGCTCCCCCCCCCCCGCTCCCCACTCCCTGGCTACCATAGCGCAGTGGCGTTCCCGAAGCACGCCCCCCCCGGTACCCGTGCAGACAGTGCGCCCCTATCCCCTCATACGCAGCCCCGCCCCTTTCGCCCGCTGCAGGCAACTGGGCAGCTCCCCACTTCGCCCTCCGGTCCCCGTGTTCTGAGTCTCCCGCTCGGGCAGCCCCACCCACTCCAGCAGCCGCCCCACCGCGACCCCCACCGGGCGCCCTCGCCGCCGCCCCCCAACCACGAGCTCACCTTTCACTTGGTTCTCGTATTCGGCCAGGCTGCCTCGCTCGCGGCGCGCTTTCCCCGGCGCGTTCATCTCGACGGGTTGTGGCAGAGCGCAGCAGGGCCGCCACCGCTCGCCTGCAAGATGCGCACGGGAGATGCGGCGCGGTGTGCCGCGCTCCTGGGCGAGGCACCGCCCCCTTCCCTTCTGGTTCCCTTCCCCACAGGAGAAGCTGGGGCTGGAGCGGCGGGATTAACCCGCTGCCTTCCGGCTTCCCCTCCTCTCCTCTTCGTGCCAGCCACAATCAGCCCCCCGGTGCCAGGCGCTCTAGTCCAGGGCTGGAGCCAAAGGCTTTGTGTCACTCTCTCCAGCGCTTGGACTGCACAGAAGTCAACAGCAACCGAAGAAACGCCAGCGGCGACTGTTGCACCACCAGATTGCACCCTCCTCTGCGAATTGCGTTGGAGTAACTACAGTACACCACCTCCTCCTCCTCCTGCTGCATCGCCCATTTCCAAGCAAATACGATGGTCATCGTGAGTCTCCCCCTTTTCAAAGAAATAACAACAGTACATTAGTCATATGGAGTTGGCCCTGAGGGCTATAACTTGGGATAAAACCACATGTTCCGTGGAAGATCACTGATGCTTCATGGTTGCAAGAGGACAGGCTTAGAGGGTTGTACATACAAGAGTGAGCAAAACTGGTGTGCTTGTATCAGTGCACTGACCAAACAGGAGGAGGAACAGGAAAAGCGTGAGAAACCTATCTAGGATATCTACTGCTGCCCTTAAATATAATTATAATAATTAGAGCATCATGCCAAGAGTAGGTATTTGATTTCTGGCTTAGCGTGGTATGAGAACCATCTGTTATGTCTCAGCACTATTTGTGAACCAGGCCCCTATGGCTTGCTCTATAAATCATAGTATATAAATCTTAGCTTACAATGAAATTGAGGCTCAAAGTTATTGCACTGGATTAAATTTTGCACTCCCAGGGAAGGGGGAATAAACCACCTTAAAACCAGTGTCAAAATAGAATAAGATTCTTTTTTCCACCTTGCAAGTCTCCCTCCTTTGATTCAAGCTGCATAAATGATTAAATATCTCCAGAAACGCCTTCACAGAGGACCTTTGTGGCATAGATCAGAGTGGTGAATGGGACTGGAGCGGGAAATCAGGTTTCTTTATGTCTGCCCTCCTTTAAATGAAACCATTTCATTATTGGAAGATACTGTTTTCTCTCCTGGAAGATAATTTCTTTCCTGGAAAATAAAGGGAATGGGAAGCGCATGATCCCTTTTGCCTCAGGCAACAAAATTTCTTCAGCCAACCGAAGGCAGAAGTATTTAACTAAAGTAGATTATCATTAGGCCAGAAATGGGCATCCTTGTGCTCTTGGCCAACATATGCCTGAGAATATCATCTTGGCATCCATGCCGCAATCTCACTACCTAATTTTTGATAGGCTCCTTGAATTATAAATAAATGAAATGGCAGAATGCCAGGCCTCAAATTCCTTTTCATTTCTAAGAACATCTCTGGGACCCACATGGGCCTCAAAGGTGATTGGTTAAGATGAATCATGGCTACAGCCTTTTTGAAATTTGCCAATATGTGCAAGGGTGGCAGACGGCACCTGGGAGCCAGGAAGTTAGTTTGGGGTATATCAGTCTTTTGTGACTGGTCATGTGCACCACATCAGGAAGAAGGACATTCTCCCCCAGCATTTTGTGAAAATAATTGAGAGGCTCTCCTAATTCCAAAAGTGTGCCACTATGGACCCCAAGGTTGCCTGTTCTTCATATTATATGCATATTTTGCATTATTCCTATGGAAGATGGGACAAACAAAAAAAGTCAGGGGCTGAGTTCCTGTTTATGAAACCATAAAGTACATTACTGTACTGAGAAATATTTCTGCCTTCACCAAAATACATGTTCTGATCAAAATAGAAAACAGAAGTAATAAACTAAATACAGTAAAGAGAAGCACTGCTATATTTAATATACAGTATAATGGCAAAACCAGTAACTAACTTTAGATTGTTAATAGCTGGCCTAGTCTAAAACAGGCAGCTTCTCTCTTTCAAATGCTATTCTGCCTCAATGGAATAAGCAAGACCAGACCAGCCAGAAAGAACTTTTATTTATGCAATCTTGATACAAGTCATCTTTACATTAAAGGCTCTATGCAAAAAAATAGGGCATAAAACAAAGTATAAGTGATATGGTGTCAACACTCAGGAGACCTGCATCCACAGGCCATTGCTAATTATATGTGGAGTTTGGTGCTTGGAGCCTTCTTGCACTATTTTAACTCACACAAGATTCAGATGTACTTAGCTCAGTCACTAAATCATATTTGTAAGGTCAAATAGGTAAGGCAGATTATAGTTAAAACATAACTTGTCTTGCCCATTTAAAAGCAGGGTCCTTTTTTCAATCAACAAGTATTTTTTTTTTTAATTAAAAGAACAAGAAATACACAGCTTTGTCTGAATCAGATTCAAATCAAGAATGTAAAGGAAAATTAAAATGAGCTGTGCCAGTAAAATGTTCCACATTTCCTGTCTTGTCTAATATGACCCCTTGATCTCTTCTGTTAGGATCATCTATAGCTAGCAAGAATAAGCTTGAAGCTGGTGCCTCTGGTGCAAAAATGGGATTTCCCAGCACGGAAAGCTGATTTGCTTTAAATTCTACACCCTGTGTTGGTCCACTGCAAACACCCCGCCCACTTGGAGGAAGCTGAACAAGCACTTTCAAAGCTGGGATTATGTGGCTTCTACGTGCAAAACCACATGCTTAAATAACATGGGGGGCAGGGGGGAGTTCTTGATATATAAAGATGGACAGAAGGCCCATTCAGAGCGCCCTATTTTTCACACTCCTCAGTGGACCAGAGGAGCAGGAAGGAGAGGAGAAAGATGTGTTGCAGATGAACTGCGACATCAGGCCTTGAGTTCAGGAACTAAGAGACATTGCAAGCAGACCACAGCCAACGCTTGAGAAAAATGAGGAAGTTGAAGAGAAGTCATGCTTTGCAATGAGTTTCACTTTTTAGGCTAGAAAATATTTCTTGTCTCTCTTCCTTGGCATCAGGCACAAAGCCCATTAAGGAAAGTTGCTTAAGAATAATTGGTGTCAGCCTCAAGCAAACAGAACCACTCCTGAATAGGCCCAAGTAGATATTGTATTGCTGATCACCTGTATTACAAAAATCTTACCAGACTGTCTGCCTTCCCTTGGAAAAACATCAGATTTTACTTCAGATGTTTCCTCCTCCAAACCAACTCCAAACTGGGATACCGCTTTACTCCCCCTAGAGGGCCCCCTCTCCTTCAACCAATGATTCCACCATATCTGGGGAACTGTTCATATAATCATGACACAAATAAGGACTTTCTTCAAAACATAAAGTGGCACTTGAAGCTCCAGATAGAGTGGATGGAAGCTTTCTTTGAACACTGATCACAAAGAATGAAGGCAGAGCTACTGCAGTATACCAGAGGAATCATGGCCATCCAGATCAGTGTTTCTCAACTTTGGCAACTTTAAGATGTGGGGACTTCAATTCCCAGAATTCTCCAGCCTGCATGGGAATGAAACACTGCTCAACATTGCTGAATACCCAGCAGTCTAGGTGGCACGTGGAATGCAGTGAGTTGTACAGTAACTCGCTTCATCAGGAGGCCACTTTCCTGACTCATTTACAGACTTCTTGCTATCATATTTCATCCAGAAGTGCCAAATACTTAAATGTTTATCACTAAATAACCAGGCTTATTTTGTCCAGGGCCAATCAAGTTTTTTCCCCCCCTATGGACTGGAAATGTGGGAGAACTACAGAGAAAGTAGGTTGGAAACAACTTTTCTTCCTTTTCACATCACTGTTCTTATTGCAATTGTGATTAATGCATGCATATTTTGAGATGTGCATTAATATGGATAGGGGAGATACAGGATCAAATCCCCACTTAATCAAAAAGCTGTCATTTCACAGTTAACCTATCTCACAAGATTGCAGTGGGTTAAAAGTGTGTGTGGGGGGGGGATTTTAGTCACTGCTGTAAGCATCCAGAGGAAATTTAGATTGTAAATATTATTAAGTAGCTACATTAGTATTAATATCCCTTTGCCTAATATTCCTTTTTTAGTTTTGTTTTATATATTTATTTTTTTAGTAATTATGGGTGATTATGTAAATTTGATAAATACCAAATGGAACTCTTCAAATACTAATCTTTTATTTCTAGAAAAATGTTTCTAGAATACACAATTTGTTTAAAAAAAAAACTACCTACTGAAATCTGGCACCATTTGCACATACTGGTTCTTGCAACACAAGTTGCATTAAACATTTTGAAAGTGAAATGCAGTCACTGAACAAAACACCAGGGAAATGCACTTAAAACCATCATTAGCTGCTAGTTCCACCTGCCCACCCCCCCACCCCCAGCTGGAAAGCAAAATAAAAACTAGTGTAACCAGGTCAAAAAGAACTCATTTCATTAAAAAATGAGTTTTAGTAACTGACCCCTTTCAGTAATACTCCAGTCAGGACTGTTGAGGAGTTATTCATTTTCGGCAATAACAGAGTTTTGTTGCTGCAGACGTTGTGGATCCAGAATCAAAGCGTGCAGGCAGCAACTCTATATTCAACATAAATTATCCACTTAGGCATCTGGTAAAATTTTGCCTAGTGGCTATTTCAAATGGAAGACAGATGTAAATTAACATTCAAAGGATGATTCCCCAAGGCTTAGCTTTGATTATTACATAGTGTTTTGCTAGTCCAGAAACTGTCTAGGAATGATGTGTTTATTATAAAATACTTATATATTTATTTCAGTCTCATATATTAACAAATATTATAAAACAAAATGATGAAATAAGTTATCCATTACAACTACCAACCAGGGAGAAGTCACTCGGAAGCACAATGTAAGAAAAATATATTTTTAAAAAGGATTCCTTTGTAAAAAGGAATGATGAAATAATTTTAAAATGAGGCACTTAGATACCAACATTCCAAACTTCACTTATTCCCTGATGAGATCTAAGCTAGAGATGGGACTTTGGCATCATGGTAGGTTGCTCAATGCTATTCTAATCTGTAGTTGCTAAAATGGCTAATTCTGTGCCTGCAATAATCAGCATTAATTAGAACTACTGATATAACAACTCTGTCACATGGCTCTATGGTGAAACCATATTTGGGAATAACATGGATACTTTGGATTATCCCACTTTAAAAATGACATTACAGAGGTTATGATTAGAAAGCTAGTTTTTCTTCAAGAAAAACTTAAGATTTTAGCTTGGAATGAAGGAGGTTAAACAGACAGGACAACAAATCATGCATGATACGCATAATATGGGGAAGAAGTAGGTTTTTTCCCCTTGTCTGACAATGTCAGGTCATCCACTGAAACTAGAAGCAGACAGGTTGAAGACTGGCTGAAGGTTTTATTACACAAGGAAACTAGTGAATGCACTGGCGGCAGTTATGGTAATGACAGTCAGTTTGGATGGTTCTAAAGGGGGACAGGTTCATGGAGAATCAATAACTATTAATATTGAAGGTTGTTTACCAAATCCTAAACCACAGCCATCATCCATCAACACTAGTTGTTGGAATCAACAATGGAAGGGACTTTCACTCTCCAGTTCAAGATTGTGAGCCTCTCAAGTGCCTCCAGCTGGCCACCATGTAGCACAGAAGGCTGGATTAGATGGGTTAATGGCATGATCTAATATGACATGCTTGCACAGGACAGAAGCCATTGTAGAAAAGAGCCACTTCATGACTACTGGAGGTGCAGCTTGCATGTTGCAAAAGAGAAACCCAGATTCATAATCAAGATTGTGTCTGCAAATGGGGTAGTTGAAGATTTATTCATTCATTTAATTTATACAGACACTCATTACATGTACATGACTGCAAAGAGAATGAGACTTTTTGAAGCTGTCCAGCCTATGGTTTTTTAAAAGAAAAACCTTGTATAAATTGTAAAGAAGTCACAGCGTCTATGCAATACTGTACTAACATTCAGTATCAATAATTCTGTTTCATTTACTCTTTCCACTCAGATAAAAGTGCTGGCCTCTGAACAACAGAATATCTTCTCTCATATACTCCTATCCTGGTCTGAAGATTTCTCCAAATACATGCATAACTGTGCATCACACTATTCCCTGTTGGGGTTCAGTAATAATATGCAAAGCATAGAAAAGAACTAAGAAATGGTAAGCAAAAGAAATTAAAAGCATGAGTTAAGAGGAGATACAGTTATATCTGATGTCTGCTGAAACCATTCACTATTCCTCACCATATCTTTGCAAATTATCATTGCTTCAACCATCTCCATATTCTGCTTTACCCACTGCCTTTTGTTCTTTTAAGATTTAGCCATTCTGAATTGTATTTATTTGACTTGTGTCCCATCTTTCATTCTGTATTTTGGTGACATTAACAGCACTCTCTACTCTCAGCTTTCCCAACCATCTTGTGAAATAGGTCAAGCTGGGAGAGAGCAACTGGCCCTAAACCACCAGTGGCTGAAACTGGTTATCTTTGCTCCTAGTCCAATGCTTTAACCACCACAGCACCTCAGCTCTCTAGCCCAGTTTTACCCCAAAGCATCTCATACTATTCTGTGTGAAGTGGGACCTCTAGTCTAAAGACTACTTTGAAAGCCAAGCAACAGGTGTCCATGTTCCAACCATTAGATGGTACTTGCAGGGTATAAACATCACTCCCACTTCAATGCTGAACTCAGCAGAATAACCAAATGGCCCTCCCCCACTCATTCATGCATATGTCTTGAAATCTGCACAGTATCACTGTTTCCAAGCAATAAATTGCATTCCTAATCTGGATACAGACAGTTCTCAGTTTACAGCCATTCATTTAGTGACCAAAGTAACAATGGCACTGAAAAAAGTGACTTATGAAAGCTTTTCACTTATGATCATTGCAGCATCCCCGTGATCAAAATTCAGACACTTCACAACTGGCATGTATTTATGACAGTTGCAGTGTCCCAAGGTCATTTGATCACCTTTTGCAACCTTTTGACAAGCAAAGCCAGATTCTCTTAACAACCGTGTTACTAACTTTACACCTGAAATGATTCACTTAACTGTGGCAAGAAAGATTGCAAAATGGGGCAAAATTTACTTAACTGTTTTGCTTAGCAATGGAAATTTTGGGTCGTAATTCAAGGGCTACCTGTGTAACAATATAGACAGTACAACAATTTGGATGACAGCACACATGTACTTTTCCTAATTTCCACACTTATAGTATATCCCTAGAATTGGAAAAGGGGAATGAGACAGAAAACCCGTTTTCCTGTAGTGACTTGCCATTTCCTTATGAGCTAATAAAAACATGTATGAGTCAAGAGTCATACAAAAGTGTTATAACCATTCTTTAAGCACTGATCAAAAAATAAAGGAAATCTGACAATGAAGTAATGAAGTCACGATCAATCAACAGATATATGCAGTTGGCTTTTGCAGAGAAGGTAAATGCAACTTCCATGAAGTTCAGAATGCTCTCAATAACAATATACATTTAAAGTAAATGTTGGAAAACAGAAGATGAGGTAGGTCAGAGCCATTTTTGCAAGGGTGTTGTTTGGAAGAAATCTTACACCTACAAGCAGGATGTAGGAAGGCGGATCACAAATACATTCCGTGAAGATAAGAGTAGCCAAAGTCTTTCAATTCTTGTTACCTACATCTAGGCAAGAGAGACGCAATCAACCTATGTTAAATATACAACAACCTGATCATTGGATTCCACATTCAGGCTCCCAACCTTTGCACCAAGCTATTCAGCAGCATCAGCAACGATGGCTGGGTAGAAGACTGGAGCAAGGACCGTATCTAAGTTTCTTCTCCTTGTAAGCTGCCTGTTCCTAAAGTCTAAAATTCTTTCGGGATTGCATCCCAAAATCCATCAGAATGAAAAGGCAGCAAGCCAGAGTCAACGAGGCTCAATGTCTCTTTTGAGCGATCCTGATAGCCTTTTGAAGTTGTTCCGCTGGCATGAGTTGGAGAGTACCCAAGGCATGAATGAGCTGCTCCCGGGCATTGCCAATAAAAGTATTGCTGAGGAACATCGGGAGGCCCCCAACACCATCACGCAGAATATAGAGGGGAACACGGATGAGACCCATCACCTAAACCATTAGAGGATAGAAAATCAGGTTAAAATAAACTCTTAGGGAAACCTGTCCTCTTTCTGCTGTCACCACCTCACTCAAGGCACACACAACTTCACAATGTGTGGGTTTACCACAAAGCTACAAATGCTGGATGTCTAATACTGATGCTCAATTTCCACTTCATTTTTTATTCTAAATGTTTTAGCTGTTAACACCTACCAAAATAGGTTCACAGGCATTTGAACAAGGACTTGATAAAATCTTAGCAAAGGTTCTGAGTAGGCTTACAGAATACTCTTCAGCTTCCTGCATAGACCTGATTAGAATCACCAAAATACTGTGCAAAAAACCCTAAAAAGTTATTAAAGCCAAGAAAAATATGACAATTTACCAACTTTGCCCAGAGAAAACACACCAATGTCTGGGAGCAATTGTTTTTACACTGGCTCCCAACATCTCTCTTAAATTTTCCGCTGCCCCTGCCTTGTCCCTTACGCACCTCAAATCCATGGTCTTTTGCCTGAATAGCCCCTTCCTCTACCACTCGGAGCTCTTCCAAGCTAAGCTGCTTGGCATAGAAATGCATCACCACTCTCTGTGGCTGATCAGAAGCCTGGGAACTCAAGTAATCCTTCTCAGCCAGGTGGAGGGAGGCAGCCCCAGGACCCAACTCTTCACACAGTTCTCGATTTAGTCCCTCTTCCAAGGAAATATCCTGAGGATCCACAAACCCTCCTGGAAATCCCAGCTGACCATCAAACCTCATCTGCATCTGGAAGAGAAGAGAAGAGATTCAGACTGGGAGTTCATATATTCTATGCAATTACCCTTAATCTACAGGTATGGGAATCCCTTTGGTTTAGCTCTAGTCTATCCTTTTCACTTTCTTGTAATCTTATAAGATGAAATCTCCCTACATCTGGGGGAACTATAAAACTTTGTGATTTCTGGGACTTTTTGAACTTGAATAAAAAAGAAATCCAATTTTATTTTCCTTGATTCTCTGAATAAATTTTAACTGCTTTAAATACATTTTTCTGAGATGGGGTTCTTAGATTTCACCAAATTCTCAAAGGGATGCAGGGTTAAGAATGCCCGCTCTAAATGATATGATCCATTTGTCGTTGCCATCATTAAATACTTTCCTGGTTTAGGAATACTTTTGTTTTTCCTCATCTATTTCTTTTGTTGCATTTCTGAAGAAGTGAGGCAGAATGTGGAGAAGACAGAGCAGGGCAATTGATTTGTTAAAATTTAAATAAGGAATTGAATTGAGTTGTATTAAATAACTGGCTATTTAAAGTTATAAACAGGTTTACACTATTACAACATATCTATAGGCTCCCAAATACAATTGTTGCGAGACAGGTGGCTTATAAATCATCTTCTCTTTATCCTCCTACTTAGTACTCAGACAAATGAGTACTCTTTTTCAAGACTGAAATTTGCAGGACCATTCTTCTGTCCCCACCTTTCAAAACTCCCTCCTTCAGATTCCCCCTCCAAAATATATGGAGATGGAGGAAGCAGCCAGCCTTGCCTTGTTTTGATTGACAGTTTCAACACACAATCAATACAGAGCCTCCTTACTTGGGGGAGGGGAGGCCTCCAAATAAGCACTATCAGACATATTTGTTCACTCCTTCTCTATCCAGAGACACCTTCTGCATCTTTTCCTGGGTAAAAACATGAAGGTTGCATCCCCAACTTCAGATCATAACACCAGAGCCACATTTTCAGAATACAAGATTCAGATGTGACCAGATCTAGCCAAATGCCTGTATCAAAAATAGTCGCTGGCATTAGATATATTTATGCATACACACACACACACACACACAATTTCTGAAGCTGAATTAGCATATTTATCTCCAAAACATTTCTAAGGATTTTGGAACTATTGTACCGACTGTAAAAAGGGATAAAAGAAGTATCTTCCCATAACAGTACGTACAAATATTGTGAGCTCTTTACAAAAGATAATATTCTACAATAAACATGCCCAATAGGTCCAGAGGTCCACACTTCTGAAGTGTTATTCCTGTTTTTTTAAATAAAATGTCTCAGTTTGAAAAGGTGCTACCAGACTTCTGAGTTTTGACTACCATGGACTAATATAGTTCTCCTCTTTCCATAACCCCAAACTGCTAAACTGCCCTACTCTTCTTGAACTAAAAATTAAGGTATGGAATAGGCTCTGCCAGAAGTCTTACACTACAACACCACTTTTGCCAGGAACTTCCTTGGTCAGGAGTGTGCAACCTTTTTCTGACCAAGTAGATGTTTGACCACTGAAAAGGACACTGGCGACTGTACTCCAAGAACTGGGCAAAATTAAGATAAAACCAAACTGAACTTAATTTTACTGAAAAATAACAAATAAATTACAGAATGAAAACATACATTCCCTATATTTGACAATGTTCACTTTCAATCACATTAAAGTATAACACACAATTTAGAAAACTCTGAGAGGTCCATCTGGCTCTGGGGTTCTAATCTGCCTCCTCTTAGCAACATGGAAGTATCCTCACTTTACCTTACTCCTGAGGAGATGATTAAAGCCAAGCAATGTCTGTGAAACACTGTTCTAAACTTTGGGAAAGATAATATAAATGCTAATTAATATAACTGAATAGACTAGGTAGGGCTGGACATGGTAAGACATAGGCTCAGAGTTTGTAAAGATGTCATCCCACCCAGCTTCTTCTCAGTATTATAGCTACAAAAATCAGAACAAACACTAGATAGAAACAAAGCAATGTAGAAAATCTCAACTGGTTGCTGCCATCTTGTAATCATTAGGATTCCTGCAAACCAGATCTGTTAGCAACACAACTGTCAATGCCAGGTGTGTGACAGATCCTACTAAAAAATGTCCATCCCATCCCATATTTTCTATATTTTCTCACAACGTATTCAGATCAAGCATCCGTCATCAAAGCATTCACGTACCTGGAACAGATTTTATCACTAATTTACCAAGTACTTTTTTTTTTAAGGATCTATGCCTGGAACAAATAGTTCATTAGAGGTAAGCATCGATTCCTAAAGTTTTAAACGTAATATGTTCTCCCCTTCTTTCCCTATTCAGGAGGTTCCCCCCCCCCCGCAACTTTGGCTAAAATCAATTCTCACCAACACTGCGAAACGCAACGGGATCTTGCCAAAAAGCCGGCCCGGGTTGGGCGCATATAAAAGGGCATGACAAGCCTGCTTCCAGTCGGGTGGCCCGAGGCTAAGCGCTTCAGTCTTAGTTAGAGCCCGAAGTTCACTCATCTCCCCCGGCTGCAGCGCCCTGGGCCGTAAGCCTTGAAATCGCAGCCTTGTTTTTAAGATCCACCTTGCGGCGTCAGAGAGGGGGGAAAAAGATCCCGAGCGAATCCGCTGCCGATAGACCTTAAGAGCGAATTCTCCCTACAGCCAATCAGATATTGAGAAGGAAGAATCCTAGGAAGGTTGAGCTACCGAACGTTCGGTAGCCTTTCCGTCCGTTTTTCATTGTTGGTCAAAAGAGGGCGCGTCACGCCAACCTTTGATGTGGCCACACTGGAAGGAGAATCTCGCCGTTTTAATATTTCTCTCTTTCGGTTATCTGTGATCCACCATTTTGCCTTGAAGGTGCAAAACCGAAGCGCAACCCTGAATATCTGAGGCAGAGACATAACTAAGCAACGTTGGATTGTTTATGGGTTATGTTGTTGCTTAACATCAGTAGGGATATTTCTTTTCTTTATCAATTCCAGGCCTATTTCGACCTTCTTCTGAAGAATCCCCATGCTCAGCAAGATGCTCCATAAAAGACCCAGGATTATTCTGTGCTCCAGAGTTTTCACTGTTAGGAATATAAAATAAATAGGTCTCTTGAACTGCAATTTAGGCAGCTATTATTACTAGATTTCCAGGTGTGTCCAAGCCATTCAGATGAAACCACACTAGTTTAATCTGTAAACATCCCTCTAGTCTTGGTAAAATAACCTGGAATTATTTATCAAATAGTTGAATAGTAAATGTACCCTTACATTTCATGTGGAAATGTACCATTGAAAATAAGAATACTTGCAAATTAGCATTTTTAAGGAATAATCAGATAAGATTTCAGTGGAATTAGTTGGAATACATTTGAATAGTACCACTGAATTCTGTAGGTAGCTATGAAAACTTCCCTGTATAAAGGATTTTCAACACATTATAAAAAAGAATTTGTTCAGATCTCCAGAAAAGATTATACCAGCTATCAATCAAGACTTTTCTTCACGGCCATCTTTGTTTCTTTAGACAAGTAGCTTCAGGCAGCATACCTAGCATTCCTTTTTTTATTTCATAGAATTCAGGACATCCAATAGGCAGAATCTGTTTCACACTTGTCCTGCAGCCTCTGGGCTCCCATGACCTACAGTATTTGGAGTTGTGAGAAGATACAAATGTTTTATGTGCTGCCTTACCTCCATCTATTGCAGTGATTGAAGGGAATTTTGAATGGATGGGTTCAATTCCAGCTATTTCTTTCTCATCCACTTTACTCATGACATCGCTGCTTTTCTAAATTACTATAAATGCTTACCATTGTTCCTTTTTTCAAATTTTCATCTCTCTCTTCCAAAGATGAAGCCAATCTCCAAGGTCCTTCTCAAGCATGTATTCCTCTCCAGATTGTGAAGTTGTGTAGAAAACCTGTCTGTAGCCCCCTCCCTCCGCTGACAGGGGTCCTTTTTCTTTTGGTGGTGGTGCCTTTATCAGTCCTGACTCCTGGTGACTGCCTGGACATGTCCCCTAGAGCAGGGGTCCCCAACCCCTGGGTCGTGGCCCACCTCAGGGCCTTGAGCCATTCAGAACTGGGCCACAGAAGTGGCAGGTGAGCACATGCGCATGCCCACTTGCGTGAACAGACAAGCATGTGCATTCTATTTGCTCAAGCGGCGGGCATGGAGCTGCATGCATGCTCACTTGCCCGCCACTCGCACAGAACCATCCCCTCCCACCCGTCCACAAAGCTGAAAAGATTGGGGAACTGTGCCCTGCAGTTCACTTGTGAGATTTCAGAAGTGTTTGCCATTGCCTACTTCCTAGGGTAATGAGAGTGACTGGCTCAAGGTCACCCAGCTGGTTTTGTGTCTAACAGGACTGATGCTTGAGTAGTTTAATGCTGTAATATTTTTGTTTTCTTCCCTCTTTTATATACACCAAAGCTGTTGTAACAAAGGATGTGAGCAATTAAGGAACGACAATAGCAGGGTCATTACACGTATTTGGATCGGTAACAGTGGGGTCACTGGTATGTAGTGAGAATGCAACACAAGCAGTGGTGGGATTCAGCTGGTTTGCACTGGTTCGGTAGAACTGGTAGCTAAATTTTGTTGAGTTCGAAGAACCGGCTGAACCCACGCTGCTTCCGGAAGTCCGTTCTAGGCCTCAGAGGCCTGGAGGATGCCTCCCAGGGCTAGAACCGCCCACAGGAAGTGTGTGGATGTCACTTCCGGAAGTCCATTCTAGGCCTCGGAAGCCCAGGCCTGCATCCACACAGAGAACCAGTTATTCAGGTATTTGGATACCACTGAACACAAGGTGTACCCTCATCATGTGCTGAATACTATATGACTGGCCCAACTCTAGCTCCAATTTAATTGCACTAAAGTTTGCTGTAGCTATTTTGTTTAGAAAAAAAACCCAGCACATTTGCATTTTCTGTTCCAAGTTCTTCTAAACTGAATGCATGTTTTGGTGACTGATGAATTGGACGTCATCTTAGCTTCAACTCCCAAAATTAATGCAAACAGAATATTCCAGGTGAGTACTTCTCTATTTTGTGTGTCCAATTTTCTGGCCCGATTTAAAGAAAAGCCCTCTTTTGTGTTAAGAAACACATTTAAGTTTACAAATGTTCTCTTTCATTTATTGCTTATAAAGTGAACAAGTTTTGAAGATTTACCCTACTTGTGAATTCCATCTGTGGGACATATACAAAGCTGACCTCCCACTCACCCCACCCACTTTACTGTAAGCACTGGCCACTATCCTTTAGGTTTCTAGTTGCAATAGGGGATTAAGCAGATACAGCACCTTTTTCACCCCATTTCCTGCAAATGTTTTTTACCCACTGCCCACCATGCAGCTGAAAGCTTTTCCACTGGTGAAAGGTGCATACACTAAGATAGCAGAAGAATTTGCACAAGTCATTTTTCACTCACCTCTGCAAGAGTTTTTAAATTTATTAAATTTGTTTGCCACCTTCCCACCGTGAGGAGACTCTGGCAATAAATGGCAATAACTACTATAAAAGGTGGCAACCCTTGACTAGAGGGATTGATTAACTAGAGAAGAAGAAAGGGGATAGGGAATGACCCAAGGCAGACACATATACACATCCACAGCTTTCAAGGCGACTTCTACTTCACAAGCCACAACACAAGACACCTGGTTCCAAAAGTTTTATTTCCAATCCATCTGTAGCGGTCCAACCCCTGGCCAAGGACAGGACACGAGTCCAATCGCTGGAAAGTGAAGAGCACAGCCAAAGACCTTGCTAGGAGGCAGAGTCAGAGGCCTCTGAGCTGTCCTTGATATCTGTGCTCTCTGTAGCCTCACTGACCTCACTGACGTCCTTGCTGTCCCCACTGTCTTCAGCTCCAGGTCCAGTGCCCACAAGGGTCCCTGGGCATCTGTCATCCCGGCAACAGTCACCCACATGGTTAGTCTTGTGATCACTGCCCTTGTTCTCAATGGAGCCCAGCACAGAATGCTTTCCCTTCTCTTTCAATTCCACCTGCCTCCGCAGCTGTCAAGAAGAGATGCTTGTTTGAGTACAGTGTTCTATCCAAGGATGGCATTAGAGAGGTATGATTATACAGTTCTTAGACACATGGAATCAGCAACAAAAAATACATCCATATTATTAACCTCATGTTGCCTCCAGGGGTAATCTTGTTATGGTATACTTCAGGATAAACAGAATGCCAAAATCTGAGAAGCAGCCATGGGGACTGCTTTCAATGTTATTTGTTCCTGTTTACAATTCTGCAGCCAGCCAGCATTTTCACAGAAAGGCATGGTAAGGTTCTAAAAAAACTTGATGACGAATGCGCAGGTGTGCTGGTCTAAGGTCAATCGTTTGGCCTTAGTTCCCCTAATAGCAAGAGGGGCAAAACAAAACAGGACATGGTTTTCTTTCCCCATTTTAACAAGACAGAATAAAAAACTGAGATGAAACTCTGTGCACGATTCTGCTTCTTTAATAGGATACTATAGATCACAAATGTTTATGCCACAATAGTTTTGCTAGCTTTTAAGGTGCCACATGTCTCTTTGTCATTTTAGATTCTAAGTCAAGACTAACTTTGCATGGTATTACAAAAAGCAAAGCAAGATTGGTCATGGTTAGCACATGTCTGAGAAATCCCAAAGCTTTCTCAGTGTATACAGCAAAGTTGAAAAAAAAAAATCCCGAATAAAATCCACTACTGGTAGTCCTCGACTTACAACTATTCACTTAGTGACCATTAGAAGTTACAACAGCACTGAAAAAGTGACTTATAACCGTTTTCATATTTATGACAGCAGCATTCCCATGGTCACATGATCAAAATTCAGATGCTTGACAACTGACTCATATTTATGACAGTTGCAGTTTCCTGGTCTGATGTGATTTATCTTTTGCAATCTTCTGACAAGCAAAGACAAAGGGGAAGCCAGATTCACTTAACTGTGTTACTAACTTAACAATTCATTTAACTGTGGCAAGAAAAGTCATAAAATGGGGCAAAACTCATTTAGCAACTGTCTTGTTTAACAACAGAAATTTTGGGCTCAACTGTGGTCATATGTCTACCTGTACTATTATTAGCAAACAACTTGCATGAATGCTTCCCTTTAGTCAACAGGAATAAAAATCAACTCAAGGGAGCCCTTAACCATTTTTACAAACCAGTAAGGCATTTCCAAAATATATCAAATGTAGCTCAAGGTGAAAGAAAAACAGCTAGATGCTACAGCTTTCATGCAAATATCCCTTTCTAAATTGTTCAGCTCATTTTCAGATTATTGAGAATTTGACTATCAAGGAATAGCTTACTCAGAGGTATTTGGGCTGTCATCAAGGCAAATTTAGTTCAGCATTTGTTCTGATTTTTTTAATAAAGCTTTTGTTCCTGCCAGAAGGCAGGCTGGCTACCCATCCATATCTGCACAAGTTGGTGATTCTGAATTGCGTGGTAGGGCCATTGTAGCTAGCAACAGCAGTCTCAGACTTAGGATAACAAGGCCATGTTCTCCAGCATATGTCCACCAATAGAATCTGTGCTCACCTCCTCTGCCATCTGTGTTAAATCACGCTTCATAGCATATGCATCCTCCCCATCAGCATAGTATTTAGGCTCTACTTCACTGATCCTATGGGAAAGAACAAACGAGTTTCCTCTTAAAAAAAAAAGCAAGTTTCCATAATCTCCTCTCCTCTCTGCTCACTCAGAACAATAGAATACAGAGAAATATAAGCTGCAAAGCCCCAGGTTTATACCCATGTACTCAAACGCAATGTGCTCTCTTACAAGCTCAGACTCCTTCCTATACTAGACAATTCTGGGCTACAGGGTTGTTTTAAGTACTACAACACTACAGGGTTGTTTTAAGTATTACTGAGAGAAAGCATTTATATCCTTGGAATATTCAAAAGGTAAATGACTAGACCAGTGGTGGCGAACTTATGGCATGCGTGCCAGAGGGGGCACTCAGAGCCCTCTCTGTGGGCACGCGCGCCTCGCTCTTTGGCTAAGTTTTTGCAGGAAAAAGCCATTTCTCAAGCCCCTTCCTAGCCAAAACAAGCCTCCGAAGCAAGCGCAGGATTGCTCTTAAGAAGAACGAGGTGTGCTTGCTCCGGAGGCTTGTTTTGGCCAGGAAGGGGCTTGAGAAATGGCTTTTTCCTGTGAAAACTTAGCCAAAGAGCTTGCAGTCTCTGCCAGATCTCCGTTGGGCTAAAGTCCTTTGTCATCCTTGTTTTCGCAGGATTGCTCTCAATAAGAGCGAGGCGCGCTTTGGCTCCGCGTGCAGGGCAACAAAAGAAATTTTGTGGGACTAAAAAACCCCCATCAATCTGACCTTCCAACTTCTCGTGAAAAAAAAAGAACTTGCAAAGTTGGAAGGTCTGGTTGAACTTTTTTTTTTTTAACCAGTAGACCCACAGCTTCTTTTGTTGCCTTGCACGCGGTGGTGGATAACAGAGCTGAAAAGGAGGTTAGTGAAGGGAGGCTTTGGGAAAGCGAGGGGAGATGGGGAAGGGTCTGCTCTGGCCTCTGCTGCCTCACTCCGCCAGCATCAGAGCTCGGAGGCTTGTTTTTGCCAGGAAAAAGCCATTTCCCAAGCCCCTTCCTGGCGAAAATGGAGCCTCGCTCTTATTGAGAGCAATCCTGCAAAAACAAGGATGACAAAGGACAGCACAGTTAATTCTGAAAATGAAATCCTTAAAGTATGGAATTCTTTGCCAAATAATTTTAAGTCAATGAAAGCACTTGGGATTGCTTTCCTTACTTTGTTTGGATCATCTTGTGTTTGTGAGCAGCTGTTTTCAGCTTTAAATTATATCAAATCTGACACCAGAAACAGACTAACAGATGACCTAAGTGCTGCATGTGTTGCTCTCAAACTTACAAAGTATGAGCCAAGGTTAGACAAATTATCAGCACGCATACAACAGCAAAAATCACATTAATTGTTCAAAAGCATGCCAAAGGAAAACTTTTACCTTTCAATAAATAAAAAGTTGTTTGTATCATTGAAAGCTTTGTTATTGTGTTTTTCTTTTAAGACAAAAGATGTTAATGTATGAGTTGTTTTTTTCTAAACGAAAACCTCAGTATTCAGGTTAAATTGCCGTGTTGGCACTTTGCGTTAAATAAGGGGGTTTTGGGTTGCAGTTTGGGCACTCGGTCTCTAAAAGGTTTGCCAACAATGGACTAGACCAGTGGTGGCGAACCTATGGCACGCATGCCAGAGGCGGCACTCGGAGCCCTCTCTGTGGGCACGCGTGCCGTCGTCCCAGCCCCGCCTCCCCCCACGGCCCCCTCACCTGCAGCCCCCCTGGAGAAGAGTCGCCCCCAGGTGCGGCCCACACAGAGCAGCACAGCCAAGGACATAGCCGGGCAACAGGGACAAGACTCCGCCCTCGCACCCCATAGCGTGCAGATGATGCTGCGGGGTGTGGGCAGGGGGCATGGCTGCCATGGTGCTGCAGGGCTGCCTGGGTGATCTGCTGCAGCGGGCCATGGAGGCAGTGCGTGGCCCTGCGGGCAGGACGGGAGGAGGAGCGGGGGCAGGGGCGGTTTTTGGGCACTCTGTCTCTAAAAGGTTCGCCATCACTGGACTAGACAGTAATACTCTGAGAAGATTTACAAATGTTCGGACGGCAAGTGTTTTCAGGCAGTGAGAAAAAAATGTTTGGCAGGTTTTAGGATGATGCTTATTTTAAAAGTTGTTCCTTGTTTGTGTTATGTTTTCTCAGCATTAAAAAACCCTGGGTTTTAGAAATCCAGGTATTTTAATCCATACAATTCCTGTTAGTACTACAAAACAAACAAAGATGTGTGTTCAGGTATACATAAAGGAGATCAGCATATTGCCCAAATAAAACCTTCTCCTAAGCAAGGCCTTTGCATGGGATCAACCATGTTAAAAACATAGAATATCTCCTAAACTTAATATGTATTATATCTCCTGTAATTCCCATCCCATATAGTCCCACATACTCTCATTCCTATGAGAGCAACAAGGAACTCACAAGTTTGCAAAGTAATTAGTCTGAGAGACTCTTACCCCTTCAGAGCTACTCAGTGTCTTTTGCAATCCAGTTAAAAGATGAAAAGTCCCATTTCCAACAATGTTCTAACATCAAACAACTCTTTCACCATGCCCCCCCACTCTTGTTGTACTCACTGGAAATTGAGCGTGTTGGAATAAAGGTGTAATGCAGCTCGATTACTGAAAGATGGAAGAGAGAAAATGCAAGTTATATACCGTAAATCAAGAAAAATGACAAAATTGGACTGATCCCTGTTTTTGGATTAAGATCATCATGAACCTGAAATCATCCACAGAAACTAAGGGTAGGGACATGCAAGACCCATAAAATGGGTCCTATAAGTTATTTCTTTTTACTGCTATTATTAAAATTTGAAATTGCTGCTCTCAGATGAGAGACTAATGACAAATGCAGATGGTTTTAAAAGAGGACTAACATTTACACAGAATTGGTCTATTAATAGCTACTAGTCATGAAGCTTACTATTCACTCAATCACAGGAAACATACCCTAAATGTAAGCTGCTTAGAAGCTAACTGGTGATTTCCTATCCCTGCTGTTAAGTTTCCCAGCTTCACCTTCATACACAGTGTGTAACCCAAAATGCTGGACTGAATGGGTCCTGGCATAATCCAGCAGAGTTTTGCTTATGTAATAGAGACAAAGTTTTCCATGTGTTTATCCACCAACTCCCAATTGTTTTTCCTCTTTTATGGCCACATCTAAGGAGAACAGACCTCTTTCAACCTATATCAATCTTTTGGTGGATATTACATTTATATCCAATTTAAGTATCAAGAGCCACAAATGCCAGTGTGGTCAGAGCGTGCCAAGAACAAGCACTGAATCCGAATAATTCAAATTCTACTGAAAATAGTAATGGCACTGAGTTAAAAACAACATAGTGGTAAAAGACAGATGGGCTCCTGAAGACCACGGAAGAGAGAGTGCAGACAGACTATTGTGCAGACAGACTATTGTGTCACAAAGTTATGCCACAACCGTATCTGCATGTCAGTTTGTTCAGACATGTCTCTCCGCAAATACTGAATTTATGTAGGAAGCTCTTATCCAATTTGACAATGTGCAAATGAATACAATGCATGGATTTTGTGTGAGTCACTCATTCTAAAATCTTCAGATGTTGGGAGAGGTGATAAAAAATGGAAGTCCTACCTTTCTGAACACAATTACAATTATATGGTAACAATGTAAGTTTAGGCTTGCCTTTTTTTAAGAAGGGTACTGCAAATAAATCTGACAGGCAACGGGAAAACTCACCTCTTGCGAACATGCAGTGAGACATACTTAGCATTGAAGTTCTCAATCATGGCTCGGGAAGCCTGGTCCATCAGCTTTTGAGCCAGCCCTAAGCGACGGTGGGAACGCTTGACTGCCTACCAAAAGAGGAACAGCAATGAAGATTATTGCTTATTTCATAAAAAAAAAGAAAGCCAATGGAAGATTTTACAAACTGATCTAACTCAGTATAGGATCCTGATACCACTTGTGTCTAAGCTTATCCTTATTTGGGGGAGGCATTTGCCAGCATCATACTAAGGTACAAATATGGCTGCAGATCATAGTGATCTGACTTAACAAAGGTTAAGCTTCTCCTAACCTCCATTATCTATCAAGGAGGTCCATCAGGTACTAACTTGATTGTCAGCAATTAAACAACTTCTTTCTGTGCAATTGTACTCACAGAGAAAAAAAGAGCCTCAGTCATTACTCAACAGTGAGTTAAGCCTCAGGGACCGGCTCTCAGGACCATCTCTGCAACTATTTCAGAATTTCTTTTGAAGGATTCCATCTTGATCCCAGCAGAGGATATGCCTTCTCTCTAATCCAGGGGTGTCACTCAATTTCATTGAGGGCCGCATCAGCATTGCGGTTGCCCTCAGGGGGCCGGGTGGGTGTGGCCAGGGTGGGTGTGGCCTACTGGGTGGGCATGGATGAAGTGGGTGTGGCCTACTGGGTGGGTGTGGCCAGCTCTACATCGTTCGCGTGAAGGGTGCCTGTGGGGGCCTGGGCAGGAGTGGGGGTCTCTGGCAGAAGGGGGTGGGACCGGGGAAAGCGCCAAGGCGTGATCCACTGGAGGAGCCTCACTGTTCCTCTCAGGCCATGCGGGGGGGGCTTATGGAGCTAAGACTGATGCGTTTCAGCATAGATGGCCACCACAAAATTGTACATTAGCTCCCGGCTGGCCTGGGCCAGGGCCAAGGCAGAGGGGGCCGTTCCCTCACTGTTTCCAGGATGGCTTCGCGGGCCACATGAAACCACTTCGCGGGCCGCATCCGGCCCCCGGGCCTTGTGTTTGACATGTCTGCTCTAATCCAATGCTTTCGATTTAGTTCAAATACCTGACCCATCTCAAAGTTATAACAGGGGGAGGGGGGGGAGTGGAAGGTAAAGAAATATTACCAGAGATGTGATGTGTCCATGGGGGACATCATCAGGGTCTTCCTCCCTAGAAACAACAGTAAAAATTAGCTTAGCCACACACAAATCCCAGACATAACTATGGTTATGGTAGTCTCTTTTATTTGTGAGACTGTAACTCCCCTCATTAGGATAGAAAGTGTAGCCCTATACAACTGCAAAGCTCCAATTTGGGAAGGCTGCTTAAGACTGTATATTAAATAAAAAAACAAATAACCGCCCATATGGCTCCTGTGAGAGCCCAGCCCTCAGAACATAACAGCAGCAATATCAAAGACTCATTTATTTCAGCATTTTGTTTCCACTGTAGCCAAGCCAGAGTCAATAGGAATCTCTCAAGCAGGCTATGAGGCCACCCAGCAACTGGTACTGATAGGTACCCTGCCTCTGATGCTAGGGGTCTTATACAGCCAGGATTGTTAATAAACCTTGAAAATCTTATCCTCCATGCCATATCTTGAAGGAGCAAGATTCATTGTTTGAAATACCATCTTGTTCTCTTTTTGTACTCATCTGTTTCTTACAGCTCAAAGCACACATAGAGACTGAAAGCCAAGAAAGAGTCAAATACACACACATAGTTTATCAAAACACAGGTTCAGATGAAGCGAACAACAATTCCTGGATGCCTGATACAAGAATGAATTCCACAAGTTTGTGGGGAAACATCTAGGTCAGTGGTTCTCAACCTTTTTAATGCCGTGACCCCAACCGGTCATAAGTCGAGGACTAAACCGGTCGTAAGTCGAGGACTACCCAACCAGTCGTAAGTCGAGGACTTTCCCTGCCCGGAAGCGCCGCGCATGCGTGGTTCCGCCCCCTGCACCGGCCGAGGCGTAGCTGGCAAGCGGCAGAGACGGAGCAGGCCGACCACCAGCTGGCCCAGCCCAAGGGAGGTAAGGCACCCGCCGGAAAAGGGGGAAAAAATGGCGGACAAAAAAAATGGCAGGCAAAAAAAATAGCCTTGCTTGGCGACCCCCGTGAAATGGTCGATCGACCCCAAATGGGGTCCCGACCCACAGGTTGAGAACCACTGATCTAGGTAAAACAGAGCTGTGCCTAAAATACAAGCTGAGATCTTACTCTGCACCTTTTTCTGCCTCAGGACTTTCACATCACAAGAGCAATTATGGGATTTCAGCTATTTCATCTAAAAGGGAGTCTTAGGATTTCTTTAACAACTAAGAGCAGATTCTTGGATTCTTTCATCTTTTAAATTATACCAAGTTATAATTTTAATTATATCTTATGACAGTTTGTTTGCCAAATGAGGATATAGTTCCCTGTAGCTTCTTCTTGTCCTTTGTCAATATATTATAATAGAAGCTCCAAATCTTTATGCTTAAAGTTATTTAGTGTATTCATTCTGAAATAACAAAACAAAATTATGCTTCCGCCAGTTGAAATGCGTAAAAGCTATAATACAGAAATACTAGAAATTGCTCTATTGGCCCTTGGAGTGCTAAATCAACTCAGGCTGAAGAGTGTCGTTTCCCAGCAGGATAGCCAATAATGGGAGATGCCGTGAGCTGTAACACTGGAAGTCCATCAATTCCTTATCCTTTAATTAGCTAATGGGAAGCAAGTTTACAATTAAATGAATGCATTTCTTATAATGAGAAATCAACATTTGACTGCTCTTTGCTTCTCCTCTGCCATCCCTTGCTTTCATTAACTTCTTCCTAGGTTATTTTCAGCAGCACAACTCCTTCAGAAAAAGGTCTATCCTGACCACTTTGCATACCGGTAGTCCTCAATTTACGACTGGTCAGTTAGCGACCATTTGAAGTTACAACAGACCTCTCCAGGATGATTTATAACCTGGATTTGAAGTTCCAAAAGCAATGGGGGCAACCCATAGTCACATGACTGCATTTTGGGCACTTGGCAACTGGCCTGTATTAATGGGTGTTTGCAGCATCTCACGATCACATGACCACAATTTACAACAATTTTTGCCGGAATCCATATATTTCCAGTTTCCAACAAAAAATGCCCACCATAAACAATAAATTCATCCAACAACCACAATATCTGCATTACAACCACCACATTCACTTAATGACCACCACCACCCAAAAAAAAAAAAACCCTTGCAAAATCAGATGTGATCACATGGTGACCCATTTAACACCTGGCATAATTTACAACCGCAATACTGAGCTTAACTACAGTTGTATGTCGAGGATTACCTGTACCTAAGCAAACAACCAAGCCCAAATAATACAAGAACCTAATACAAAAACAGAAAAAATATTTTAAAATGTAGAAGAAAAAAATCCTCAAAAAAGGAGAAGAAAAAAGAAACTTTCCCCTTTATTCCTAGGAAGCATACTCAACATTAACAACTTATCAGTGCCTCCTAGAGTACAATCAAATTCATCTCCATTCCATACATCACTCCATTTATCTATACATTCTTCTCTAAATCTTCAGCTCTCCTTATTAATCAAGAAAGATCTAGTAAAACTGTAATGAGTGTCCTAGGACCTAGAAGACCTGGGGATTGTTAAAAAAACAAATGTAACTGTTTTGTGATCTTCCTGTAATCTACTCTTGCAATATTTCATTCATTCTTAAAATCCCTTCCATCTTCAAGCTCATGACTAGTCATCAGTAAGAAGAAAATGAGGTTATGCAGCTTTAGAATTTGAATACACCCACACAAATATACACAATGTATAATAGCTTGAAACCTTTCACTGCTGCAGCATAAAAGATTGTAAACGTGTTTATCTACAGTACACACTCATTAAACTCATCCAATCAGGGCACATACTCACATTTTAGCTAGCACGTAGCCCACAATCTTGCCATTCTCATCTTCAGCAATGTAGGAGAGCTGGAGAGAGCAACCAGGAGGTTAGACATACAAGGCCTTGGAAAAGAATCCAGAAACCAAAGGAAATCATCCATATTACTGCTTTTTCATAGAGAAGTCAAACTAGCCAGCTTAACATTTGACTTTTTTGGATTACTAGTAATATACTTGCTAAATAATCATAATCTAAATATTCTACACATATATATTATTACATTTGTAGCCTTTCATAAAATTAGTTCACTTGAAATTCCTTCCTGTCAACTATTCCCATATCACTAAGGGTACACCTAGCTAAATAAAAGAATAATTTCCAAGGTTAAAATATGAAATACTTGTGTTTATGATCAAAGAGCCAAGAGGAATTCTGAGGATTCAGTAAAGTATTGTCATCAATAAACTCTGCTACACAGCTTACTGAAAACAATGGCCATCTGAAAGTTGGAACAGGCATGGCAGATTGAAGCTGAGGGAGAACACATATATACTTAGAAAACCTGGAAAGCCTGGATCAGAATAGTTCTCTGAAGAGGCATTACTTGCTACAGGTAGTCCTCAACTTATGAGCACAATTGAGCCCAAAATTTCTGTTGCTAAGTGAAACAGTTGTTAAGTGAATTTTGCCATTTTACGACCTTTCTTGCCAGTTGTTAAGTGAATCTGGCTTCCTCATTGACTTTGCTTGGTGGAAGATCGCAAGTGATCACATGACCCCAAGCTACTGCAACAATCATACATTTGAGTTGCCAAGCGTGGGAATTTTGATCACATGACCATGGGGATGCTGCAATGGTCATAAGTGTGAAAAACAGTCATAAGTCACTTTTTTCAGTGTCACTGTAATTTTGGTCACTAAACAAACTGTTGTAAACGTCAAGGGCTACCTGTACTGTATCAGTTCCCAATGCCAAGTCAAATAAAGACAGGGCAAAGGAAAATATTGTGTAGAAGAAACTTCCACCAGGCCCCTTTGAGATGAGGCTCAACTTTGAGCTTTCACATTCTTCACAAATGTTGTTACTGAATAGGAATATAGATGTAAAACTAAAGGAATCACCTGTGGCCAGGAGAGTCCATGATAAAAATAGTATTTCATCTGATAATTCTCTGGCAGGCAAAGGAGATTGCAATGTTGCATGTTCATCAGGTCCTCGGGCTGATAGTGAAAAAAAGGAATAAATATTGAGACAGAAAAAAGAGGCAGCATTTCATTCCCACAAGAGGAGCCTGCTCTTGCTCAAATAAATGACTGGAATTTCTGCAATCAGAGGCAATATAGCATAGGGCCAAAAAGTCGGCCATTCAGTAAGGTGTGTCTATTTCCAGCCTTGTTTTTCTAAACCTACCAGAGTGCTGACTTTAGGAACAGAAACTTGCCCATTGATTACAATGATCTCTTTGGATCAAACCGATTGCAATAATGGCCGTCTCCAGCTATGAACTGTAATAGTAAAAAAAAAAAAAATTTACGTGGTATATACCAAATACTGTCTATTTTATCCAGCATTTAACTTTGGTCAGGAAATATTCAGGTGCCAGATAAGACATATAAGTTGCAAGGAAGTCCTAAACAACCAAGGATATACTGCTCCTCACAAGGAAGGTTCCACTCCGATCCTTGCAGCTATCAACTCCTGCGAGGCTCTGGATCAACTCTGGATCGAAAAGCGCAGCTGTGTGTACACTACAAGGTTGCTGGCTACCAACGCAGAATCTGGGTAGGCCTACCTAGCAGAAGAACCAACTTTTAAATGTTCAGTTAATATCCCGCAACAATCTGGAACTGATTGACTGAAGCCCTTCAGCAAAAAAATTGCCCAGCGATAATTAGGGGGGAGGGAAAGAGCTTCCCACTCTTTCAGCTTAATTAACTAAGGAGGTAGAAGGATTGAACAATGGCCTTCTCTACGTAGCCTTTACCTCAAAGCAAAGGGCTGACGCCTTTTCCCGTTTTCACCCCAGCGCACCTCCTGAACCCATCCCGCCTCCCCCCACCCCCTTCTGCCAGTCCCAGACTCGAACCCGCGCATTCCGGATATTCATAGTGACAGCAGCGACCCTTCCTCGGCTCACGCGCTAGCTACGATCATCAAGGTACGTTGCCCCGGGAAAAAGACGTGAGTAGGTGGGAGGAGGGAAAGAACGTGCTCGTCTCCGCTACGCAGCCAATACCGGGGCAGAGAAGGACAGGCCACTAGCCAACCCCGACAAAAATTCTGATGATTGTACCACCCTCTTCTCCAATTAAGAAAACCCTGCCTAAGGAAGGCGTCCTCAGTATCCAATCGGAGCTTGTCTAGAACTGGTCATGCTGACCAATGAGTACGCGGCTTACTCTTCTTCCCACCCTCTTTCCCGGTTCGTGGAGTCTTATTTTTAATTCATCTATGATTCTATTCGATTGGTTCTTCCCCCGTGTCCAGGTTAGGAAAGTCTTGCATTGTCCCCGCCCCTTTGGACTCAAGAAAATAAATGATGGGGGGGGGGGACACAGACAAATTCATTCCTCCCAGAAGTGCTTTGATTATCAGTTAAACCAGGGGTAGTCAACCTTGGCTCTTTTATGACTCGTGGACTTCAAATCCCAGAATTCCTGAGCCAGCTGTTCTGGCTCAGGAATTCTGGGAGTTGAAGTCCACGAGTCATAAAAGAGCCAAGGTTGACTACCCCTGAGTTAAAACCAATCCTTCGCAAGCAGAAATTGAATGATATATAAGGAAACTTTGGCAGTGAAAAAGTGAGGCTATGGATTTGTGAGTGGTTAAATTCAGAAATGAATTTAGAGACTTGCTCAACAGACCAAAGAAAAGGGCGTAATCTCAGCAAATAACAAATCTATAACATTACCGCTTTTGTTTTTACAACATGCTTGAAATTATGACAAGAAGCTCCTTTTGGGCAGACATATCCTTTCTCGGTCCAAGCTGTCTCACAAGGTTGTGGGGGAAAAGAGATAAAGGCAATCTACGCACCAGGTTGTGCTCTTGAATGAAAACAGGATAGAAATGAAATAACTTCACAATTCGTATTCTCTAAAGATCACAATTTTGAGCCTCAGATCCATTTGCAAAAAAGGATATAATTAGTCCCTAGTTCAGCCGCTCTGAGTCTGGCATCTTGTCGATATATTTGCTCAAGCTGCATTGGGTGCTGGTTTGCTTCAAGGTTTTGAAGGGTTCTGGAACAAAGGGAAATTGTTTAGTCTAAACTGTTGCTTTCTTACTTTTTGTAATTGGTTTTTGCACCAGAGAAATCTCATGCAAGCGTGGGAAACGTACATGGATGTGATATACTGAAGGAGGGAATAAGGGAGTGTACAGGAAAGATTGATGTCTTTCTTATGATGTAATGGCTCTGTTATCTGATTTTCATTGGCTAACAAAGTTTATAAAGCAATGCTACCAACTTTCTAAGTAACTCTGGACGTAACTCTGCCAGCGTTCCAGATTGTTGGCCACCCAGCTGCTTGATTTGATCAAATAAAGTGCTGCTTGATCAAGAAATCTCCGCTTGGGTTATCTGATTAGATTGATATGGTATCTCAAGTTCATGTAAGGTACTGGGACCTTACAGTTTGGTTATGATCTTTTAAGCCTTTCGTGTCAAAGGGCCAGATTATCTACAGAGCCTCCTTCACTCCATTACATTGGCCCATCTCACCTGGTCAGGCATGCTGTGGACCCCATCAATTATTAAACAATTTTAGCTGACAGGGTCCAGGAAGAGATCTTTCTCTGTCATTGCCCCCATCATTTGGAACATTCCCCCCACTCTGGGTGTAGCAGGCCCCCACTCTCCTGGCATTCTAGAAATGTCTGAAGACCCAGCTTACCAACTAGCTTGGGACCCAGAGAGGTGCATGCAGCCATGGGGCTGGTTAATCACTTGAAGCCCCTCCCCCTGCCTTTTAATTCTGAATTTTAAATATTTTATTTGTGTTTTGTTCTGACCAGCACTGATGGTGTTACCTAGTTAGGGTAATGAAATGTCTGCAAGAAAACAAGCAAGCTCAAAGAGCACCAAGGACCCCTCATTTCAACCCTGAGCTATAAATATTCTCCTTCATTGTTTTGATCTGTATTTGTATAGTTTTTATGTTTCTATGTCTTACTTGTAAGACATAAAAATTTATCACCCAGAGTCACTCTATGAAGATGAGCAGTTCCTATATGTGATGGATGGATGGCTGGCTGGATGGATGGATGCAGCTTTCTTCATCTCCAGACATCTCTGTTGGTAGATGACACCATTTAGCTGTACCAATTCAAACTTGACACCCAGATTTTCTTGGCATCCGTTTCCCTGAGTAATTCCTGCCCTGTGCTTTGAATTTTAAGAGATCTGTGCCACTGTCATTATTGTTGTTTGCAAAAAAGTTAATTAAAGCACGATAACTCACAAATCTTATCTGGTTGAAGAGTTGGCAAACAGTTTATCATGGGAACAGCCTTGCAGTAAAAAAGAAAAAAGAAAAAAAAAGGTTCCAGGAACTGGAAAGGCCAGAAAATAAAAAAAAAATCATTTGGATCCTCTGCAAATTCTTTCATCTCCGATGCAAGGCCAGACAGGTAGTCCTCAACTTACAACAGTTCATTTAGTGACTCTTTGAAGTTACAATAGCACTGATAAAAGTGACTTATGACCATTTCTCACACTTATGACCATTGCAGCATCCTCATGATTGGACCTAAATCCTCCAATCATGGGGTTGGAAGGGACCTTGGAGGTCTTCTAGTCCAACCCCCTGCTCAAGCAGGAAACCCTATACCATTTCAGACAAATGGCTGTCCAGTCTCTTCTTAAAAACTTCCAATGTTGGAGCATTCACAGCTTCTGAAGGCAGGTTGTTCCACTGGTTAAGTATTCTGTCAGGAAATTTCTCCTCAGTTCCAGATTGCTTCTCTCTTTGATTAGTTTCCATCCGTTGCTTCTTGTTTTGCCCTCAGATGCTTTGGAGAATTGCTTGACTCCCTCTTCTTTGTGGAAATCCCTGAGATACTGGAAGGCTGCTATCATGTCACCCCTCGTCCTTCTCTTCATTTAACTAGATCAGGGGTAGGCAACCTTGGCTCTTTTATGACTCATGGACTTCAACTCCTGAGCATAACTGGCTCAGGAATTCTGGGAGTTGAAGTCCATGAGTCATAAAAGAGTCAAGGTTGCCTACCCCTGAACTAGACATACCCAATTCCAGCAACTGTTTTTCATACGTTTACCTGCCCAAACACTAAAGTCTCTTCTGAGGATCTCTTGGGAAAGATGCACTCCAGGTAGTTCTCGATTTATATCATTTGTTTATTGACCTTTCAAAGTTACAACAGCAGTGGAAAAATGTTACTTAGGACTGGTCCTTGCACTTACGACTGTCCCAGCATCCAGCCCTTAGCAACCGGCTTGTATTTACGAGAGTTGCAGCATTCCAGGTCATGTGATTGCCATTGGCAACCTCAAAATCAATGAGGGGGAGCCATATTCACTTAAGGACAGCATGATTCGCTTAACAACTGTGGGAAGAATTCAGAGAAAGAAATATTTTGGGAAATATTAAAAAGGCAGAATATATTTCCCCAAAGGAATAAAGGAGAAGATCTTTAAAAAGACAGAAACCAGCCCCCAGAAATCAGCCCCAACCCCTAGGCAGAGGCCAGCTTTTAGAAATGCAAATTCAATAATCCTTTCAGAAAGGTTTAGAATAGAATAGAGCTCAACACAATTGTGGCAAAAACGCTGGTAAAATTGGGCCTGACTCACTTCAACAACCTTGCTTAGTAATGGAAATTCTAATTCCAATTGTAGTCGTAAGTTGAGGACTCTCCCTGTATGTTGCTTTCCAAAGGTTGTAAAGTCAGTTCAATCACTTTGTCCCTGAGCAAAATTAGAATAGAAGCCAAAAAACTACAATCTCAGACTTCATCCCCCCTTTCCTCCTTTCCCTCCACACCTTCTGCATTTCTAAACTCTGAACACAAACTTCAGCAGGGAAATGAAATGATACATTTGGAAGCAGTTACAGTGTGAAAACACGGAAACTTACAAGGAGAGGCAAGGTTGTTGGGGTGTTTTTTTTTCCAAATCTATGAGTGAGGCAGGATTATTCTCTAATAGAAGCTTCATCTGGAAGCTTTGTTGCTATCAAACAACTGTTTGTTTTCTTTAGGTTTAAAAAGAACAATTAAAAATGCATTATGTTGCTAGGGAATTAGTACAGTACAGATTTTATGGGCCTCTTTAGAAAACACTTGTTGAACAAGAGTGTAAATTTGATCAATAATAGTTCCTTCTGTTTCCAGAAGAGGGCAATCATGTGAAGCCTGTTCTAGTATAGTGAATAGCAGCTATTCTACTACAGCTGCAGAACACACTGCAGTTACTTGCCAAGTTTTGAACTCAGGGAGAGCATGGTGGAGACTATAAATGAATCTTGTTTTGACATCTGGATGACCCTTTATGTGCCAGGTTGCAATTCATAGTTTAATCAAGTCGTCATATTTGCATGCACTGAAAATACCTGCAAACTATTTCATCCAAATTCAAATACAAGCCGAGTGAATGGCCCTTGTACATATCAAGATGCATGTATACAAGTTTCTTACAAACAGCCCGCTTAATCTGTACGCTCCCTTCCCTGGTTTCCAAAAAGGAAGATTCCTTGAACGTTTAAAATTCATTTCATATGCAATTCCTTTGTTTTGAGAAGCAGTAGGTAATAGAGCAACTACTAGACCTTGTTTTCAAAAATTCAATTTTTATTATTAGAAATAAGTTACAAACTGTGCAATGTGATAGTTTTTTCAAAGGAATAAATTGCTGATTTTAATGAGACCGAAGCCCTGATCTTAAAGATTACATATTAGGAAGTTAAAATAGAAGGAAATCGCCCAGTTAGAGAAATCCTACCACCGTCATACGTTTTAGACCAGTGGTTCTCAACCTGTGGGTCGGGACCCCATTTGGGGTCGATCGACCATTTCATGGGGGTCGCCAAGCAAGGCTGTCCGCCATTTTTTTTGTCCGCCATTTTTTTCCCCTTTTCCGGTGGGTGCCTTACCTCCCTTGGGCTGGGCCAGCTGGTGGTCGGCCTGCTCCGTCTCTGCTGCTTGCCAGTTACGCCTCGCCCAGCGCAGGGGGCGGAACCACGCCTGTGCGGCGCTCTCGGGCAGGGAAAGTCCTCGACTTACGACCGGTTGGGTAGTCCTCGACTTACGACCGGTTTAGTCCTCGACTTACGGCCGGTTGGGGTCGCGGCATTAAAAAGGTTGAGAACCACTGTTTTAGACTATGATTTTAGCAAGCCACTCTGAGGCTTAGAACTTTTTCTTTCTCCTCAATTTACAGTATCAGACCAATAATAGAGCACTGTTGTGAAGACTGCAGCAAGAAAAGATGTCTGAAGTACTCTGAAAACTTGAATTTGTCAAATAAATGAGAAATGATCATGCTTATAAATACATTAAAAACAAGCAAAGTTCATTAAGGAACACCTTAGAGATTCTGGATAAAAAAGAAAAGCTGCTGAAGTTCCTCTAACCATTTTGTCAGTAAAATGTCTCTCTAGGGTAAATTCAGCAAGAGGGTCAGTGCTGGAGATTCTGTGGTCCTCTAGGTCAGTGGTGGCGAACCTATGGCACGGGTACCAGAGGCGGCACTCAGAGCCCTCTCTGTGGGCACGCACACCGTCGCCCCAGTCCTAGGCCTTCAGCTGGGTTTTATAAAACCTTTTCGCTTTAGGCCTCTGCCACCATGTACAAAAAAAAGGTTCAATCAATCAGTCAATTTCAACTTCTCACGGGAAAAAAAAATCTCGCAAAGTTGGAATTGATTGATCCTACCCAGTCTGCCGTTACCACCGCAGCGACGCCCACCCAATGGGCCACGCCCACCCAATGGGCCACACCCACCCGGCACTCGATGATGCATAAGTGGGTTTTGGGTTGCAGTTTGGGCACTTGGTCTCTAAAAGGTTCGCCATCACTGCTCTAGGTCATCATTTGCTACCATTGGCTGTACCTAGTGAAGGGCCACAGGTTTACCACTCTTCAGTCAATCTTTTTATGTACAGAGTTAAGCAACCTTAATATCCAAAATAAAATTTAAAGCTGGAACCATACGCATGCTGAGTCTTTCTTCCCAATGAATCTGCCTAAAAAGTGGAGGTAATCAAAAATATGGTAGTGCAAGCACAGAAAAACAGATCTTACCTCTTGCTTTCCACCCGTATGAATCATTCCTCAAAATGAGATATTAAAGATGAAATTCAGGCTATTGGCTAGCCCAGAGGTTTATTAGTAATATTTCTATACTTATCTTCTATTTAGTCAAGGAATTTTATGGAATCATGTCTGCGTCAGGCTAAAACCAAGAGACCTGAGGTTTAGTCCTGTCTCAGGCACAAAACCAGCTGGATGATCTTGAGCCAGTCATTCCCTCTCAGCTCTAGGAAGTAAGTGCAAACCACTTCTGAAAAACCTTGCCAAGAAAACTGCTGATTCTTTGAGAATCAGACCCAGTTGACAGAAGGGAAAAAAAAAGTTGGATACATGGGTACACACACACACACACAAAGCAAAGATTCAAAGGAGACAAACAAGATGATCCCTAATGTCAAATTAAAAGAATATATCTACAACTTTTTTTAACATTGGTGTGGAGGCTAAAGATAGCTCTGAAAGACTTGCAGTGCTCAGTTTGGAAGTGATACAGGAGGAAGCCATTTTTGCATATCCAGTAAGTAGGTTTTAAAAATGCTAGTAAGTGTTCCTTAAAGGGAATCTGTGTCCTACCAAAAAGAGGAAGAATTGCATTGGATAAGAAAGTTACAAACCGGCAAACTTGGCCAATTAGTAAATTAGGTATATGAAGAAATTGAAAATTATTGTATTAATTCTGAATGTAGATAGTTAACATGCTTTCTGATGTCAGCAGCCTCAGATCTATTATCTTAAGACTGGCTACAAATTCAGTTATCATTGTGGGCTTTACTGGAGGAGGAACAAGCCCTAATCAAACACACTGTAAAAATTCCACCAGACATTTCTTCTATCACAGCACTGAATTCCCGCTATTTCAGCCTCAGGGGCACTACAAAACCTAGTACGCAGGCTTACTCTCTTTTCCTTTACTGCAAGGAGCTTCTTCTGGATGTAGAAAGTCATTCATTTTAGAATACCATTTTAAATTACCTCAGAATGATAGTTGGAAGCCAATGAATCAAAATGCTGTTTTATTTTCTTTTTTAAAAAAATGTTTCGTATAAAAAAAAGGTGCGGTGGTTAAGGTGCTGGACTAGAACTGGGAAATAGTGAATTCTAATCTTCCTTTAGCTAGCTGGTGAGTCCTCTCAGCCAAATCTACCTAACAGTGTGGTTAAGGAAGAAGCACTATGGTATGTATAAATAATCCTCAATTTACAGCCACTCATTTAACAACTGCTAAAAATTATGACAGTGCTGGAAAAAGTGACTTACAAAAAGAGACATAAAATCAGGTATACTTAATAACCACCATGCTTAGCGGTGAAAGTTCTGGTCCAAATTATTGTAAGTCGAGGTATTTATGCCACACTAAGTACGCTAAAATAAAAGTGGGATATTTGTTTTTGAAGACGTTTTGTGTCTTTATTGCACAGATATAAATGAAAAGGCACAGGTTTGGCAATGACCAGCAAGTAATTCATGATCAGGGAGAGAAAGAAGAGATTAAAAATATTTTCCCACCACAATAGAAAATGCAAATAATTGTTACAATGTTTAATCATCTATCTATTCTTTTAAGTTGTCTATAAATGTGGCTCTGTAGCACCAATAATGGTGTTGCTAAATCTAGTTAGATTACAGGTAAAAAAAAATAACCAACTTTTTGAATCTGAAGTGAGAAATGATCGGGACTTCCTTTTTCCTAAAATACCTAAAAGCCAAAAAAAATCCCAAATAAAAATAGCTGTTTGGTTTCTAAAATGAGAAGTGTGTGGCTTTGGGAGGGGGGGGGAGTTTCAAAATGACCAGAAAGGATCATTTTTATAATTAGACTCTTTTGGGGGCAGAAGATGCAGAAAACACAGCATTTTGCAAAAGTCAAAAGAACATTTCATTTCTGAATGGCAGATTTTGTCTCCATCAAAGATTTCAGAATTTCTTCACACATGTAAAGAGCACGAGGGACATGGAAACAACCTGCAAAGAGAAAAAAGGGTTTATCTTCAAAATATTCAAAACTTCGTACACCTGGCCCCCTATCTGGTTTTTGTTATGTCCACCAGAGCCCTTTTCATCATTACAGTGCTGCCAAAATCAACAAAATGTTACAATAAAAGTACTCCTGACCTATATGGCATTGGTCTCTTTGTTCTAACAGGCTTACATTATAGTTTTATTGATTTCATGGTTTCTATGAAATTGGTTTCCTCTTCTGGGGAAACCAATATTGGTGGTGAATGGTGGTGAGTGGTGAATGGAATCCCATGAAGAGATCTGCCAGGCTAAGATTGTGTCTTGTTGGTGCACAATCTACAAAGCAGGACACTTCCATAAAGGAAACACAAACAGGGATAAGGAAATACATTATGATATTAGATAATATCTGTAGCTCAGGGATGAACTGTGGAGTTCTTGGCGCTCTCCAAGAGTGGTTGTTTGCTTACAAACACTTCATTATTCTACTAGGTAACATCATCAGTACAAGTCTTGGGACAAGTTTCACACACCCACACCCAATTTATATGCATTTGGACTATGTCTTACATATATTGCAGGAAAATGAGACGTACTCTTGCTTAATTACTTTTTGCATTCTATGGTTGAGCTCACAAGTTATTTTATTTCTGCCGATTTCCCATTTACACAGCTAGCCCCCTCCCCCTTATTATTTTTTATTTATTTTACCTTTAAATGGCCCTCCTTTGATTGTGAGAGCCACCTTGCCTTCCTGGCTCAGATACCCAAACCATTCTCCTGCTACCGGATCACGGAACTAAGGAAGAAGCAAACACGATAGCGACTATGCTAACATGGAACAACCAAAGAGCAGGGCAGAGGTAGAGAACAGGATGCTGGACTAAGATAAAGGGGAAGTAAAGTTCAGTGGGCACCTAATGCAAGTAGTCCTTGACTTACAACCATTTTTTTAATGAGCCTATGAAATTACAATTGCACTGAAAAAAGTAACTTATGACTGTTTTTCACACTTACAAGCATTGTAGCATCCCCATGGTCACATAATCAAAATCTGGATGTTTGGCAACTGGCATTTATTTATGATGGTTGCAGTGTCCCGGGGTCATGTGATCGCCTTTTGTGATCTTCTGACCAGCAAAGTCAATGGGGAAGCCAGATTCACTCAACAACCAATTACTAACTTAACAACTGCTGTGATTCACTTAACAAGTGTGGCAAGAAAGGTCATAAAATGGGGCAAAATTCACAACTTTCTTGCTTAGTGACAGAAATTCTGGTCTCAATTGAAGTCATAAGTTGAGGGCTACCATTATATTATCTAGGAACATTGTGAAAATAACAATTATTTCATGTAGGCTATCAATTCTGGATATATTAAAAGGGCACACAAGTAGGAGCCACACTTTCAAAAATGATTGTTCCCCCACTCCTGCACTCTATGTCATAATTTTTATTATTTTGCATATACAGAAATGTTTGCTGTCTTTGTTTAACAGTGCAAGTCTAATAAGAAGACTAATAAACATCCACATCTGGTAAAGAGTAGATATCTGTGATCAAGTAATAATATTGCTGTGTTGCGAAAGGATTTGTTCTGTTACAAACAACAACAGGATAATGAACCATCATCCTGTTGTTGTCCCCAGTATCCATTTAGGAATCCTTCCACAATTTATGAATACTAACCCTTCATGGTTCTTTGTGCTATGAGCAGGAAAGATGTGGAAAAGCATGGAACAGCATTGTCTGTATCTGAAGGCTAGAGATAATTGAAGAACTTATGATAGGAATTGTCTAGCACAATCTGGAGGATTCCTAATAACTTCAAGGTCTATAGAAAACATATTTAAGGCTCCTAGCAACAAAAATAATGGTGGTGAAAAATAAGCTACATTTATAGAAAAACCAAAGCATTCAATTTCTATTTTGATTATGAAGCTGTGAAAATGCTAGACTAGCACAGGAATTCAGATCCCCACTAGTAATGAAACCTCACTGAGTAACAATGGGCCATCTACTTTCTTTCAGCTCAGTCAGACTGAAAGGGGGAGTTGCTGTAGGGAAAAATGAGAGAAGAAAGTGCTTTGTGTGTTGCCAAAGAGCTCTGAAGGAAAGATGGGCTGGCTATACAGCTAAAAAAATTAAGAAATAACACCCCATTTTTATCAAATACATTAGGGTGTTGACGTTCTTCCAGATACCAAGCAAACAATCTATGCTCATACAAAACCATATTTAGTCCATCAAGGCTAACATTGCTTATGAAACATTAATAGCAATTCTCCAAGGATTCATGAAGTTTTACTGCAGAGTATTTTCTATCTCTATCTCTATTTCCCCACCTCTTTTCTAACTAACTGAAATATGCCTATTTCTCAAGGCTAAACAGATTCCATGATTCCCAACATTCAATCCTCAAAGGTACCTTAGCAAAGGTGTAATTGGCCACCTGGTGAAACAGCTCCAGAAGCTCTTGGTCTTCAGTTTCAGCAAAACCCATCAGAAATGCAACCATGGCCTCTGTGTGTGGCCACCAAAGTTTCATTCTCCACTCTAGCTGCAAAAAAGGGTGAAAGAAAAATAGAAAAAGGACTCCCTAATGTTTGAGGGGTGGGGTGGGATCTTCAGCTTTGTAGTGAAAATAAGACTTTACAGTCCATACCTGAGTGGGGCAGAAACCATCAACATCTTGGAAGGCAAAGAGTCCCCCATGTTCAGGATCCCAGCCTGAACGGAATGGCTGTTTCATGAATTTGTCCACTGCCTGAGACTGGAGGCCTGGGTTGAGCTGGCGCATGGCACAACGGAGCAAGAACCAGCCTGCTTCAATTGCATGACCTTGGAATGAAAATGAACAGAAAGGAACAAACCAAATTATTCAGAACATCTAGCTCCTAATTACAGTCAATTCATAAATTAGTACTAGACAACCTGTGCCCCATTGGGTCATTTGTTTCAGAGATATTTCCTTACCCAAACCGAAAAACAGAAAGGCCAAAAGCAGGGGAAAAAGCAGTAGGAGCAACATTCAACTTCCTGCCAGCTTCCCCATTGAACTTGGTTGTGGGAATTTGATGGGGAATCTGATCAGAAATTTCCCTTCCTTCCTATCTTCCCTTCCCTTCCCTTTCCAGCAGGGAGATAAGTGGCTGCTGCTGAGTGCGGGAGGGATTGTGAGATTGGCTGGGAAACTGTCAAGGAAAGTTGAAAATGAAGATCTCGTGACAGCAGCAGCCAGTAACACTGAAGCAGTCACAACTTTTCCAAATTTCATTCCCTTGGAAGACATTGGTCCTGAATTTTGGATACATTCTGTAATTTAGCCCATTTGAGGTACCTTGGTTCAAAACAGCCCTATGATGCACCATTTTGCCATTTCACATTAAAGGTCAGGACAAGAGTTTTAATAGTACATAACTTAATGTTGCACATAACCTGCAGAGATTAGAACGCTGGTTCTACTCTAGACTTCTTAATATCTCTATTAGCAGAAATATATTTATGCCAATAATTATTATACTCCCTAAGGTCATGTTTTCAAAGAATATGAATCATTTCTTAAAGTTTTGCATTTTTTTTAAAAAAAATGTGACTTGATGATGGTAATTATAGAGTAATGGTAAAAACAAACAACGCAGGCAGAGAAAAACTGCTGTATAAAGATCTCAGCACAAAGAAAAATCTCTCTCCATGAAGCAACACCATTTTGGGCAGCTCTGCTTTAGATTGAAAAAATATTACTTTTGATGGTCTCCATGTAAAAGAATTGCTTTATATGTAATCACTATATATAAAAGAATCCCCATCTTAAAACCCTTATGTTACTGGCAGTTTATGAACAAATTGCTTGCAGAGATAATTACATATGCATGATTGTAAAAAAAAACATGATAATCCGTTATTGTGTAAAATTTTACATGTATACATGCTTCAAAGGCTCTCGTGTTTTCTCTTCCTATGTTTTGTTATGTTTAATTAAACAAAGAATTGAAGGTGATCAAAATTAAAACAGGTTCACATACATATAAAGAAAATTTTCTTCTCAACCTTATGGATAATCTGCATCTTCCTCAGTCTTGGGTCCTCTGCCAGAGGCCTGAGAGCTTGAGAGTTCTGGTAGTACCTTAGCTATCCCTAGTACTGCATTTTTCTGGACAGAGAGCTCTGATGTCGTTCCTGGGATATGTTGAAGCCACTCCCCAAGTTAGGAGTTTCAGCCCAATGCACCCCTACCACAACTGGGACCACTTTGGCTTTTTATTTTCCACATCCTCTCTGATTCTTCCTTCAGGCCTGGTACTTCTCCAGCTTCTCACAGTCCTTCCTGATGTTGTCGTCACTTAGCACTGCAACATCTATCACTATCTTCTGATCCTTGTCTACTATGAGAATGTGTGTGTTTAATTTAATACAATTGTATATACACTCTATATATATTTCAAATTAGAGAATGCAAAAGCATCCTGGCCTCTGAGTCACTTTTTACCAGGATTCTGCTGTCTTCCCAAACACCCTGGCAATTCCTTGCCATCTTCAGAAACATTCTCCAAAACTGCAGCACCATTCCTCTACAAGAAAATAAGATGGCTGGTAATGCATCAGAGGTGAGGCAAACAGGTTTATGGAGAGGGAAGCTGGCCACACCCATTCCTTTACCTGAAGGTGACAGAGTATTCTTTGAGCAGACCAGTTGTCCAATTCCTTGAAGCGGCTTGCAGTCTCCCCATCTCCTTCTGACAGCTGATCCACCAAGTTGAGGAGCATCATGGGAATAGCCATAGAGTCATGTGGGAGAGCACCTGCCAGCTGAGGACGACCCAATTCAGAGGGATCCTCTCTCACCCAGTGCACGATGGCTTCCATCATTGCAAGGGCCTCCCTCTGCCAATAGGAATATCATTATAACCACAGTTTTATCTTTCAAGTATAGATTTTCTATTCCTGAGTTCCCTTCTATCCCCAGAGTAAACAAGAACTTAATTCTACAGGCATGGGATCAGACCTCATAGCGTAGAGGTTGCTGAGCAGCATGTGGTTTGAGTCTGCCTGGGCTCAGAACAGCATTTATAGGCTTACCACATTTTATTAACTTCAGGATCTTTTTGTTTATATTGGGATGGGGTGGGACAGCATCGGCATCTGCCCAGCTATTTCATCTATGGTAGAAATTAAATCCTGTAGCTTTTCTTGCAAACCACTACTTGTAAAGCCAAACATTATTCCTGCAAGACATCATTTCAGTCTTCTGACAGGCCATTTCCCTGTGGATATTCTTTCCCAGATTCTATCAGTAGAACCCATGTATCCATAGAGACCGGAAAACCATCTCTAACTGCAGCATCATGAGGTAAAGCGGGCCTACCCAATTTATGCCATTTTAACTATGTGCATTAGAGGTTGTGCCTGGTTTCAGGAAAGGACGCTAATCAGAGGGAAGGAGAATTAAACAGGTTTGAAGACCACGTAATTCTCCAGCAGCCTTTCCCAATGTGGCTCTCTCCAGTTGTATTAGATTATAACTGACCCAATTTTCACCAGCCCCAACCAGAGACATGGTCACTAAAACCAGCCCAAGAGCGCTGGAGGGTGCCAAATGGGAAATAGTTTTTAAAAAGTAACAGAAACTTTGATATTCAGCTCTCAAGTCTGACCTGGTAATGATATTCCCCTGTAGCTCGACCGAGCTCATCCAACCCAAGAACATAGAAACACTCGCTAAAAATGGTACGCTGGATTTTCACAGGCCGGCCATCACGGGTCAGGACAAAGGCACATTTCTGGGAAGGTGGAGCCACTCGTGCATGTCTCAGCAGGAATTCCCCTCCTTGGGAAAAGAAATGGAACTGGATAGTGGTATCTTACTTCTATTTCTTGTAGCTTGTGCCCAGAAAATGAGCTCAACCCATCCCTTCCCCTTTATATATATGCATTTCTTATGAAGCTCTTCATAGAAAACCAGCATAGCAGGAAGGCCGAGTGAGCTAGAATCCAGAAATAGCTTTACAGTGAAAAACAGAGTGTCCTGTACAACTATATTACAACTCCGCAGTTTACTTTTAGTTATTCTTATACTTACTTTTACAACTAGCTCAAGGCCACAAACATATCCAACACAACTCCCTCCTCCTGTTTTCCCTGCAACGACAGCCTTGTGAGGTGGGTTGGGCTGAGAGAGAGTGGCTGACCCAAGGTCACCCAACTGACTTTCATGGCTAAGGCGGGACTCCCCTGCTTTTTAGTCTGGTGTGTCTACAGTTTGTCTACTCAAAACAGTTCAAATATAAAGATTTACCTTCAGGGTTTTTCCTAGGATTATTTAATGAATGTAAATACCAAGTGTTATTACTATCCAGTTTGTGATATTTCACAGAATCCCAGAATGTAGAGTTGAAAGGAAGCACATGGACCATCTATTTCAATCTTCTGCAATGTGCAGGAGAACCGAGCACACCGTCATTAAGAGGTGACTATCCCACCTCTTCTTTAAAACCCTCAGAGATGATGAACCCACAACCTGCTGCCAGGAAGTTTTTTCCTATACATTTAAATGAAATCTAGTTTCAACTTATATGCAATATTTCTGGTCCTAGTGTCTCTGCCCATGGAAAATAGTTCTTGATCACTTTCCCTACAGTTTCCCTTTATGTGCTACAATATCTTCCCTCATTTGTCTTTTCTACAGACTGAACATCCGTAGGACCTTTAGTCTGTCATTATAGGACATGATCCTCAAATCCAAGTATCATTTTTGTTGTTCTCTTCTGAATCTTTTCTAACCTATCTGGAAATACAGATATCCAAAATCATATACAGCACTTCATATCAGTTTTCACAAGTACCAAGAAGAAAGGAATAATGACTTCATGCATCATTGATACATTCTTTTAATGCAGCCCAGAACTGGATTCGTCTTTCTAGCAGTTATTGAAAGACAAATCAGATTTGTCTTTCTAGCAGCTATCTCACACTGCTGATGACCATAGCCCAAAGTCTTCTTCAGATGAAGTGTTTCCAATCCATAAATCCCCCATTTTTTATGTTTGTCCCTCAAACCCATCACTACTCCAAAGCATTAGATCTTTCAAGTTTATCTCCTCCTTCCTAACTGACTTAGCCATCGAAGACTTCAACCCCTCACACAATTTGAAAACCTACCCTGAACATCAAGCCTTCTCAATTTGTTTAAAATCAGTGAACAACATCTTTAATTTTCAAAGCATGTTGAATGTGGGCACATTCTCAAAATAAGTGTCATAGTCAGCTTCAGAATACCTATTTACCAAAAAGCAAATGAGAGACTTTCTCATGTCATGAGGGTGGCACTTTGCTTTGGAAAAATGTTAACTTTTCACTTTATTTTCATTAACATATACTAAAATTGGTAGGTCAAGGGAAGTTGTGTGTTCACTTGGAGCCCTAGGGTCTCGTGCTGATAACATAAAAACAAGCACAGCAAGGAAAGTTACCTGCTTTTGCTGCCTGTAGGAGTTCTGGACGCTGGAATCTTGGTACTTTTCGATACAACCGACTATACATCCATACCTTGGAGGAAAAAGATTGCAGAAATCCAACTGAGTTCTCTGGTATGTGTCATGACCCACCACCTAACCAAATGTGGTAAAAAAGGTTCTTGCCAAGAGACGATCCTTTGGATGAACAAGTAAACAGCTGGAACTGCAGCCCAATATGAGCAAAGTTTACAGGATTGCTTTCTACTCTCTCGTCTACCCTATGACATTTTTCCCTTCCAGGGTTAATGTCTGCCTTCTGCTTAGTGCTAAGAATAATGCCAGGATGTGCTTGTTCACAGTTATTCACTAACCAGCCCTGTATTTAACTTCCAAAGTAGAGATGGGGAACCTGTGACCGTCTACATCAGGGGTGTCAAACTGCTGGCCCGCAGGCCCGTTGCATCAAATGGAGGCCGCGCCCACCCCAGCTCTGGCAATGCAAAAAAAGTCACAATACGTCGCAACACATCACATGATGTGGCAAGTTTGACACCTGTAGTCTAGATATTGCTAATTACATTGCTAATTACAATCTCTTATTGGCTGGGGTTGTTGGAAGATGTAATTCATCAATATCTGGAGGACTACCAGTTCTTTTCTCCTATTCTAAAGATATATGTGAGAGCTCAGGACAGAAATATTACATTAAAAAACATTTTCCTGAATATCGATATTCCCACAATCTGCTAAACATCTTACTCTGCTTTGTGTGCATCTTTTAAATCAAAATCCTAGGTTTACCCATGCCATCCAAGTCCACAACAGTTATCAACCTAGGTTTATGCAAATCAAAATGCATAATTTACAATAAGCATTTCAATTCAAAATTATGGCTGCTCCAGATTTAAAGAATGTGGTATATCTATAGCTTTGGTTGTAAGAGCCACACACAATTAGAAAAAGTTGCAGATGCTCCTACCTTTTGGCTTAATCTATGAGGTGAGCAATGGGAAAGGATTGGCAGAATTTCTCTGCATTTAAAGACAAGAAATTCCACATGTTTCAAATGTAATTGAATCTTTTATCTTTTTTATTCCATCCCTTCTAAATGAATCATGAAGCCAGGATTCAACAAATTCCCAAGGCTCACATTTTTATGATTTGTATTAAGGAAGCTTGCCTCAGTTTACTTTCCCAACTTTCAATGGGGATAAAAACAGAAAATCTGAAAGTTACCTGTCGACCTTGTAGCCATACATACTTCAGATCATCATAAACCTTTCCAGTCTGGTCCAGACATGTAAAGAACCCTCTGGAAAAATAAAAGAGGCAGCAGCATTTAGAACAAGAAAGAAACTGAAAGCTTTTTTTAACTTGGTTTCCAGAAGTATTGTACTACAACTCCCAGAATTCCTAGCCAGCAACTTAAATGTCTCTGAGAAAGAAAAAGAGGAACTAAACAGCGATTCCCAGAAACAGCATTAACAGGGCAACTAGCAATATTTTTTTAAACAAAGGCATCTGTAGCTAGCTTCTTCAAGAAGCAAAGAAAATAAGTTATCTTAGCAAATTTTGAATACTATTGAGAAGGAGAAAGAGCTGATCCACATATTATGTCACCGTTTGCTTCTCTGTGTTTTGCTGAAGAAACTACCTTTAGTTATGTTCATTAAAAAAAAAACACTAACCACAAGCAAAATATAAATTAAGCTTAGCATGATGTGTGAATCCAACCACAGCCAGATCTGATATGTGATACATCATAAATCCAGAGTATGCTGGACATTAATGCCTATTATTCTCAAGTAATAATCCAGGACTGCTAAGAGCTACAAACCTACAATGGCTGGGCTATATGGGAAAAGCATCCCCTCGTCTTAAAAAGGTTTCTTTCTGCATCCTTTCGATTTTTTAATAGAGTTTGCTTAAAAATAGCATCAACAGTAGCAAGCATACGGTTCCTATTCCTTTCAAGTATGCTTTTAATAGTTTAAGTTTAAGACTAGGTTATATTCGTATCACGCATGATCATCTGAACTACCGTTTACTCAACTCGTCTGCGAATTCACACGATGCCCTGTATTCTAAACCAACCGCATCGGCTTGGCTTGCACTGCACAGGAAATCTAAGAGCTGCATTTCACAGACCGAAGCTCACCCATATTCCTTATCGTGGGAGTGCCGTAGCCAAAAATCCACCACCGAGTCCAGCTCTTGAGAGATTCGTTCCTGCCAGCTGTGCAGCGTTTTCTGCCGATCCATTTCTGCTGCTTAGTCTAATTGAGCTCTGACAAATCCAGAGATCTAACTATTATTGCCGCTGGTGAAGCAAATCGAGGCATCAGCACATTCTCGTATGTGACCCGTGCTTTTTTTAAAAAAAAAATCTAACCAATTAGTGAGTCGCTGATCATATGATTTGTCTGAGTCACCTGATCCTAGTCCAAAGGAGTGGGGGAAGAGTTGTTTTGGAGATATTTTTTTCCCCTAGAATCTTTTTTAACCCTAAAATTGCTGTGAACTGCTCCCGACCCTGGCAGAATAATAACAAAAAAAAAACCAAAACAAAAAAAAACCAAGATAACCGCTATCTTTCACCTTTAATTCCCGGGCCCGCTGATGTATATAAAACTTTCCCTTGTAAAATCTACAGCACTGTTAGTGGATTCTTTGCGCATAGCATTTTAAAGCACTTCGGGAATCCGTACGGAGCAACTAATTACCCAACTCTGGGCATAGAGACTAATCACAGAAGCAGCGATTTCTTTAAGGCAGGGGCGGGCAATTAAGCTTTCTTCCACTGATTTATCGCCGGGATTCCTTGTGTGTAAATCAACAAAGCGTTTTCCACTTCGAATGATTTAGTAATGGTGACAACCGGCGGCGATTTAAAATTAAGATAGTGAAATTAATAAATGAATTAATAAATTTAATTAATAAATTAAATTTAAATTAAGATAGTGAAAACAACAAAGATGGTCGAGAAACGGGAGCAGATTTGTGGATAGTATCTGCGCAGAGATCGCCCTGCCAGGGATCCCTCCCTTCTCTTTTTGCCTTCCTGAACCTTTACGCAGCTGTGTTCCGCTGTGGGCTTGAGCTCTGCAGAAAAACAATGCATCGTATTCATCTGAAAAAAAACACAATAACCCAGAAACCCTAGATTTAAACTGAGCCTAACCACTCCCAAGTAAATAGATGGAGGGGGGACCATTCCTGACTAAGCAAATAATATCTTGGCAGGCAGAATCCCCCCCCCCCATACATTAAAAATGCAAGACAGTATTTTCCTTTGCATATAGGCATACGGAGTGCTAAAACATCTACTATTCTTCCTTCTTGAGAAGACATACATGCATTTCTGACTCAGGATGGAAAATACATTTCCCATACCCAGTCGATACAATTCAAGCCACATCCCTTTTATTTGCTCACTATTTATTGCTCACTATTTAATACACAGCATAACATTTTAAAGGCATTTTAATTTATAAAACCTGTGGAAATCAATGGGAATAAACCCATCAATTGTCTCTTATCTAAATATAATCTTAAGTTCTTTGGGGCAGAGTTGGATCTCTTGTTCATTCTTACATTACTCAGTTGCAATGTAGTATATTGTCAGAGGAGAGTTCTAATGATTTAGAAAAGTCCCATATATTTCAAATGTATGCTTGGGCATTTCTGCAGTACAAAGAAAAGGCTTCAGTTTTAGTCTTCTAAGTTGTTTCAAAGTTTTTACAAGCATGATTCTATTGTAATGCTTATAACAGTCCTGCAAGGTAAGCTATTACAATTATTAAGCTCAAGGGGATAGGGCAGATTGGGAAGGGCGAGGCAAGCATATGAGCTGTGAAGGGAATTTGTTAAAGACATCTCATATAAATGCTTTCCTGTGGAACAGCCTTCACAGCAGCACCCCAGTTCAGAAAAAAAGGCTCCTAAGGAAGAATTTCAAGGTGGTCCTTGATGTACGACCATAATTGAGCCCCAAATTTCTGTTGCTAAGCAAGACATTGTTAAGTGAATTTTGCCTCATTTTACAACTTACCTTGCAACACTTAAGTGAATCACTGCAGTTGTTAAGTTAATAACATAATTGTTAAGTGAATCTGGTTTCCCTGTTGACTACTTGTCAGAAGGTTGCAAAAGGTGATCAGATGACCCTAGGACAACTGTCATAAATATGAGTCATTTGCTAAGCATCTGAATTTTAATCACCTGACCCTGGGGATGCTACAATAGTCATAAGTGTGAAAAACACATGTCATGTCAGTTTTCAGTGTCATTGCAATTTTGAGTGGTCACTAAATGAACTGTTGTAAGTTGATGACTACCTGTACTGTATATTTGTCTCCATGTCCTTACCCCGTTCCTGGAAGTTAATACGCACCAGTGAACTCAACAATTGGTTCAATGCTTTTCCTTGATAATCCAAATGAGTGGCCCAAGGCAATTGCCTCCATTTGCCCAAGGGCAGCCTAAGATTTTGCTGCCCTTGGCTTTAGGCATAATAGGAGACAACATGGATAGCAATTGTAGACCTTCCTTCAGATCAAACAGCTTCATCCCATCTTTCACTGCACCCCGATTTAGGAGTGTGGTGTTTTATTCTCCAAGGGAAGGGGTTTTCAAACAAGTGACCAGTAGGCCGTCATTCCTGGCCCTCAAAATATGGTGAATGCCTGTCTCAATTGGCCCAATGGCATACTACGTAGAACACAGATTGGTTCCAAAAGAAAATAGTCTGCACTTGCTCAGGAGCTATTTAAACCTTCTTCCCGCTCTCTCAGAGCTCCAGAAGTCCTGATACTGAGGCCTGGAACACCTAGCAGACGGGAAGATCCAAGCGGACTCCTCCTTTGGTCAATTGCTCCTTCCAAGCTATCGGCTCCTGGGAGAAACCCGGTATGTCCTTTTGCCGACGAAGGACAAAACCCGGGAATTTCCTCAGGGAGCCGCTGCTCAGCCTCGAGTCCCAGCAGCGGCAGGCGTGGCTGCTTGCGCGCGCTTGCAAGCACCTTATCTTGCTCCTGGGAGGAAACTGAGGAACAACCTGCTTTGGCGCAGTACCTTCCCTCCCTCGCAGTTTGAGAAGCGAAAAGGCAGAGGCGGGTGCCCTAGGAGTAAGAGAGCCACCATGGGGGGAGGGAGGAGTTGGGAGGGGGAAGTAATCCGGCAAAAAGTAAGAACGTCCTAAGTTTTCCTCTAAGCTACCGGTTTTTCGCTGCCGTCGAGAGACGGGCGACCGGATTCCGGGGGAAGCCACCCTTGGGCCAGATGATGTGGCAGCGCCTGAGTCCCCAACTTCTCTCTTTGCAGGTTCTGGCGGAGACGCCCCATGTTCAGACGTTCACACCTCAAAATCCTGCTTATTGGGAATTCAGGGTAAGCCACCGACAGCACGAAGCTTTTGGGGGGAGGGCGCGCGGACCTCACCCTCCCAGCCCCCCTTAGAAAGACAAAAGTCCGGGGAGAGCGCGCAGGAACGAGACGACCCAGGGTTTGTTTGCTGAGTGGGTGTGTAGGCTGCAATAAAGGCACTTGCTACCTCTCAGGGAAACGGCAGCTCGGGGAGGGAAGAGGGACGCTGAGGTCACCTCTCTATCCGAAGTGGATCTAAAGGCCGAGGGCTCTTTCCTCCCTGACTTTAAGCACAGCCTGAACCTGGTATGGCAAACTTTGTCTTCCATGTGCTCCTTACATCGTCTTCCTCCCATTCCCTATCCTAGCTGAGGCAGGTTAAAATAGACTTTCATCAGATTGTGCAAAACAGGGGTGCACCAATAATTCTGACCATGGATTTTGTTGGGGCACAGCCCTCAAACTCAAATCTGCTCCAGAAACAAGCGTTTTGAGTGGACAGAGGACAAAAAAGGCAAGATCCGCAGTAGTAGAAAAAAACTGATCAGAAGGTAAATGAAGGAATGATGGGTTGCTGATGGAAGCAGATGGTTGGTGACATCATCTACAACTGAGTTTCTGTGATCCCACTTTATATTCAACAACTCATCCCAGAGGATACAAATGCTTCATGTTATGACTAAGTTGAGAGCCAGTTTGGGTTAAGGCACCAGGCTAGAAATGTGAAGACTGTGAGTTTTGGTCCTGCTTTAGGCATGCAAGTTACAGTAGTGGCCAAAATTGTGGAAACCTTTTGGGAAAAGTGCACAGTAGAAATGCCACCTTTGGTTAAGTTTCCACCAATTTTTCTTCTAATTTCTTTATAACTGTAGCCTTGTTCACTTAATACTATTTTACATTGCTTTCTGGGCAACCAGTTAACTCTTTGCACCATTACTTTAATTTTATTATGTTTTACAAGCTCACTAAATGAAATAACACAAAAAAAACCAACCAACTTGATAGCAATCACATAACACACTGACAAATGTCCTCCTCTCAGCTTCAATACATGACATTAATAACTGAATCCTACTGTGATCTGACTGGCTCATTGCCAAAACAAGTTGGCACCTGATTGGCTCTCTAAACACTCATGCTCATTGGCTACAATCAGATGAAGGAAAGCTACCTGATATCAACCTAACCAAGTTGTGCTTCCTTTTTCTGGTTATTTGGCTATAACTTTTCATAGAATAAAGTACAGATAATTGAACAAACTTTGTTGCATTACATGCTTGATTAAATTATCTTTCCACTGATATATAATTTTATGGTACTATTCCCCCCCAAAAGTGGTGTTGTTAGTCATCAAACCTCAAAAATACACTTTTCCCAAAAGGTTTCCACGATTTTGGCCACTACTGTAGCTGGGTGACTAGTCATTCTCTCTTAGCCAAACACCCCTCATGGATTTGTTGTTGTGGGGGGAAATAGGAGGAAGAACTATTAGGTATGTTTGTCACCTGGAGTTATTTATAAAAAAATAAAATGGAGATAAATGAGGAAGAAAGGCGAGTGATAGGAAGATTGATGGGCCACTGGACATGCACCATGCAGGGGAAGAAAGGAGCAAGGCAACCCAACCTGGTATTATTCGCCCTTTGAATCCTTTCTGGAATAGGAGAGGAGCAACTAAAATGACCTCACCCGCAGTGCTCATGAGGACTCTTGTAGCATCCTTTCCACTGTATTAAAAGGCATAAATTTTTGTGAGCTACAGCTCACTTCATCAGATGCATAAACTGGAATGAGGAAGGAAATGGAAGGTAGATTATACAGATACAGGTGAGAGAAATTATAAGTATCTTATCAATTGGCAATGAGGGTGGCGAGGTCTAATTACTACTCTAATTACTACTACACCCTCATTGCGTCATCAGATAACCGCCCGGCCTCCCTCTTCAGGGTGACCCGCTCCCTCCTTCAATTGAGGGGGGGGACCCCCTGGTGGGGAAGGCTGAGGAGTTTGCACAATATCTGCATGACAAAGTCGCTCGGATCCGAGAGGGTTTGGACTCTGACTGGGTGGCCCCGGGGGAGGTGGTGGGAGCAGGTCTTGAGACTATTATATGGGAGGAGTTTGACTCTGTGGCTCCCGAGGACGTGGACAGGATCCTGGGGAGGCTGAATGCAACCACATGTTTATTGGATCCGTGTCCCTCCTGGCTGGTACTGGCGGCTCGGGAGGGTACACGAGCCTGGCTCCAGGGAACGCAACTTGGGTGTCCTCCTGGATGACTGGATGACCAGTTGGCGGCCGTGACCAGGGGGGCGTTTTATCAGGTTCGCCTGATTCACCAGTTGCGACCTTTTCTGGACCGGGACGCCCTGCGCACAGTCACTCATGCCCTTGTCACCTCCCGCCTGGACTACTGCAATGCTCTCTACATGGGGCTCCCCTTGAGGAGCACCCGGAGGCTCCAGCTAGTCCAAAATGTGGCCGCGCGGGCGGTGTTGGGAGGGACTCGTCGCTCCCATGTAACACCGCTGCTGCGCGAGCTGCATTGGCTGCCGGTGGCCTTCTGGGTGCGCTTCAAGGTGCTGACCATCATCTTTAAAGCGCTCCATGGCATCGGACCTGGATATCTCCGAGACCGCCTCCTGCCGCAGATTACCCCCCATCGACCTGTACGCTCCCACAGAGTGGGTCTCCTCAGGGTACCGTCGGCCAGACAGTGCCGGCTGGCGACCCCAAGGGGGAGGGCCTTCTCTGTGGGAGCTCC
>NW_015386453.1:1258132-1262623 GCF_001527695.2 Protobothrops mucrosquamatus | reverse complement strand
TCTAAAAGGTTTGCCATCACTGATATAGAGGGTATATACCCTATTGGTGAAAGCAGAGAGATTTCAGTTTTTCATAAGATATATGACAGTGAAAGGGAAGATTTTTCAGGAATACTAGTCTACAACTCTGCAGCAGTGCCAAATATTTTAAAAGATTCCATGAATTCCATCTGTTACACTGGTTGGCAAAATTAGGCACAAATTTCTCTTGTAATTCTACAGACCTATTAACTTTGCTGTATAATCTTTAGCTCCATGCTCCTTTCTATCTTCTCCTATTTAAGATTTGAAATGATACTTCCTTCTCTTATAATCATTGACCAGATACCCTTCAAAAAATGTTTTCGGTTTACTCCTTAGAAATTAAGTTGGCATGCTTCCTTGAAGCTTTGAGCTCAGCTTATGTAGGGTACACACTGCTCTTTGTCCAAACCAGTGTGTATTGTGTTTAAGCTCCCTAAGATTTTATTTTGGGAGGGTTGAGTTAAATTACATGCCTGTTTCTAGCAGTAGCAGAAAGTTATTTTGAAGAATGCCAAGAATCTGAAGGCCAGCTCAAATAGCTATGGTGATGCTTTGGAGAATTATGGCATCCCAGTGGAAGAGATGCACAATTCATCATCATTTAAAAAAACCCTCAAATTTAATGTATGTGCGCTGGGACTATAATACTCTGAATTATCAACAGTTCATGCTGGAAATCCTACCACTGTTTGAGAAAGCTAAAGTGGAACATGCTTACACATAATTATGTCCCTCTACTATAGGACTAGAATATAATAGTATATTGAGAGTGCAAGACTATAACTACTTATATGTGACTAAGATAACTAAATTTACTTCCAAGAAGAATTAAATTTAAAATTTTACTAATCAGAGAGACAAATAACTGGCTTGGATACTAAGATTCCTTGAAATCTTAATCAGTCTTCCTGTACTTAAAACTACTTAAAGTGGCATTTAAAAATGAGTTGATTTCTGGAAAGAACTTATCTCATAGAGCATTTCTAGCACTAAGATGCAATTGCTACTCCTACTGAAATAAATAGGGCTCCAGAAAATTTAAATTTGGCTGGACCATATCCCTCTTTTAGCAGAAAGTTTACAATATTGCTAAAAGAGGTATTGGTATATACTGTATTTGGTACAGTTCATCATGAAGGTATCACAATGTAACAAGAAAACATGGATGTATTATAAGATCTTTGTGTTTTGGTGGGACAGGAAGAAATATAGTTAAAGTTATGTTTAATGCTTCATCTTCAGAGAAAGCAGTAGTATTTTTTTTTTAATTCTGAGATTTTCTCTCAGATAAAGTATGTTTTAAATAATTCATAAATTAAAAAAATCCTACTTTTCAACTAAGCTTTCTGAATAGGATTGGTTTTCCTCTTCTGCATCCGATTTTACTATTGTAATTTGCCTGTTGCAATATTATTCAAATCAGTCTTAATAAACTATAGAAAGTCTTCTTTTTTCAGATAAGAGCTGTATTCTTTCTAAAACAGCGGCCCCCAACTTTTTGGGCAACGGACTGGTTCCGTAGAGGTTTTTCCGCAGACCGGAAGGGGTGCGGTTTCGCGTGCTGCCTGCATCTGGGGCTTCGCTTGTTTGTGCGGATGCATGTTGTGGCTCGGTTCCGCTCCATGGACCGGGGCTTGGGGACTCTTGATCTAAAACATTCCTGTAAAGAAATGTTGTTTGACAACCTGATTTAACACATTCTTGCCTACATTTTATCAGACATTCCATCTACAAATCTTCCCCAAATCATAGCCTTAAATCTTTGGGATTATGAAGTCATGCTGGCTGAGACTATGAGAAATCATGACAAGTAGGTTGGGGAGGCTGTCCCCCTCCCCATTTTTTTCAAGCTTCTATTTATAGTTACTCATTGCACTTGGAATCGAAATGTATGTATCTCTCTATTTTATCCCAACAGTTTTGTGAGGAAGGTTGGTTGAGAATAATTGGCTTAATGTTGCTCAGTGGTTAAACTGGGAGTTTCCGTAAGTTCAGCGGGATATTCAGCCTTTCTCCCCACTGGACCTAACTCAATGGGCCACAGTTCCTATGATCTCTCTTGAATCTTCACACAACAACAGCTTGGGAGTGTGATACCAACCAGTCATCTGTTGATTAATGGGAGGATGGGTAACTGGTCTTCTCTTAGGATCTGATGCCAGTGTTTCCTTCTCCACAGGGTGGGCAAGTCTGCCCTGATGAACCAGTATGTTAACAACCGCTTCAGTAGCCGCTTCAGAGCCACCATTGGAGCAGACTTCCTCAGCAAAGAAGTACACATTGATGGCCGCACCCTAATAGTGCAGGTAGGCCTGATACGAGGTGGACTTCTGACTACCCTTCTGACACACATTGAGCCAACATCTATGTTAATGTTCTCTTCCCACCATTGAATAAGCTAACTTTGGTCATTACCAAGCCTATCCTTTGCATGAATCACTATATAGTCAAAAGAGGATCTTGTATACAACCCCTCACACACAAACAAGATGATATCAGCAAGCCAGATTAAATATCAAAAAATGACGATAAGGGGTAAGAAGAAATGCAAGTAAAAAAACTCCCATAGTTTTTGGGGAGGGGGAAGGAACCCACAACAGACCAGTAATTGATCAGATATTCACTGAACTCACAATGGTGACTGTTGAACTGTGGATGGCAGAACATTTACAAGATAAAGCTCAACTTTCTTGTTGTTTTGTGAACTGGAAAGCTCCACATTAAATATTTTTGTGGAAATATTCCACTTGTCTCGACTTGTAAGACAAAAGAAATATGCTGTACGACTCTATGACTTTCATCAGAACAGGGATCACGTATATCATCAGAACAGACATCCATATTTTATCAGATACCTCTAGTATACAACAGCTTCCTCCCTCTAGCATTGTTTTGCCATTAGAAATATTCTTCAGCCGCTAGATATATAGAAATAATAGTAAAAGTACTTGCTTCCTGCTTCCTTCATTTTCTTATTTCTACAGATATACGGTATAGCAGTCTCAAATAAGCGATAACCCAATTCTTAGAAACTTCAGCTTTAGTATCTAAACTAGCTTATGCTTAAACTGGCTATGCTGGCTGTGGCACATGGAAGTTATGATATACCGCCTCTGGAAGATGGATCTAATAAAGTGCTTAAAGTAAGGACTTTACAGCTGTCGAGGCAAAGGAAGCAGTTCAATCAAAGCTTTCATTGCATGTGTTGTGACCATTCTCTGAGCTAATATTAACAATTACCCCATGCCAGATTTTATCACTAAATATCAAAACTTGGAACCATAAACTAACATTTCACTCATTTTTAAAAATACAACATAAAGCTAGAGCACTCCACAAAGGCGTAACATTCCTAAACCAAATATATCATCAGCTAATTGTTTTGAGAAGGTCTAGCTTGACCTGACTAAGTGTATGGGCCTTTTGGATTTTAAAAAAACCCCTTTTAATTCTGCACTAAAATGTTCATGGCAAAGAAAATGTAACTCATCCTGTAATGATGATCCTCTCATCTTGCCCATTTAAATTTCTCAGCACTTGAGGAGTCAGACCTTTTTTTTCTCTCTCTCCCCCCCCCCACGACTCAAGATCTGGGATACAGCTGGTACAGAAAGGTTCCATGCGCTGGGGACTGCCCTTTATCGGGGATCTGACTGCTGCCTGCTCGTCTTTGATGTCACATCTATCTATTCTTTTCAAGCCCTCGAGAAGTGGCACAAGCAGCTCTTGTTGCAGATTGAGCCAGAGGAAGAACCCACTTTTCCCATTGCCATCATTGGAAACAAGACAGACCTGGAGAATCGTGAGGTACATAGCGAACACAATGACGATAGATTGCAACTACTGTGCAAGAGCTCATGTAGCACCCAACTTATGTGTGAAGGGCTGTTTTAAAGATTAGGAACAGGGACTTTGTATAGTGGCCCTACAGAGCCTTGAAGGAAGAATCTGGATAGGTTTTTGGTGGCAGAGGCGGCAGAACCTGCAGGAGAGGTTTTACATGTATAGGTTCCATTTCTAGTTTAGGGTTGCAGGAGTGGAAAGAGGGCAAAGTGTGAAGGTATCTTGTCTTTAAGCAGGTTTCTTCAGAGGAAGCTGAAATGTGGAGCAGGCTTCATGATGCTACCTACTTTGAAGCCAGTGCCAAGACAGCTGCCAATGTGCCGGAGGTGTTTGAGTGGGCCATACGGGCTGTACTGAAGAACGTAAGGAATGCATTCACTCCAATTTGAATTTAAAAGCTTTAAAGCATGGCTATTCTTTTTTTTACATATATATAAATCCTGGATAACCCAACAGTGTGCCATCAAAATATGCTAACAAAATTAATAAGTGAAACAGCTAAAGGCAGTAAGAATGCATTATGCCTCCAATAAGGATAACATTGGAGAAAAGAGAGGGAAAGCTTCCATCCCTTCTTTAGGCTGAAAAAAAAATGAATACTATTAAATAATATAATAATAATAA
>NW_015386453.1:1247923-1256832 GCF_001527695.2 Protobothrops mucrosquamatus | reverse complement strand
AATAATAAAGTTGGAAGGGACCTTGGAGGTCATCGAGTCCAACCCCCTGCCCAGGCAGGAACCCTACACCATTTCAGACAAATGGCTGTCCAGTCTCTTCTTAAAAACTTCCAGTGTTGGAGCATTCACCGCTTCTGGAGGCAGGTTGTTCCACTGGTTAATTGTTCTAACTGTCAGGAAGTTTCTCCTTAGTTCTAAGTTGCTTCTCTCCTTGATCAGTTTCCGCCCGTTGCTTCTTGCCCTGCCTTCAGGCGCCTTGGAGAATAGGCTGCCTCCAGCTACAATAGGCGTTACCCCTGCTTTTAAGACTACACTCTTTGTGATAAGAAGCAATTCCTTTATCAGGGCAGTGCTTTCCAGCAAGTTGCTCCATATCAGACCTTTTCTCACTTGTGCTGATCACTTTGTTTCATTTCAGCGCAAGGTACCCGAAGAGCCACAGCTCAACTCTGTTCACCTAGAGACCAGGCCGCCAGAAGGGACACACCGGGAAAGGTGTGGCTGCTGATAAGCACTAATGCAGATGGGAGGATTTATTTTTCACTACAGATCTTTGACACGATGCAATGAACAAGAACAGGAAGTTAGCCCATTGGGCAGTAACAAGAGTCTGCCAACCCTGCAGCCTGTCACTTTGGTAGCTGGATCCTGTGATAAGATTTGTGGCCTTCTGGAAGGGAGATCCTTGTAACTGAAGAACCTAGATTGGGTGTTGGATAGTCTTCATCCAAACATATGGAAATAAATCTCAATCTGAGACTTTTCAGTGACAGAAAACAGGCATTATCTAGTCCTTTCATAAAGAAAAAAGGCTATAGAAAATTTGACCACAAACACTCTGAAGGGAGAAGATGAGGGAAAGAGCTCTTTTCCCAAACATCAAGTCTTGTTTCCAAAAAAAAGTCTTTAATTGTTCAAAATAGCACAAAAACGACAGATACGCAGCACTAAGGGGAGTGGGGGGGGGGGTCAGGGTGGATAGCCAGGGTAAACTCCTATGAGGGCTGTTCCTGTCTCAGTGGAAAATAAATCAGGTCAAATATAGGAAGGACAGAAGGAATCTTAGGGACTGAACAGGAAAGTGGGACACAGCGAAATATACTATAATACAAAAGACCAGGGTACTGAGCAAGGGAGGGAGAGGTTTGCTCATGGGGATATTTTCTGAGGGCTAGTTTGTCTACCAATCTCAACACAGCAAACAGTGCGCCTGGGGGGAGCATTTCATTCGTGTTCCATAGAGATCCCCCAACTCTACAAAGCCCTGTTGCTTTCCCCACCTCCCCTATGTGGAATGTCCCAAGACAACCAATAGGGGAAAAGGGGAGGGGGGCATATATTTCTATAGAGAGAGAAACCTAAACTCCTACCCCGTACAGTGGAGAGTTGTATGTCAACCATCAAGAATATTGCCCTCCAGCCTTGCTCTGACCCAAAAGCCTGGTGGATCAGCTACATTCTCCCTCCCAAATCATTTTATCCTAAAAAAAGGTTTTATACAAAACAATGGAGAGGAATGGCAAGACAATCTGCCTATAGCATGCCACCTTGTGGCCTGGAGGCAGGAAGAGCAAAGAGAGAAAACAAACCCAGGTTGTGCTGCTAAGGAGGGGCTGTTCCATGTACAGGGGGAAAAAGGGGTGGATTCAAGCCACAAACATCCTGCGCTGAGCATTAGAACAGCTGCTGTAGCATGAGCCCCTTCCCTCCAATGTTCAAAGTAGCTGCATCTGTGGCCAACCATGTCACATCTTCTCAATCCCCACTAGCAAGGACTTCTCTCCATTACCAAACGCAGACACTAAAAACTAAACTGAGGAAGAGGGTCTGTACAGAGGCAAGAACCGGAGGCAGGGAGATCAAGTCTCCTACCCCCAACACACAGGATTCAGGGGAATACAAAAGAACTTCATTCCTGTAACTGCAACTTGTAAAAAAACCCAACAGCCCCCCTCCCCCCCATAACAAGTTTTCCCTCAAGCCCACCCCAAACATCAATGTCCATGTCACTGGGGCAGTAAGCAGAGGGTGAGGGAGGAATTCCATTCCTTCTTCCCTCTTCCTAGGCTGGGGTATGGCACAGTGATGGCCCTGCTTGGGGGTCCCTCACATGAGCCTCAGCGTCTCTTCTCCCCCACCCCCCCCCCACCCCAACAGTTCATCCCAAGGTGTATGAAATGTGCTTTTGGCAGTTCCATCTTCGCCATACACGGGGTGACTGGCTGGCTGGGGGAGTTCAGGCAGAGGCTGTGGAGCAGGCAGGAAGAGGGGACGGCTGGTGACTCCCTTCACTGCCCATCTGCTTTGGGCTTCTTTGGAGCACTTTTCCTGGAAGATGAAAAAGAACAATAAGGTCCAACTTCCTGCTTGGCCATGAATGCGATGCTCTTCTTGCCCGGAGTACTGACAGAATTCAAATTTTCATTCCCTGGAATTGTCCACTCCCATCAGTACTAGCAAGCAACCAACTTTTTAATCCTCATCCCACCTTTTTTATATACAACTCAAAGTGGTGAATATATCTAATGCTCCTTCCTCCTCCTATTTCACCCATAATAACCACCTTGTGAGATAGCCTGGGCTGAGAGAGTGACTAGCCCAGTGGTGGCGAACCTATGGCATGCGTGCCAGAGGCGGCACTCAGAGCCCTCTCTGTGGGCACGCACGCCATGCCCTGGAGATGGCAACCATCCCTCTTCAACCAGCTGCCCGCTAACTTGCCGAGGTCCCATATGGCTGGATGTATCCCAGCACCCATGCGCTCTCTGGCCTCTGTGTTCAGGGGGCTGATGGTGTCAGGCAGTAGCCGTCCCGGCCCCTGCCTTGCCTTGCCCTGTGACAATGGCACCCCCACCCTGGCTCGCCTCACCCCACAGGACAAACCTCCTGCCCATCGTCCCACCTGCCAGAAACCCCCTTGATCTCCCCCAACCCTGCCTGGCCCCCACAGGTGTCACTCCCCACGAGCAACATTGAGGTGACCACGCCCACTTTGGCCACACCCACCCAATCTGCCACGACTGCCACAGCCACGCCCACCTGGCACCCGGTGATAAATAAGTGGGTTTTGGGTTGCAGTTTGGGCACTCGGTCTCTAAAAGGTTCGCCATCACTGGACTAGCCCAAAGTCATCCAGTCAGCTTTCATGCATAAAGGTGGCCTAGAATTCAGTCTTCTGGCTTCTAGGCTAGTACCTTAAATACTACATCAAACTGCCTCTTGGCTTCACACAGCTGAGTTCCACAGCTGTAACTTTAGCAATACTTCTGTAGAGAATTTGCTGCAGCATCCTTGATTTGCTAGGCTGCTTATAGGAGAAATTCTATTCTGGCTGGAAGTCCCTGTCCCACTCTACATAGACAACAAAGTAACTTAACCCTTTATTCAATCTAGGGCTGACCCAAGATATTCTGATGAACACAAAGAAAAATTCATGAGGTATTTTTTCTCCCAAAATGACTGGGGATATACACAGATTTCCTTCCATAACCCTCCACAACTCCACAAAGGAAACACGAAGGCTGAAATAATTGCTTGCTCCGCCAATCAATACTCACAGATCAGAAGATGAAAGCGGCCGCTTGTTAGTTGGTTTTGTCATAGATCCATCTTTACTGGATTCTGTAAAGACAAAAGTGTATTACACACACTGAAGGGAAAGATAAAACATTGCCTGAATCAAGGTGAATCATTATAGGAATGTGAAATATATATCCTTTATTCCTTTATCAATCATAAGGGATAAAACAAGAAATAAAATACAATCAAATGCTGATGTGAAAAAAAATGAGTAATTTTATTCTGACATTCAGTCCTTTAGTGATATTATTACAATTTGGCTTGCTGAGCTTGTCTCTACTATTAAACTCAGTAATCCTATCGCCAAGCCATTTATACTGTAGCTGGGGCTGAAAAAACATTTTCACTCTAGATGGTGAGATTCACATATTAGGAAATCCAGACATACATATTCCCGACTAGGAACTTGATAGAAATATCTCACAAATCCATCAATTCTTATTGACTAAATTCAATAAAATAAAAATCTAGAACTCTGAATGAGACCTTCCTATTTACGTATACCCCCCCTCCTACTAACAGAAACATCAACACAAATATCCAACCTGGATCTGAGAGGCAGCATGGCAGATTTTCTTCAGTTGCAAACCAAGGCTGAAGATGGGAAAGTGAATGGTGTGCAGCTATTTATAAGAGTCAGAGACCTGATAGCAGCTCCTCATCTTGTTGAAGGTTTAATTTAAAGAACGTCTTCCCACTCATATGTGGCCTGAAGCTACATTCCTCCCTCCAACGTCTCATCACAGCCGCCACTCACCTTGAAGCCACCGAACTTGTGTGGCAGGACCATAGCCCTTCTCGTTGCGGGCAGCAATGCGGAAAATAATGGCAGGCTTTGTGGTGTAGTCTATATGGGCATTGGAGAGACTAGCAGACTGGACCAGGCACGAAGGACTGGGCCCACAGTAAACCCGCATGAAGGCCAGCTGGGCAGGTGCTGCGGTCTTAGGTTCACCCGCCTGGGGACTCTGGATGGCTAGGTACACCGAGTATTCTGTGATTTTTCCAGAGGTGACTGAAGGTGGTTCCCAAGTCAGGTGGGCTCCGTCTGGACTCTGTGTTAGAAACACGCAAGAAGAGCTTGAAAACCAGGACAGCCAAAAGGCATTACAGCAAGAGTGGGAGACAACAGATGCAACAAACATTATTCAATTACCCCAACTCAAAAAGGGAGATGAATTAACAGGACTTTAAAACAGAAAAAGCTCTTACCTTACTGATTTTAATGGCACAAGGTGCTCCAGGAAAACCAGGCAAACAGGTCTTGAATGCTGAGATTTCACTGAAAGGGCCTCGTCCGCAGGCATTAATTCCTGCTACTCGGAACTTATAAGCAGTACCAGGCTGCAGCTCCTGCTTCTTGAATTGAGAATAATCAGGAGTGGTTCCTGAATCATCCTGCAGAGGACAGAAGAGAGTGGAAATAAGACATCACAATTATCTTGATATTATGGGAATGGATAAGAAGATACATGGCAGAAAAAATTTGGACCTTTAAGGTGAAATTAAGGTGATTATAGTATATTTTTCCACTCACATCTGTAGCAGGTGCATCATCAGGCGGCAGGAAGTAGTGTGTCACCACCATGTTGGTTGCCTTGACAATACCCACATCAAACCATTGATTTTCCTTCTTCACAATCACTTTTGGAAGCTGTGTGGGAGGCTCTGGTTTCTAGCAAAGAATGGATAATTCAAGATAAACTTTGGAAAACTTGTAAACTCATTCCATAAATTCCTACCAATATTTTTTTCTTACCACTGGAGCTGGTTCAATCCCATTAGCAACTTCTGTCAGGGCAGCTGCTGCCTGCAATTTTGCTGGGCTGGCTACTACCACAGGCTGTGGGGCCACAAATGTATTTGAAGGAGCAAGACCTAGATGAGGGGAATAATTTCAATAACTTTCATTAGATCCCTGATCCCCAAAGACATTGGTCCATATCCAAAACTGGAAAAGGAAATATAGGCAACAGAACCAAGTCCTGATTTAACTAAAAGGCCCACCTTAGATAGATTTCCCAAGGTGCCTTGACAGGACTGGAACATAAAATTATCTCATGATCAAACAGGAGCAGGGGACTCTCCCTTTCACTATTGGCTGAAAAAGCACCATTGTAAGTAACCTTCTTACCACTGAGCTGTGCCACCTCTACTTACAAGTGGAAACAAGCTTTTAAAAGCCACTGCCAATGTAATGGCAGTCATCTTTGCCTCACTTACTCTCTGTGGGAGTGGGAGGTAACAGCCCAACCGTGCTGGTCACTGCACTAGCCAACTCATTGAGGCCATTGCTCTCACTGGCAGGATCGTTGAGGCTATCAGCAGGAGCCAGGGCTTCTGTAGGCAAGTGGGCAGGCAGTTGATGCTGAGGGGGCTGCTGTTGCTGTTGCTGCTGCTGCTGTTGCTGCTGCTGAACTGCAGCTGCTGCTGCTGCCGCTGCTGCCTGAGCCTCCTGAAGCTGCTGTTGTTGCTGCTGCACCAAGGCTGCCAAGTCTTGCTGAGTAAGCACAATGGGGATCGCGGTGGGCTGTCCTTCAGGGCCCTCTGAACTCAGGTGGCCTAGTTCAGCCTGTGTTGCTGCTGCTTCCGAAGTATCCATGGCTTCTCCAGGACCTGTTCAAAAAAGAAAAGGGCTAATTCAGGCATGTCCAACCCACAGCATGTATGCGGCCCTACTATATATATATGTTGTAGGTCTGCATTATTAGCTGTCCAAGGCCACATACAGGCTGTGGGTTATATATAAAATATAATAAAATAAAGTTGATTATGTATATATATAATCTATAGTGCCGTGTTTCCCCAAAAATAAGACCCGGTCTTACTTTTTTGACTCCAAGAGGCACTAGGTCTTATTTTGGGGGGATGTCTTAAACGCTTACCTCAGGACCACCACGGCCAGGACTCCCATGTTCTGACACCTGTTGTACCGCTGCCCAACTTCTGCGGCTGCTCAGCCGCTCGGACGCCACATGGCGCCGCCCGACTTCTTCTGCAGCTGCTCATAGCCACTCGTGGCAGGATGCCACGTGGCACTGCCCAACTTCTTCTGCAGGCACTCACAGCACTCATGTCAGAACACCATGTGGTACTGCCCAACTTCTGTTGCTGCTCACAGCCGCTCGGGCAGGATGCCAGCAACTGGAAGTGAGCCAGTGGCCACGCAGGTTCCTGCTGGATGGAGCTGCTGGTGCCGCTGCTGCAAGGCGAGGCAGATGTTGGGGCATGGAAGGCCTGGCTGCGGGGTCCCTGTGGTAGGCAGGTGCGGGGTGCGTGGGGCACCTCCACCCCCCTCACCCCAGCTTGATTTTTACGTGTGCACCTCGCCCCACCTCTTACAATCAGACAGTGGGACTGAGTGGGCGGGGTCTTAACTAAGGTTTATTTTGGGGAAGGGCTTATATTAGGCGCACGTGTAAAAATCAAGCTAGGGCTTATTTTCGGGATAGTTCTTATTTTCGGGAAAACACAGTATATATTTGATATGCAGCCCAGGATAATTTCTCGTCACTCAATGCAGCCCAGGCAAGCCAAAAGGTTAGACTCTTATGGGCTAAATGTTTACCTAAGATCCAAGAAAATTAGCAAGATCTTTCACCAAGGACAGACCTGGCCAGCTCATGTAGCGTGAGCGGAGAAGATTCCAGAGAGGAAAATGGAGGGTTACAAGTACTCACCCATTACAGCCTGCTGGGCTGCTTGCAAGACCGCCTGGATGGCCAGCGCTTGTGCCTCTTCAGTGGCAGCAGCTTGAGCAGCAGCCTCTGCAGCAGCCGTTACGGCTAGTTCCTCAGGAGTCAATCCAGTCACCATCAGAGTGGTGGTGCCTGCCTGGCTCTCTGCCATTAGTTCCTGAGGCAATGCTAACTGCTCCACCTCTGAGGATGGTGGAGCTGCAGGTGTGGCCTGGGGCAGCACCACCATAGCCACAGGTTCTTGGGCGGGGGGTGCTGGTGTGGGTGGTGTCTCTTCAGTAGGAGGGACAAGTTCTGGATGGGGAGCAGTTTCACCCAGAGGACCTTCAGTTGGCGGAGTGCCAGTTGAGGCAATTGAGGCAACCTGTGCTTGTCCCTGAGGTTCAGGGGTTGCAACTGCTCTCTGCATCTCTATGGAGGGCTGCAGTGGCTCAGAGGGTGCCGGAAGGGAATCTGTGCTGGTGGTATCAGGAGCCTCAGCAGGTGGAACTGCCTCGTCTGCAGGGACATCAGCAAGCGTGGAGATGTTCTGCAACAGGAAGGATGGATAGAAAGATAAGAGTGTGTGAATGCTGGACCAGGCAGCACTGAGTCTGCCTTGAACACTTTTTATACAAACACAAGGACCTAGGACAGTGATGGAGAACCTTTTAGAGACCGAGTGACCAAAGTGCAACCCAAAACCCACTTATGTATTGTCGGGTGCCGGGTGGGCGTGGCCTATTGGGTGAGTGTGTCCAATTGGGTGGGCGTGGCTGCGGTGGTAACTGTAGACTGAGTGGGACTAAAAACTTCAATCAATTCCAACTTTGCGAGATCTTTTTTTTTCCCGCGAGAAGTTGAAATTGATTGAACCTTTTTTTTTTTGCACACGGCGGCGGAGGCCTAAAGCGAAAAGGTTTTATAAAACCCAGCTGAAGGCCTAGGACTGGGGCGATGGCGCGCGTGCCCACAGAGAGGGCCCTGCGTGCCACCTGTGGCACGCGTGCCATAGCTTCGCCACCATGGACCTAGGAGCACCTCCATTGGATCAGATTAAAGGCCCAGTTAAACAAGTATTACTCCTCCTTAAATCATTTCACTGTTGTAGTTAGTACCTCTTTTACCTCATTCTGCTCTTTTTCTTTGCCATTATCCTCTTTTCCCAAGGAATGCTATTTCTTCTTTGAGGATTCTTAGAGATATACTTTGGGAAGAGATATTACAGTGAGCCAAGTTAAACTCAATTTTGGGGGATGGATATGTGCACACATATTTGTGGAAATGTCTATGGAGATTCTCAGTCATCCAGGTCATAATTGTCCCAAAGATGCTTTTTCAAGAGGCAACTGGATTTTCTTGTTTTTCTTTGAAGACATTTCGCTTCTCATACAAGAAGCTTCTTCAGCTCTGACTGGATGGTGGGGAATGGAAGGATTTATACTCCTTGCAGACAGCGGGTCATTTGCATTCTTTTAAAGAGTGGTTGAGGCCACCTGGAGGTTTATCTGTGTTGTCACCTGAGTCTGCAAGGAGTATAAATCCTGCCATTCCCCACCATCCAGTCAGAGCTGAAGAAGGTTCTTGGATGAGAAGTGAAACGTCTTCAAAGAAAAACAAGGAATCTCAGCTGCCTCGTGAAAAAACAGCTTT
>NW_015386453.1:1239493-1247662 GCF_001527695.2 Protobothrops mucrosquamatus | reverse complement strand
CAGCTTTGGGAGATATTTGTGGTAACAGCAATATTTATATCCAGTGATGTTATCTACAAATTTGGACTAAAATGAGCCAAAAATTGGGAACTAGAAGACTTAACACTGCTGATCAAGCATGTAGACAAACCCAAGATTAGAAAAATGGATTGGGTGGCAAAGGACAAATGACATTTGAAGCAGAAATCTTTCTTTCTGTTCTGACATATGAAGTGACTAGTACAAGCAATGGAAGGAAAGCAGCAATTGCCAGGGATAACTCCATCCCCTCAAAGCCAGCTATAGAATCATCTAGAGCAGTGGTGGCAAACCTATGGTACGCGTGCCAGAGATGGCACTCAGAGACCTCTCTGTGGGCACGTGCGCCGTCACCCCAGCCCCGCCTCCCCCCGCAGCCTTCTCACCAGCAGCCCGCCTGGGAGGAGTCGCCCCCAGGTGCGGCCCACGTGGAGCAGCGCAGCCAAGGACATGGCAGCCGGGTAGCAGGGACAAGACTCCGCCCTCGTGCCCCGTCGTGCGCAGATGATGCTGCGGGGCATGGGTGAAGGGTGTGGCTGCCATTGCACTGCAGGGCCGCCTGGGCGATCTGCTGTGGCGGGCTGTGGAAGTGTTAGGTGGCCCTGCAGGTGGGCAGGGGTGGGGGCAGGGTAGGCGGGGCAGTTTTTGGGCACTCGGTGTCTAAAAGGTTTGCCATCACTGATCTAGAGAATCTCAGTTCTTGTCTGGAATGAACCAAAGAAAACAGGATACCGTATCCAGTTTCTCCTCTGATTCTCACCGGTACAGAAGGCCCTGGTGCTGGCGTGGACTGGGTGACAGTAGTGACAGCTCTGATTTGAGTGGTGGAAACTGTGGTCACCACAGCAGCACTGGGGCTGCTGGCAGCTGGACTCTCAGTCACAGGTATCTCAGGTTCCCCTTGTTGCCCATTGGTAGCAGGTGGCTGATCTGCAGAAAGAAAACAGGTCACACACTGAAGACAAGGATGCAAGAAAAGAGGTCTTTGGTTGTGAGAATCTAATGAAGTTTCAGGATTTGGAACAGTTGGTTCAAAAGTTCAAAACTTAAAACAAAACGGTCCATATTTTGGAATCCGTCCACAACTTTGCTGCTTCATTTCATGAATGCTTCACTATATAGAAAAAGAGACGTGAAATTCAATTTCCTAATTTTTCATCCTAGAGTTACAAAATAGAGTGTGGTAGATTAATTTGAGAATTATCTACCACCTGACTGAGGATAATTTGACCAAGTGACTATCTAAAAAAAAAAAAACTTAGTTCTTTAGCAAACTTAAAAATGTTAGGTAAGCAGAAATAAGGATGTTTTTGAAACCTGTCTGCACAATGTTTAAACCAACATCCTAAGTCAGACTGTTTTGTTTTAAGCTTAAAATAAAATACTTCTTTGTTTTGTGAAGAAGAATTTTGTGGCAAATTCTTACTGTTTGCTCATCTTATTCTTGTAGCAAGTTGTTCATCAGAGGACAGAATCTTTCTGTCTCACACACTTCTTAAAAGTGAAAAAAATGCCTTGTACAAACTTTTAAGTGAGGACCATATGTGCTACAGAAGATTCTGGGCTATAGCTTGAAGTAGGTAAGTTCTTTACTCAAGGTACTGAGAGAAGTAAAGAATGTTATCTAGATAAACCCATTTTTCAGCAATTGTACTTTGTATGGGATGATTGATGGCAGTAAAGGCAATATTTTCCAGAGATACTGGATTTAGTTTTATCTAGCCCCCCCCCAAGAATTACAATTTCAAAACAGTTATTACAGAGCTACAAAACCTCTGTATATATGCAGTGCTTGATTATAGTGATTCTAAAACAAGGATAAATAAAAATTCTATAGATGAAGAAAACTTAACCCTAATGCAACTTAGTAAAGCTTATACATTTTTGTGATACAATAAGATGCTACTATGAATTTCCACTGTCGACTGCAGAAAGATGAGATTTTGATGACAACTTGCTTGCTAAGGAACCACAGTGTGTCCGAGACAAACCAAGGTACACTGCAAACAATTCTGTAAAATTCTCCAATCTACACAATGCCCATGCAAGGCACTGACCACAAATCAGGCCTCACAAACATTTCTTTTGTGAACCGTGTATCCAAAATTATTCAGTTCATTTCCAACTGCACACTGTAAGGAACAGGGTAACTCAAACAATATTGTCCTGCACTATTAAGAGTACTGAGGAATCCCTGAGGTTACCCAGAGAAGTCTGAAAATCAGAGATGATTCTAATACCCTTCCTTCGTGTTCTTTTACCTTGGTTGGCACCCATAGAAGAAGTTACTGTGGTGGCAGTATGAGTGGTTCCTGTTTCATGGGTCTCACAAGGAGGGTTTGAGCATATTCTGGGTGTTGAGCTCTGAGGCAAAGACCCAGCAGTCCCTGGTGATTCTCGCTCGGGAGTTTTTCTCTGTTCTGAGTTGCCACATTGTGCTGATGCTGAGCTGGAAGACTGAGCGACATCACCTCCTATGCTGGGTGTCATTATGGTGCTGGTGGAGTTGGTTTGCTGTGTTTCACAGGGTGGAGTAACAGGGGGTTGCTGGTGCTGGGCACTTTCATTTTGTCCAGCTCCCAGGTTTGATGTGGTGGTGGTGGCTGTGTTCGTAGTACCGGTCTCATGAGTTTCACATGGTGGATTGGAGCACACCTGCTGACCTGTGGCTATGTTGGAAGTCGCGGTGGTAGCTGTGTTGGTGGTGCCCGTTTCATGAGTCTCACAAGGCGGATTGGAGCACACCCGCTGGGTAGCACCCAGGTTTGATGTAGTTACGGTAGCTGTATTTGTGGTACCTGTTTCATGAGTTTCACAAGGTGGGTTAGAGCACACTTGAAGATTTGTATCCTTGTTATCCGTATTATGGGTCTTGCAAGGCGCACTTGACTGAACTGGCACATCAACTTTGACAGACATGGTGGTGCTGGTAGAGTTGGTTTGCTGTGTTTGGCACGGAGGGTTGGCAGATCCCACCCATTCACCATCTGGCTGCCCTTGGCCCATGAGGGACCGAGCTGTAGTGGCAGTATTGGTGGTATGGGTATGATGGGATTCACACTGTTTTTTTTTCGGGGCTTGTAGTCTTTCACCGCTTTGCACTGTGGTAGTGCCAGAAGCGACACTAGGCAAGCCAGCAGCTGGCACGAAGCTTACAATTTGAACTGCACACGGATGCTCTGTGGGAATATCTGTTTTTGTCGTCATGGTAGTGCTGGTGCTACCTGTCTGCTTTGTTTGGCAGGAAGTGTTAGCCGGTTCCTTTTGTCCATCATCAGGCTGCCCTTGGCCCATGTTTGAGGTGGTGGTGGTGGCAGTATTTGTAGTGCCAGTCTCATGGGTTTCACGGGGAGGATTGGAGCACACTAGCTGACCTGTACCTACAATGGGCTTTACAGTCATAGTGGTGCCAGTGGCATTTGTCTGGAAAGTTTGGCATGGTGGCTCTGCGGGCGCTTTCTCTGTTTTGGAGATGGTGGCTGTGTTGGTGGTGCCAGTCTCATGAGTTTCACAAGGTGGATTGGAACAAATCTTCTGCCCAGCACTCAGAACGATGGTTGCGGTGTTGGTGGTACCAGTCTCATGCATCTCACAAGGGGGATTGGAGCATACCCGCACCACTCGACCATTGGGCTGGAGGCCTCCACCCTCCTGCCCATCACACACAAACTGTAACTGAGCTGGCCCACCCAAACTGCCCACAACTGTGGTTGTAGCTGTGTTGGTTGTGCCAGTTTCGTGTGTTTCACAGGGTGGATTGGAGCACACCAGTGTAACAGTGCCTGGCTGTGGATCTCCTTGCCCCGACTCAGCAATGGTGACTGTGGCTGTGGGCTGCTCTGTGGTGGGAGAGGCCAAGATAGAAACAGGCAAATCGTGCACTGGCTGGGCCTCTACTCCGCTGGGGGTTGTAATCAGGGTGACTTGAGTAGGCTGAGAAACAGGCTAGGGGGAGTGAAACAAATACACATAGGTTAGCAGAGAGACCTCCAGTCAGAGACATATCTAAATCACATACAAGATTTACAACCACTCTGTTATGCAGAACAGCATGGCTAACTATTTCAGGCTGCAGGCATTACAAAATATTTTTCATATGTAAAGAAAATAATCCTTGCGCTTATAAAAGCTACAGCTATATCATGGAGAAATATGATTTAATAACCCTCTGCAAAATATTCATGCGATGCATTTATACACGCTAGAAATATATTCTGGGGACTATTTAAAAATATATCTCCCAATGACTTTCATTCTGGTGCACTCTAGTGCAGAATTCTGCGATCTCATTTTTAAAAATCTCCTATTTTTAATTCCTTTCTCCATCACTTTTCATTCTTTTTCTGCATTCTGTACAATATTGCTTAACCTGAAAGGGACTACAGTGTGATGTATATGCACATGCATTTATGGAGAACAGTTCTAAGTAGGGCAAAAGAAAAAAGTGGGCATGAGGAATATCACAGAACTGATTAGGTAGCAAAGGATGTGACTAGACCATATAAACAAACTTAAGTTGTACTGTAGAGAACTGCAGAACTTCACATCTGCTTTGAGAGGCAGTATTTTATATGCTAGGATTGTAAAAGTCTGCAACAAGATTAAAGATGCAGATTAAAATCATACTTTGATACAAAGTAATTGTAGACACAGATCTTGATGTGATTTTGTACAGATGATAAAGATCTTGTAAAGACCATGACTCAAGTTAGATAAAAAAGTGGGCACAGCAAGTTGTCTGATCCCAGAACAAAAGCTCTCACCTGCTTCAAATGCCAGTTATTCTTACCCAATACAGAGAGCTGCTCATGACACGAATGTTCCCTGTTTCGAATCAATACATGCTGATACCTAAGTAGCTACTAGGGGTTTTTCCCCCCACAACTACAATTCTCATGATATCTATGGATTGCAACAGAAGTGCTACCTTGTACTGTAAAAAAGGTGGGGTAAGACAAACAGCCAGGCTCTCTAGTTTGGACTACAATTCCATGGTCATTGGCCATGTTTGCTAGAATGATGGGATTTGAAGTACAAGGCATCTGAAGGGTGCTAGCTGCCTATCCTTTCCAAACAGCCCACAGAATTATCAGGAACATCCATGGATAACAGTTCAGAGCCCAATAACCAGCCTCAGAGAGGGAAAATCCAATTGATTGGGTACACATACACAAAGTTTCCTCCTCCTTTTTACAGTATGTTCCCTTCACACAACCCCATATCATTTGCAGGCATGTAAGAATCTGGTTTTCATATTTTGTTTCGAATAGCTAGCAGCTCTCTCCCTCTAGGAACCCACTAAATACAGCATCGTTTTCTCTAACTAAATTAAACACACTCCTATTACACGAAAAGCCACAGCTAATAACCAATAAGACATCAATTTTTATAAAACAGAAACATCATTCTCTGAAGCCACCTATGTCAACAACTACCACATTTCATGCTGCAAGCTTATCATGGGCTATGCAGAGCACCACTCTGTCTTGAATGTAACGTGCATCATTCTACTGGGAAACATTGCTTGCAATTTTCAACCACGCCAAAACCATACCTGCATAGTGATGGTGGGAGTAGTGAGGCCACCTGCTGCCGTCAGGGTTGTCTGTGCTGCTGAGACAGTGATGGCAGCTGGGTTGATGACCTGGCTGGAAAGTGTGGCAATGGTCCCCAAGGTGGTAATAGGCGTAGCCAAGGAAGCATTAGTATTGTGTGCCCCAGTTCCAGCTAGGCTTGTTGACATGGTGCCCGTTACAGTGCCTAAGGTTGTAACCCCTTAAAGGATACAAAGAAAAAAAACATATAAGATGGAGATAACTCTGTAAAAGTTATCCATGTTAATTTCAGTAACCTACGTAGTACATAGAAACATAGGCTCTCAGAGTTCCTGGTCACGTCTCTAGGTCATATAGCTATAGTGCATGGTTAGCAGGTCAGTTTTGCAGCACACAGGGGATCCTGTGAGGTGTGAAGATGTCCATAGGTCCAAAAACCAATCCAACAGCCAATTCACCCTCTATCCGCTGATGCACTATGGAAAGCAAATGCACTCGCATAAACACTAATAAATCCATTAATTCTGCCTCCAGCTTAATGCCTTTACCTGTTGTTCCTTTCACTACCAAAGTGGTAACAGTAGGCTTGACTGCAGACACAGTGACAGGGGTAACAAGTCGCACTCCACCCATAGGGACAGTTCGCAAGATTGTGCCAGGTTGTCCTGGTGCCCCCTTAAGCACTACCTATGGAAACACACATTTTTCATATTAACCTGCTGAAGTCAGAACAGGGCTTCTAGCATCTCCCAACCTGTCATCTAGCTCACCTGTGTTACGCTTTGCTGTCCATGACTTGTGGCTAGTTTGGGTAATGATGCTGTAATGATCTTGGCGGGGGTACCAGTGCCAGAGGTCATCACTTTTGTGGTGATAATGGCGATGGGAGACTTAATCCCAGGACTACTAGTAACACCTGAAAATAAAAAGCAGAATACAAATACACACACACACACACATTCTTCACCCACCCCCAACAACCATGCTGTGGTCTCATTGGTTGCTGTACAACCCAATGGTCCATAGATTGAAATAGGATGACAACTGCTACAGTAAATCAAATTCCATTTCTTACCTGTGGCACCTGATTGCGTCATAATAGCTGACATGGGGATGGTCTTGATAATAGTGGTGGTACCAGGCTTTGTTGTGTTGGGTGACACACTGCTGATGCCCAGGATGGTAGGCTTAGTACCTGTGCCACCTGCCTGTGAGCTGGTGATGATTGTGGTGGGCTTGCCATCTGCTGAAGTTACTAGTTTCAGAATAGTGCCAGCAGGCAGAGGCCCTTTGGTCTTAAGGGGAATAAAAAGAGAGTATCAAGAATCAGCACAAGGCAGGAAGTCTTCATATTCTTTCTTGCATTCCACAAGCCGAAAATATACTAGAGAGAAAAAAATGGCAGGCAAAGAAGAGGAGGCATGCAGGTAGTTGGGGTGAGAATGGCATACACTCTGGAAAGTACCCTAGGACTGGGGTTGCATCTGGCATTGCTCCTCCATTGTATGTTCTTACCTGGATTATCTGAGTCACAGGACCAGTTGATGCTTGGCCTGTTACAGCTGATGACTGGACTGGTTTGGTCTGCATAACAGACATCACTTTTCCCAAATTGGAAATCTGCTCCCACACAAAGAAAGAGAGAAAGTCTGCTTTAAGATTCTTTACATCTTCTAATATAAAGGGACATGGTCCTCTTCCTCTAATTCATTCAGCAGTTATCTGAGCAGAAAAAATACCCAGCAATGGTTTATGAGTAGCCTGTTAAATGAGAGCATCTGCTCAGTATTACATAAAAAACTGCTGCAAGCTGAGGGCTCACTGGAAACACGAAAATGCTCACTTATGTGAAGAGCAAGTTGACAGGAAAAAAACTTCCATTTCCAACATCCTCTTTTAAACCCCTATTCAAAAGAGTTATGCTTACCAATGCACTGCCTCCAGGCATGGAGATGGGGCTTTTCACCAATGTGATGGTCTTTGTTACCCCACCCACTACAGTCGTCATCACCTGGGCCTGCTGTGCTACAGTGACAGTGCCTGATTTGTGCACGGTGATGATGGGTCGGGTAGGTGTATTAGTGGTGGATGAAGAGACTGAGGTGCCCACCTGGGCAGCAGCTGTCTTCAGCATGCGGGTGGCTGGGTTGCTCACCTGCTTGTTAAACAAGATCAATATTTTAAAAAGAGCATCTTATAGGAGTCCTTTGTGGAGGCAATATTCTCACACTTTTGATGATTACAGATAGAACATGGTCTAACAAATTTAAATCTTGGATCCAAAGGGTTTGCCCTATCCTTTTTGCCATATACTAATTCCAACAAAACTGGTGAAACATTCATTCTATGGGAATATTACTTCTGAGTCCAATTCAAGGTGTTGATTATCACTTTAAAACAGGGGTGTCCAAACTTTTTTCAAAGAGGGCCAGATTGGATGAAGTGAACATGCTGGAGGGCCGAACATTTTTCCGAACATTCTTTGAACCATTACAAATAAATGCAAATGAATTATTTTATGCCAATTAAATTATTTTTTGCTATTAATTTACTGAATTATTAATTTACTGAAAATACTAATTGAAATCATATTTGA
>NW_015386453.1:1203040-1237931 GCF_001527695.2 Protobothrops mucrosquamatus | reverse complement strand
AGCAGCGGCACGAGGACGTGACCCCCGAGGAGAGGCCTGAGCCCCCGGGCAGCCGCAGCACCGTGGCCGGCCACCAGCTCCGCGCGCCGGTCAAGAAAAGTAAGCCGCCTCCGGTGGGTCGAAGGACCTAGAGATGAGCCCTCCAGTCTCATGAAAACTTTGGAGGGTTTTTTTTTTTTGAAGGCCCTCTTTTGCTTTAGATTCCCCTGCCTTTACGTCTCTAGCCTGATTCAAAAGCCCTTGTTTTCTGGAAGCCGGCGGGCAGAATGTGTCTCTCCAGTGCGAACAAGAGAGCCGGGAGGTGGTGAAGAAAGGCGCCATCTTCCTCCTTCGCCAATCTAACTGTCGCGCCAAAGCGGGCCTACTGTTGTTGGATGGCTTAGCTAACGATTATTAAACCCAGATTGACGACCACCTACACATACATACACCTTGTATGAATTACTATAAAACTGACATGTTGAGCATACTCACCCTTTCAGCCATGGCCTTTTGTGCCAGTCCTTGAACAACCAGCTGCTAGAATGTACTATAACCAATACAAAATGGCCAAGTGTGGGAGGGCCGCTGGACAAGTGTGGGAGGGCCGCATTTAAATAGAGCAGGGAGGGCTCTTAGCGGGCCGGATTAAACCGGCCCGCGGGCCGGACTTTGGACATGCCTGCTTTAAAATGTTTCATGGTAGAGGTCAGGTTAACTGAGGAACTGCCTTGCCTCAATGGGATCAGCCCATCCCACGTGATCAGGCAGAAGGAGCATTGTGCAATCTCTGTTGGTCAGAGTTTCAGCTCCAATGTGTGGAAGAAGAGCCTTTTCTGCTGTGGTGGCCCCCATTTTTGGAAATATCTCCCTATCTAAGGTGAGGCCTGACCCCCCTGTTGGTGTCCTAGAAGGTTTTGAAACCTGGCTCTGCCAATTAGCCTGAGGTCTTGATGGGGATGCTCATCACTGGAGGTGGTTGGTGGATTGATGGGGAAGACACTGCCACCAGACTGATTTTGCTTTTCTGCCTCTTGCCTTTGTATTTAATATCTTTAACATTATTAATATTTTTTGTATTTGATTATTTTGTCGCTTTTCAGAGGGAGATGGGAAGCATACAAATTTAATAAAGAAACAAATATGCCATGGATACTCACCATGACTGGAGAAGCTACTTTAACTGTGGTGGGTAATGTGGTGGTGCCTGGGGACACTGCGACAGTCTTAACTATGGTAGTACCAGCAGGCATGCTTAACATAGTGGGGGCTGAGGACGGTGGAATTTTCTGAGTGGCTGCAGCAGCAGCTGCCAGAGCTGCCATGCCACTCATCTGGGAGCTGCTACCAATCACCTAAGAGTAAGAAAAAAAAGTCAGTGAATTAACACCACCAGGATTCCATGCAAATAACTATGGCAATGTATTAATGACACAGACAGACACGATGAGATGTGATGAATCACTTCCTCCAGCACAGGTCCCCGTCATTCCTGCCTTCACTTACCGTCCCTTGAGTGCTCTGTGTGGGTACCACCATGCGTACCCCAGCTGGCAAAGAAGTCACTGTCATTGGGCCTTTCCCAGCTTGTCCCGCTGACCGTACTGTTACCAGTGGTGCTCCTGTGGTAGCTTGTGGGCCAGTGACCTTCAGCACAGCTGGAACAGCTGCAGAAAGAAAATAAGCACAGCTTAAGATGAAACTTTAGACTACATACAAATAAGGGTTGTCTGTACCAAAATGTTTCAGAAGTACTGCGGGCTTCATATAAACAGAACATTTATTAATGATTCAAGTAGTCTGTCTTTTTTCCAGCCTTCCAGAATCACATTATGACTTGACAGAGAAGCCTCAAAATGGCAAATGATGTCTAAAGCAACACTTCTAAGTTAATTTTGATGCATGGGTATCCCAAATATAGATCTCTACTTATTCCAATTAGGACATTCCAAAAATGCTATCCTAGCAAAATGCAGTTAATTTGGAAACTACGTTTTTTATTGACCCCACACCCTTGGCAGGACGGAACATCAGAGGTAAGCAAAATGTTCCAAATTCTAAACAGTTATTCAAATAGTAGTACCTCTACAAGCATGAACACTTCCGGAATTGCTCAAACATCCCATTTTAAGTTTAAAATCTTTCCCCTTTGAAACAATTTGCACATTACACAAGGATAGCTCATCTCTTTCCTCTTACGGAAAAATGTGAAAAGCACTCAGCTGTGGCTTTAAATTTTTGGAACACATAAGTAGAAAAATAAAGGATTATGAGAGTATCTGTTAAAACATGAACCTGAACGTACACTGTGTTCAGTGGAGTTCAACTCCATTCTATTTACTTTGTTCCCTACAAAAAGGAAATCAATTCTTTTTAGATAATTCTCAAGAAAAAGAATTTCAGAACTTTCGCATTAAGGAAAAGACACTTTCCGCCCTTTTGGAGAACTGAGGGGTGGTGCTCTTATTAAGCAGGACTTCAAGGGCTGTACAAAGTTAGCCAGCTTTTGAAAGGAGAAAATTTTGACTGGAAAATTAAAAAAAAACTTCCTCCTTACTTTGTGGACGAGGAGTAGCAACAGCAGCTGCTACAGGAGGCACCGGCATTGGGCTGGTAGGCACGGTAGGAAGCACCTGGATGGTTGTTGTGGTTGGTGGGGCAGGAGTAGAAGCGGCCGCGGCAGCGGCAGCAGCAGCAGCAGTGGCTGCAGCGACAGCTGTGGTCTGTGGCAGCAAGGTGATACCCATTTGTGCCAGAGGCTGCACGGCAGAGACAGGTGCAGCAGCAGCAGGAGCAGGGCTCTTGGGGGGATTGACAGGCACTGAGGGCACAGGATTAGCAGCTGGCGAGGAGGCAGCTGGGATGTCGTATTTCTGCAGCTGGAGTAAGTAAGTATCTGCAGTTGGGACAGAACCCCAGCTCACTTCCAAGGAGTTGGTGTTGGCACGAACCAGCTGAACCCGTGAAGGGGGTGGAGGTTTCTCTGTGGGTAAGAGAGAACAAGAAGGGAAATGGTATTAGGAAGTTTGCCCCACTGTTACCTGTCGCGAGAGCACAAACTCACACATTCCCAAGAAAATATGTTTTCCGTACCATTTTAAATACACACTTGAAAGGATACCTTCCCCCCCCCCGAAGGTAGTGTCACACAATACAGCACCAAAACATTGCTGTTTCCTCCCCATTGTTCTTTAAACTTCTTTTGATAGGGTGATAAAGTAACATTTGAGGTTCTAACTGCCCATCACCTTATTTTTTACAAAATGCTTTTGGCAAAACATTTTTTAAAACTAGGAAAAATAACTTTTCCTTCTGCTTTCTAAGACATTTGAGACAGGGAAGTCTGCTGTTATATTGTTTCATAGACAAAATCACAACATGAAAAAAGGGATACTTATGGAATCTTCTACAACATTATCAAAATATTTAATTTAAAAGTTACTTATGGAAAACATGACATAAAACGCATACACTCTAAACTAGGGTCTAGTTTAGTTCTAATGTTGGGGCCTGTTTTAATTTAATCCCGTGCTTATCCTTGTGGGATGAGAACAATCAATGTGACACTGGTATTAGCCATAGTGCACTTAATCAGTGAGAGGCTATAGATCCAAACGTTTTGGAGACTTGACTTATAGCAACATGATTCTCTTTAAAAGATAGCAGAAAATGCATCCAGAGCAATGCACTATACTCAGTTCTCATCAGAAATTCCAATATGACAGCAACATCCATATGTTCAAAAAAAATCACAAATACAGGCCTTCCTGAAATGTGTACTTCAGGAAGTAATTGGAGAAGCAAAATGTTCCACTGTTCTACCATATTTAAAACCTTCCCTATATAGAGAACCAGTTTGTTCAAATATTGGCACTGTTCATGTTCCTATGGCAGATAATGACTCTTAATAGCTTAAATAATTTCTAATTAAGAAATTAGTCCGTTTGTGTAGTAATTAAGGTGCTGGTCTAGAAACCAGGAGACTGTGAATTCTAATCTCACTTTAGGCATGAAAGCTGGCTGGGTGACTGTGAGGCAGTTACTCTATCTTAGCCCAACGTACCTCAAAGGGTTGTTGTTGTGGGGAAAATAGGAGGAAGGAGTATTAGGTATGTTCACTGCCTTGAGTTACTATAAAGCAATAAAGGCAGGATAAAAAAATCTAATAGATAAAATTAGGAGAATCCAAACAAATAGCATGAGCCTATCATGAGACTTAACAGATTACATCAGCATAGAAGCCTGAGTAATATATAAGTAGATAGCATCCCCACTGCAGTACTTCTACCTATTCTTCTTACCAGTCTCAAGATACCAGAGATCCTTGCAGCAAACCTGGTTGTTCCAGGCTTTACGGTAGCCATCACGGCCACTCCAGATGTACAAGCGGGTATTAATGGCTACAGCACAATGCCCTGCACGTGCCCGTGGAGTATTCTCTTCCAGTGTGTCCATCAGAATGGGCTCCCAAGCCATGGAGTCTGCATTGATAGATACATGCACAAAAGGTCAGGCTTGTTAATAGAATACCAAGCAAGTAAGGTTAAAAGAGGCACGTCCTTTACATCCTCACCTACCTAGGTTGAGGCAGGCCAGAGTATTTGTGCATTTCCATTCCTTTTCATGCGTAGCCACTTTGACATCATCCATAACAAGGGGCACCCAGCCACCAAATACATACATTCTGCCAAAGAAAGAAAGAACAAAAATTAAAAATTGGGTGAGAAATCAGTCTGGAAAATGTCAGGAATGGAACTTACTTGTTCCCAATGGTTGTGGCTGAATGCAGACTGCGAGGGAGTGGTGCAACCCCTCTCAGGTTGGGCTTGTTCCACGTTAGAGAATCTAGAGGAAGAAAATATACCAGAAGTCATTGTTTCCAAAAGGTCTTGCCTCTCAGTCTTCCAAGACACAGTACACATATATACTGGCTAGCGCAGAAATAGAACCAAAATTGTTGTATCTTAGGACCTGCTCTACCTAAAAGCCTGTTTAAAATCTGTCCCCACTCAATTTAGTTGCTTTTACCGATATCTAGTGTCCAGAGATCACCAAGACGACAACCACTCATGCCTCCGTATATGACCAGTTTGGATTTTTTGTTGTCTTTTTCTGTGTAGACAACAGCAGTATGGGATTCTCGTGGTGGAGGTAATACACCATAGGTGATGGGAATGTCCCAGGACCCCACACCAGATCCTGGCCGCAGCTCCAAGATATAGAGGTCATTTAGGTACCTGTAAAAAAGAAAAAAGAGAGAACATGTATAAAGCCAGGTGAGAAATTGTAGCTCTCTTGTTTTTTGCTGTTTGTTTTTGATACCACTTGAGATATTTTCCTAAAAACTGGAGAAAAAGTAAAACAAAAGGAACATAGTTCATTACAACATTACACAAAACCAGTTTCTTCTGATCTAAACTGGCAAAAAGTGATTGTACCTGGACTGCAGAAGCACATAATAGCAATGTACCTGGGAATGTTATTCTTAGGATCTTCACTGTCATTGGCCAGTCCACCAAAAAGGTAACATTTGTTGCCCACCAACGAGAAGCTATGGCCAAGGCGTGGACATGGTGTGGACCCATTTTTGGGCGTCTTGGCCTTGAGTCTCTTCCATTCCCAACGGCTGGCCTAGAATAATAAAGGATCAAATTATTATTAATCTAAGCAAGCAATGCAAATTAAGGGAAAGAACTAAGTTGGCAAGCACTCACCTGCAGTTCATACAGATCATTGCTGTACTTGCCATATTCAACCATTCCACCAAATACTAGGAGACGAGTCCCATCACAAACAAAACCATATGCAGCACAACCTGGTGGAATGTCTCCACGCACAGCTGGGATAAACCACTGGTTTGTAGCTGGAAAAAAAAGAAAGCAATATGAAGAAAGGACAGCTTACATCCAAATACAATAGAGCTTCATGTGACAACGTTCTTGAAGCAACTCAGGGCTGGACAGTTAGGATTTCACTCTTTCTTAACTGATAACTTTATCAAATAAAGAACCTCTATAAAAATTGGAACTACACACTCACTTCAGAAGTTATTTTTTGTGGTGAAAATGAGATTGCCATCATTGCAATAATATTCTTATTTGGTCTCTCAACTAACAATTCTGCTTTACGCTGGATGCTTCAAAAAAAAAAAAAAGGCAGTCTTTCCGGATAGCTATAATCTAAATTGAGGGAGCATAAAATAAAGGAAGCAGCCTGCGATATTAAAGGATGTCAGAGAAAAGAAAACCTTCCTTCCTGCTCTGGGACAATGTTCTGGATGAATGCAGCAGATAGCAGTAAGAGGCATGGGCACTGAACTGTTTACAATGAGCAGGCAAAGGAAGCAACCTATCAGGATGGTGAGAGATGAGACAGCTGCCAATCAGGAAGCTGAGATCCACCCACTTCTATCCAGCTCTAGTTTCATAGAAAGAGGACTCCCAACCATAGGATATCTAGATGCTGTGGCTGACACTAAAAGTGGGGGAGGGAGGCATACTCCCTTCTGCATGCGCTTGCCAGCCAACATACTGCTTCATTCCACATATTTATTCTTGGACTTAACTAGTTAAGAGTCCCTTCTCTTTAGTCAGCATTGCACTGGCATTTACTGAGATTTTGACAGGCCTCCCAATCTAGCACTTCTATCTCAAACTTCTTTTTTTGGCAAGTACTTGGTTTGTTTGTTAGTTACCTAAAATATACTTTTATATTGTTTGACTCAAGGCAGTATTTGCAGTAAAATAGCATTGGAATGAAAGCACTAAAGATGCAAAAAGCAGAAAGCAAAAGAACAAAATCTATACTGTATATTGAAATCAAGAATGCAGCTTCTAAGAGGGAAACTTTTATTCATGAAAGAAAAGGAAATGCTAATTTCAAACAAAAATTAAAAATTATCTGAATACTTTCGCTAGAGAGGATTTTTCTGCTTTGACTTTCTTAAACTTTTTGTTTGAATATTTTTCAGAATATACAATATGGCTGAATTTTTATTATGCCTTTGCTCACTTATGTCTATTTTAAAAATTCCATACTTTTAAAATATGATTAAATCTCAATGTCATATGAGGGTTAATGAGATCATTAACAATGTGAAAACCTGAATTCTTCCATTTAATTGTCAAAGCTAGTATCTTCACTTGTAGTTATCCTCTGTAACCTTACACTGGCAAGGCTACTTTTACCATTTCCGCTACTGGCAGGGTATATGTCTTAACCTTACTGTGGCATGTTACAGAGACTGAAAGCCAGAATGAGACTGTAAACCAAGTCCTGCCTTTACCAACCAACCCTTTCTTTAGAAAAAACTGTGCTACCTCTACTGTTGACCTGTGGTCTCCTGGAATGTATCCAAAACAGTCTAAATAAGGAGCATCAATCTTGAGTCCATCTATCTAGACTTCCCCTACTCAATTTGTAAAGCCTCAATTTTACAAGCCTTTAATTAAAAATATAAAGGCTAGGGGTGGCATATATCTGAAAGGGTAGAACATAATTTTTCCAATTGGCATTAGAAACAATTAAACCCAGGATGCTGAACTATTTTAGGCAATTTCAAACCAGAATTGAGACTACAGGAGGTGAATAGTTTGGTACTCACGATAAGGTACTCAAGATCAATTGACCCCTCTCGATTACCTACAAGGTGAAATATTGCAGCATTTGCTCCCTACCACTATTGTCAACCCAGTTCAATTGTATTCTTATGCATCCAAGCCAAGGGGGAAAAACAGGCAACGGAAGAGTTAAAAGCTGTAGCATTCGAAAGTTAAATTTTACGCGCCAAGTCTTTGGGGAAGAACAGCTCCTTAGAGTACTGCCCCGCCATCTCATCACATGAGTGCATTTGAGAGTCCATGAGGGAAAATAGTGTATTAACACTAGAAGAGATAAAATTACAATGCCAAGCAAAGTTACATGGCTATTCACAAAGCACCAGGCTAATACAAAAGCGCAAGAACTTTGTGTCCTTAAAGCACCCTGTGCTATGTTCAAAACGGCTTCATGATGGATAGTTCTCTAGATTTTTTTTTTTTGCTTTCAATCAAGTTGGCAGAGATCTTTTTCCTTTTGCCAACTATTCATTCCTCCACCTCCCACACTGTTGTGGGACTGATAATTTGAACTATGGTTTTGACAAAATAATCCTGAGGTACGCTACTACTAGACTGATGGACATTCCACAAAAAAATTGCTTTTATGTCCCTTTTGCAAAAATAAAATCCTACACAAGCCAAGCACAAGCATGTAAATTGGAAAAAGTCTCCAATGTGAAGGTGCTATAATTCCATCTAATGGAAGCCGCTCCAAGGCAGTTATCACATTGAAAAGGCTGAAGAAAATTCAAGATAAATTTGACTTTACCATTGTTTCATCTTTATAGTTCTCTCCTCTTATGCTTCCATATACCAATCACTTTGATAAAATGAAAGCAATTAAATAAATAAATGTAATGGGTCTTATAGAAACTTGCTAATATACAACTGTAGTTGCAGATACTTTTTTTCTATACAAGAGATATTGGAGATCTTATGTTCATGGAGAACTAAATCACCAATTATAGACAATCTTTTGCCCAATGGACACAAATGGGGTAATGACCTAATCCTACGAATACCCTAAATACTGTTGCCCATTCAGCCCCCCCCCCTTACCTGTATTATAGACATGCAACTCATCCACGATGCCCTCATTGCCCCCTCCGAAGACCACAATCAGCTCTTTGATTGCCACAGCTCTGTGTCCATGTCGGGGCCGAGGCACAGGGCCTGACCATCCAATCACACGCTTCCAGCGGGGCTGCAGCAGCCCTGCAGTGGCCCCACCACCTGTTGGGGAGCCCCCACTAGGGACAACAGGAGAGGCCATAGAAAGCACCTCCTAACTCTCAATAAGTATCCTTTCTAGCAATCAGTCCTCTAAAACAGCAGCGTGTAAGGGCTCCCTTATCAGTTCTGCTTTCCCAGCGGTGGCTCAAAAAAAGATCCCCCTAAGCCACATGCACTCTACCTCTTTTGAGGTAAGACTGTTCGTGGAAGCAACACCAGCTTTACTTTTTTGAGAGGACAGAGCAAAGCAGTCCTCCCCAGTGAGGCAAGACGCCCACAATTATTCTAACTACTAAGACACCCCCTCACCGCGGGCACCGGGTCACAGTCACCTCCTTTGCTGCAAACAAACTAATTCGGAGTAGTTGTGAAAAAGAAAAGTAAAAAAAAAAAAAATTAAAATCCTACCCACCCACCCCCACAAAAACTCTTGGCGGGACAAGTAGCTGCCCTTTTTATTTCGTGAGGCAGTCACAGCTTAGAGGCATACCCCGTTGCTGAAAAACTCCTAAGGCTCCCTTTCCGACAATGAGTTTCGATGACCGTATTTCTCCCCCCACGACCGGAATACATAAATCTCTATGGAGCAGACACCCTCCCTTGCAATAAGAGGGGGGGCTGATACAAAATTACCCCAATTGCCTCCTGCCTTTTCAAAACCAATACCAATTCCCCCTGCGAGGGAATTACCCCGCGTGGGGCAGTTACTCCTCCCCCCTCGTAACAGGGCCCCTCTGCCGCCCCCCTCCGGCCCCCGCTCAGAGCCCGGCCCTGGGAGCCGCCATCTTGTGTTGCCCGGACGGAAAATGGCGGCCTCAGAGAGGGAGAAGCCGCCTCCCCCTCGTCCCCCCACCCGGCGCGTCTTCCCCGCTGGTCCTGCCTACTCCCCAGCCCGGAGTTCTAAGCCAGGGCGCTCTCCCTCCGGCTTCCAAGCGTAACGGGCAGCTCGATCCAGCCCCGCTGTACGGCACCGATGGGCAAGCTGCGGGCTCTAGGCGCCTTCACGCCGCCCTGGGAGCCGCCATCTTGCGCCTGTGAGGAGTCTCTCTTCCTCGGCAGCGCCTGAAGGCGGAGCCAAAATGAGGCCTCTGTACGGAACCCCTCCCACTAGGGCGCCGCCATTTTCGGTGGGCAGGGCTGCTTGGGCATCGCCATGTTGGGGGACCGCCAAGTCCCCCTCTTTCTTTTGTGGTGAGCGGTGGAGGGGAAATTCTGGACCGGCTTCACCGCACTTTTTCTTATTATTATTATTCGAAGCTCAAAACGATTGTCGGCGTTTTTCCCGGCTGTAAGCTATAAAAACTCTCCGAATGTTATGTGTGTGTTGCCATTTTGAATACAAAACTCCGCCCTCTCGCATTTTAAAAAAATCTGCTCCTCCAATAATCGGCTTCACCACTAGTACCGGCCACGACTGCTTTGGGGAGGTGCGATAGGCCTCCACCTCTCAGCAAGTGCTTCACTGCATAGCAACGCTTATGGGCGCCGCCATCTTTGGAGATAAAAATTGACGCTGCGTTCGTTTCGTGGATGCACGTGAATAATATTTATTGGATGTTCGCGTGTCATCCAGCGGTTAGGAGAGCACCCATGACCTACTCATCTTCAGAAATGCACCTGAATCTATTTCTCGCAAAAACTGTCTTGATTTCTATAAATATTTTTGGTCCTGAATCTTATCCCGAATTTCAAGGAATTAAATAACACGATTCGGAATTCAGGCAGGCTTATATAATACTGGGAATGATGTTAAAATTCAGGTTTCATGCTTTCCTGGAAGCTGCCATTTTGGATCCACCCCTTTGCTATCACTATCCCAAAATAATAAAAAAAAAACCAACCCACAAATATCCCATTAAGTTCCCGGATGTGTTTCCCTCCCTTTCGAGCATTAAAATGGCGTCTTTCTCCAATGCCCGTATGTTGCCGCCCTGTGTTATGTGAGATTCAAGATGGCGATTCTCCTATTCCGGATGGTGCGGATATATACACATTCAAGATGGCTGCCTCAGAAATACCCGGATGGGCCGAACCCTCGGCAAAAACGGCTTCGTTAAAGTCAAGAAACTTCCGTGTATTTTCTTCCTGATGTATTTTCCCGATTAAACCAGGTTTATTAAATCATCGGATAACAGAAATGTACAATCGCTTCTCCTACGCGAATTGCTATACAGCCCCAAAATGGCGCTAGTTGAAATCTCTAGCGGGTGGCGTGACTGAAAAAGAAACCAAGATGGTGCTAACGGGCTCAATTACCCGGATGTTGAAGACAGGAACTAACATGACGCACTACGAATAAAGAACAAGCGGGCTGTCGCGTGACGCCGCTTTTTTCAGCATGACCAAAGCCGTTGATCGAAGGAGCAGCGCGGACTGGTCTACTCAAGTTGGCGATTCAGAAGTTCAGTTACTAAAACGCGGATCCGTAGGAGACTTATTTAATTATCGCTTTCGAATTTCTCTTGAATGGAGAAAGATGCCATTTTTAGAATATATAGACTTTGAAATAGTAACACGATCTTAGAAACTACTCTAACAGTTTTTCCTCTGGGACTCGCCGGTCTCAATTGCGCAGGCGCAGAAACCTCTCCCGGATAGGCCCTTCCCGGCTGCATCTGCGAAGACCCGGATGCTTTGGGTCTGGTCGTCAGCGATAAGAAAGCGGTCTTTCTTTGCCCGTGTTGCTTGCTTCCTGATTTGCAATTGTCTTTGGCCCTGGACACGTTGGCCTAACAATAAACCCCCGTGAATCCCGAAGGATTCATTTTGGAGCCTACTTGCAGAGGATTACGTTGCGTTGAAACCAGTTAAACTTGCCCAATAAGCAATCACCCTAGTTCTCTGCATGGTTACTGGGAAGTAAGTTCAGTAGGGCTTTTGTCTAAGTCGGTCAATTCAGAGTTGCAAGCTTTACATATTGATAATAATTATATAGTACTGTAGGATTTTGGCGTGGAGCAGTAGTTTAGAGGTACTGCTGCCTTTGTAGAATACATCGAGGAAAAGTAACTGCCTGTATTTTGAGGTCTCCTGTTTTATTTTTTACTATTTCTCATCATTCAGCATTTAGATTCCCAAAGGTAGAGGCTTTTTCGGTTATATATCCCCAACTTGTTTTCCTGTTCGTTGTATCGATAATAAATTAACAGCAGATCTATGCTTTTTTTAAAGTATAAGTTAAATTCTTGACTAGGACTGGGAATATAGTGCGAAGGAAGAAGATAGTGTGAAGTCTTTAAAATTAAAAATAAGTGATTTATGTAAACAAGTAAAGCAAGATCATGAAGTTCTGCTAATATTTTCTTGTTGAAGGTATAAGTATTAAATTAATATATACTTATGATCAGAAGGTACAATACCTGGAGCGAAATAGGGACCCATATCTCATGAGTTCAAAATAAATAATTATTTTGTTGTAAATTGAATTTCTTCTATAATAAGACTTTTTGTGTTCTTTTTTGTATTTAATTTGCACTTTCTCTTTTTCTTCATCCATGGAGTATCTTTCTTAGTACATATTACTGAAGTTCTCTTGTTTGTTTGTTGTTGTTTTTTTGTAATCTTCATTGGGCAAGTTTTTTAACCAGTGTACCTCAAATTGGCTAACTTACAAAATGCATCCAAAATCTGGGACTCTTGACTCTTGTGCTACTGAAATTTGGCAAAATTTTGCTGCTTCAATGCTTCTGTGTGGCCACGCTGCTGTGGTCAGCTGCAGTCACATAATTGTCCAAAACGAAAGATCAACACTAAGATTCAGAATGTAACTTATACTTTAAAAATAATTTTAAACAACAGGAAAAGCAAATGGGAACAAGGAGTGGGCAAAATTATAAAGATTTCAAAGTTGATTCATTTCAATCCCACCATCATGTTTGTCACATTTTTTTCTCTTTATGTGTCTGTTTTCTTGCTTTATTCCTGCACTAATATTTTATCATGTTTTATGCTTATGCACAGTATATACTGTCCAAATAAAATCCTAATGCCACCACAATAATTTCTCAGATAGTTTGCCTTTCCGTGTTTCTCCATATTGAAATATTTGTTTTTCCCCTTTTAAATATTAGGCAACAATTTTGGGTTTCCTCCCCAGATTGAAAGGCACCCATCTTGAGGTATGGATGACTGCTAAATATGCGATATCTAGCATAAAAGGTGTAGGAAGAAACTATTGCAGATTGCTGTAGGCACTCATCCATTACTTTAGGCTGAATACATTGCTGTTTTCACATCAAGTTATGCTATGTGTCATTACTTTTACACGAGTTGTATTGGTTACCCATTTCGTATAGGAAAAATGCCACAGAATATAATGGATATTTGGTTCCATGTACAGTTCACAGTGTTAGTTATCGCCTAGAGACCACTTCATGCCAATCTGAGGGATTATCTCCAGTTGTTTCTGCCCACCTGGAATGCTCAGGCAGGGTAGATGTGCTCCAGGTCTCTTCAATTAAATGCTTATTAAATGCTTGCAGGATTATGAAAATGTCCTTCTCTGTCACTGTCTTTGACTTGGGGAAAAGCATTTTCTGGAGATGTTTGTTGTTTTCACTCCAGATTTCTCTCCTAGTCTGGGTGGCATATAAATGTAATCAATCAACAGTATTCCGGAAGTCCCTTAAGACTTGGCTGTGCTTCTTGGCCTGGGGTTAGGGTGCTTGTGTTTTAATTATATATATTTGATATTTTGTAAATCCCCCAGAGTATTTTAATTGGGTGGCCATAGTGCTCTAGCTGCACAGAAATTTTGTTGAGATTTTTTTATGGACATGTGATATATTTTAATGAAAACAGGAACAAATATAATTTTCTTCTTCAACCGAAATATCTTGGGCTTGACCCCTGATATATTGCAGAAGAAAATAGTTATATTTTTAAAAGATACACACTCATGATGCCACTGCAAAAGGTTACGTGTATATATAAATAGTTTATTAGGTATGAAATAATTGTACTTTTGCCTTGTGCTGTGCCAAATTTCATTATAGTTCTGTCACATCACTTTCTGTCCAAGTGGGTACTTTACCTGAGGACATTTTGAGATTAATTTCCCTGCACTAGGCTTTATTTCCTCAACCAGAGCATTTTTTAAAAATATTTATATCCCATGAGCAACAAGATTTTACAAAGCTGTCAACAGATCTGCTTTGCAAAACATGAATCTACTGAAGGTAATTTAATGTGCAGTTTAGCATTAATGGGACAATAATTGTGATTGTTTTTTTCTTAAGTATAGGAGTCAGATATTGAAGTATTAAAATAAATGGCAACCATTCATTGTTTGACACTTTAGGCTAGAAAAAGTCATGAATAGAAATTAAAACATTAAGGTTACAGTCCTGTAAATTAGGTCTGAAATCACAGATTATATTGGTAGGGGAAAGACAAGACAAAGCACCAATTGACCTTAGAAAGGTTAAAAGGAGGTCTGGAAGTTCTAATGGTAATTAAAGGAGCCTGGGTAGGCTGTGGCAAATCAACTCCAGGCTGTCTTGAATGAAGCTGATTTTCCAGATCCCTTTCAGTTTCAGACCTAGCTATGGAACTGGAACTGCCTTAGTTGCCTTGTGGGGTGACCTGCACTGGAAAAAAGACAGGAAGTGTAATACAGTTGGCGTTTTGAACCAGTGCTAACGGATAGAATAAAGGTCAGTAAACAGATATGGTCTAGACAAGATGGATATGCTATTTATGGGTGATGCATCTGTCCAGCTCTGCCTTTCCTGGGGGTCTGAACTTGCCCTAAAGAAGCAGATTCACAATTTGGGGATGCTCCTAGATCTATCCCTGTGACTTGAGGCCTTCATATCATGGAGTGCCTTTTATCAGCTTTGATTGATTTATTAACTGTGATCTTATTGGACAGAAAGAGCTTTGTAACAGTAATTCAAAGCCTGGTAATTTCCTAGTTGGATTATTGAATATGTTGTACATAGGCTGCCTCTGAAAATGATCTGCAAACTTCATTTAGTTCAAAATAAAACAGTTACCAATAGAGGAGAATATTTGTAGCTCACAGTTGAAATGAGTCCTTGATGCTCTCTGAGCTTGGTTCAAACTCATAAAGTAGCTAGACTGCTTAGTGGGATTGGCTGATGGGAATTTAGTGATGCTAGTTCTTTGTGATTTACATTGATTGCCAATCCATAGCCAGGTTTTTAGGGCCTTACAAAAATCTGTTGGAGCCAGGGCCTTTTTTTCTCTTAGAACGCCCAGAACGGAGTTCCGGCACCTTTTTTGGATGGAACCTTGTAGGGTAGGCAAGGCAGGTTGTATGACGTGTGTGAGTGCACCTTTTTTTTTTTTTTAAAGCACTGGTTGGAGCCATTCTAATCTCAAAAGGCATGATGTTCCATAAAGCAGGGGCCACTGTAGAAAAAGTCCATCTTCTAGTCCCCGCCAGCCAACACTCTTTGGCTGATGGGATCTGGATATTAGTTTTTGAATAATAGCTGTCTAATTTATGTAATGTTTATAGTTTATTTTATGTTTTTATTTAAATTGCATTTTAGTGTGTTTTATTATACATTTCCCAGAGAGATCCAGCTATTGGCTGGTTCATACATAATAAAGAGTGAAAAAATTTAAAATTAAAATATATAACCATTTTTTTGCAAAACACTTTGGAATTCTTTTACTAATTCATTTTTAAATTTAAATTGGCTCCTCAAAGCACTTCAGTCCCCCCCCATTTTTAAATTTCCCATACAAAGGTGCAATATTTATGTAAATACCATATTTGAAATATAAATTTTTGGATTGCAATTTAGAAAATGTATAATATTCATAATCCTAATTATGGATGTTCCTATATATTATGTAGTTGTCCTTAAGGAGACTTTGGTTCCTATAGATACATGCAATACTATGGTTATTTTTCTCACCATTGTAATAAATGTATTGCTTGCTCCCTCTTTTTAGGACCCTTTAAGGATAGTTTGATTGATTGCCACAGAGTGGGTTTGCATAATACACAAGGTTATTATATATTTGCCTAGTTTGTAAATCATGGTGTACATGAAACAAATTACAGTAGCAGGATTCATCTATGTTTCAGTATGGTGTACAAATCTGGGCACTTGGGTAAGTCAGTAAATCATTGTTCATTGATTTATGAGTAAGTGTGTTATGCAAATATGGCGTCAGTATTATTCATTCAAATCAAGGTTCACCTCTTAGAAATCTATGACTTACTCTCTTTTTCCTGTAACCTCTTCTGCTAATTGTATTTTGCATTCTCCCTCCACTCTCAAATGTTTTGAACCTTTGTTCATTCATTCTGTAACTCTTAAGTGTTGTTTCTGTTTATGTGGGGACGGAGAAAGCAGGTTGGTTTTGAAGAGATATTCATGTGTCTCCAAAATTAGAATTGATGGAAAAGAACAGAACATCTTTATTGTGTTCACTGACCAGAATTGTACATACTTTTGTAATAATGTTTGCAGAGCTCAAATGGAAATAAATGAAAACTTCTGATTAAATTAGGAGAAACTAAAATTTAGGAATAAAGTGTAAGAAATAAAGTAGTAAAAATGTACGTAAGTGTTGTAATCACTAAATCATAATATTACTTTACCAAGATAAAGGCAAAACCCAAAATATACTGTGTTATTGTTTTACATTGGAATACACTTTTCTTTTATATCTTGGTAAATAATATAAAATAATATAAAAAATGTCGGAAGAAATGAAATGTAAGGTGAAATTAAATACAGGTGATGAATTTCATGATAACATTAGCAGTACAGGAACACATGACCTGTAGTTTCGACTGGTCCGGAATGGCAGGGACAAAACCTCTCTTTGAAGTGAATTTGTTGATATCTTCCTTTCAATGAGAGGATGAAAATAGTGTTGAAATACGCTGGTGTAAACAAGTTTATTTAGGAGGGACATTGATGTTCATACTCTCAGGAGAAGGGAAGCTCCGAGCATTCTCTCTCTGCAAATCAGTATGTTAATTGCTTTTGGGCAACTTTTTTATCTTTAGGGAAACCCAAATAATTCAGGCCTGTTTTAGTTGGATCATTATTTTATAATTTTGCTTCCAATGTCATTTTCCAAACTGAGTGAAAATGAACTAACAATGTGAAGGCAATCTTGCTGTGATATTTGCCACCTTATTGATAATCAGGGTTCATTCAGCTTTTAGTGGAAAACTTGTTACTAATGTCTCAGCACTTTAAGTGGGTGCTTCTACTTGCTTCTTAGCAGTTCATCCATTCTGCTCTGAATTTCACATAATTTTAAATGAATTATATTTTTGTTATTGATGAATAATATTTTAGACAAAAAATGATATTCTTGCCTATTGATTTCCACCACAAAAAGCCTCCTTCCTCTAAGTCAGGGGTTCCCAATCCCCGGGCCTCAGACCACTACTGGGCTGCGTGCAAGTGGCAGGCAAGTATGCAAAGCTTCATTTGCGCATGTGCGGGATTAGGTTGAGCATGTGAACCCATCCCTTCACCCACCCAACCCCGCCGCTGGTCCGTGCAGCCAAAAAGGTTGGAGACCACTGCTCTAAGTCTTTACCAGTAAGTATATTTTTGGGAACATAGTTAAGGTAACACATAGATTTGCTTTCAGATAAGATAATTAATGCAGTAAAATGTAGGAATGGGGAACTGTGCATGGTGTAATGGTATCGAGCTATGACATAATGAAAAAGCTGGATGCTGTTAGTTGAGCAATATTGAGGTGTCTATTAGTTTCATACAAAGACCAAGAAAATATTCCTGAGCCAGAAATTTCCTGAGTGATGATGCCTCCCCTCTTTAAATAAGCAGTTTGAATGGCTGCAAGCATACAAACATATACTCCTTTCAGCTTAGAGAAAAGGTATACAGTACATGGGCTCAAGATTTCCAGTTAATACTTCTGATCAGGAGGATTTCTACAACCAGATGTTTCCCGAATAAAAATCCCCAGGACCTGAAGATAGTGTTAATTAGGAATAGGGATCTATAAAGCCATTGGTGCATGAACCATTCTTTACACATAGCAACTGAGTTTTAGGTGGTTTGTTTTCTGACCCGAAACATTTGTATTCAGCCCAGATTACCAAAATGGGCTGTTTTGTCCTGAATTATAGATTGAAAACAGAAAAGCAGCAAAAATTGAAGGACATTGGTGGAGGGAGAGGAGGGGGGAGGAGATGCGACAGAGGGGAAAAACATTAGGGAGATCAAAGGGGGCCAGCTGGCCAGCGGGCTATCACCCTGGGGAGGTTGATGTGTGGAGAGAAGTGATGATGTACCCCAGTTTTGCCTTGTATTCTCTGCAGAATCTCCAGGCTCTATGCAGATTTCGTATTGGATGGATCATCTAAAACGGTGATCATTCAGAGAAATGATTCCCCCCCCCTCCCAGTTGAACCAAATATACAATGTACTGTATTTTCTGAGGGGGGTTTTATACTCCCTATTGGAAGCATTTTCCTGATGTCCAGCTAGGTGGCAGTATATAGCTATCCTGGAGTGATCTCAGAAAAATAGGTTTGGATACATCTAGTACTTGGATGAAAGAATCCCAGGGCTACAGCACCTTGCTTTGTGGGACTCAATGGGGTATCTCAAAGGGATAGCAGGGCTCTATGTAAAGTTGGAAGTCAAAACTACAAGGCAGTGGCAAGCAAATTCCATGCTATTAGCAGGAAAACCTCAGGCTTGGTCCATGTGGTCATTAGGAGCCAAGATTGATGCGGAAAAAAATCTTTCCCCCCCATCTAAATAATAAAAAGTTATTACTAAATTAATAAACAACATTGGGTGCAAAAAATCTTGAATGGCATTTGCAAAATCTGTGCATTGACAAAATTTCCATCTGTAAATTACAAAAAGCCACACTGCTTGGATCCTACACCAATTCATTACAAGTTCCTAGGTTCTTGGGAAGAAGAACTTGATGCATATGAAAGCCAACACCAGGTAAAGAACTAGCAGCTGTGATTTCACATTGCTGTGTGTAATAATATTAATTGAACTTTTCCTCCACCTGAATCTCTTCCCAACTCTAAATTACTTCTGAAGTGTCTTTTAAATAATGCTGTAGATTTATTTCTAAGAGGGTGCAGTAGATGTGTCTGCAAAGTTGATATGTACAAAAGCAACTTGTATGCAAGAAAAACCGGAGAACAGAAAGTTTTGCAGCCTGAGCTTAAAGGGCTCTCTAGGCTTACTATCTAGCACTTCTTGTCTCCATGGTTACAAAACAGAAGATCATGGGAAGGAAATCACCCTACCCCCCCATTTCCCCCACTATGCAGTGATGTCACCAATAGCCAATCCTGCCACTACAGCTGTTTCATAACAGCAAACACTAGAATCTTCTTGGCAGGAGCTGCCAAGAAAACATGCTGGGCCTTTGCTTGAGTAGGCTCATGCTGTTGGCTGTTTGAGCAGGAAAGGGAGGATGAGTGTTTTCAGCAATGGAAAATGTCACCAAGCTTTCTAAGAGGAGAGTTTAACTGAACCCACTCACTTCCTGTGTACATTAGTGGGGAAAGTATCACAGCCCACTCTGGGCAGTAAACTCATTCTGGGAAACTAATCAACTGTGTCATCCATTTCATGCTCTCTTCTTGTTTTTTGTAAGCTATTCTAGGAGGAATGGGACTTGAACGGATGGCCAGACTGGCAAAACGAGTGAATAAATAATGGAAAACAAAGCATTTGTAGCAGTGGCAGGCGTTTGGCAGCGGTGCAGAGAGCAAGGCTCAAGACTTTGAAAAAGACAGCTATGAAGTCAGAAGACGACAAGCCATTCTTGCATGTGACTGGAGGCCTGTTGCTTTGCATACTAGCGGTGGCTTCAGGAATTTTTGATGGCGCTCGCATAGATACTGGCTACGAGCATTATGCTGAACCAACTGTGCCTGGAATGCCAGCTTTCCTAGCTATGCCAGCAAATTGCTTAATCAATTTGGCCTACATACTTCTGGGTTGGTATTGGTGGCCACCAGGTGACAAGAGTAGGCAGACCTACTTTCAAGAGATCTTTGCCCTCATGGCGCTTTTATATGGGCCTACACAATGGGTCCGGCTGTGGACACAACATCACTGGGCAGCTGTGCTAGATCAGTGGTTAACGCTACCAATTTTTGCTTGGGTCATTGTTTGGTGCCTTTTTCTTGAAGATGGGTGGCAACCATATGTTTTTCTAGCCATAGAAGTGACTTCACTGACTAGTTATGTTTTGGCATTGCTTCACCCACAAGGTTTTGAGTTGGCATTGAGTGGACATATAATTGCTGTTTTTTGGAGAGTACTGAAAATGCAAAGACATTTTGGCAATGCCAGTTCCATCTGGATTATAGTTCTGGGGACGATGTGTTGCTTGGGTTTTGTAAGCCTCAAGGTGTGGGATCGGGAACTGGCCCAGTGGGCACTCTTCTCTCGGCTCACTGGTCATTTTTGGTCCAAGATATGCGATGTGTTGCAGTTCCATTGTGCTTTTCTCTTTCTTACCTTAATGAGCAGACATCGACTATGCTCAGTGAAATAATCTATAATTTCAATGAACAATCTTAATCAAAGGAGAAACTTATAACAGTACAAGAACATAATGTGGTTTGAAAGAAAAAGTCTGCTCAAATATGCCAGTTTCTTCAAAAGGCTACTGAAGATAGTTGGTGAATCTACACAGTATCACTCAGTTCATTTCCCGTTGAATATAATGCTGTTTTATAAAACCACATGGGAGAGAGAAAAAAATTGCTGGTTTATACAGTTAGTCTTCAACTTACAACCAATTGTTTAGTGACTGTTTGAAGTTAACAGAACTGAAAAAAGTGATTTACAACCAGTCCTTACACTTAACAACTGTTGCAGCATTGCCATGGTCATGTGATTAGAACTCACGTGCTTGGCAACCCAAATGTATTTATGACAGTTGCAGTGTCCCACGGTCATGTGATCACCTTTTGCGACCTTCCAGCTGGCTTCTGACAAGCAAAATCAATGGGGAAGATGGATTTGCTTAACAACCATGAGATTCCTTTAATAATAAGAATTAATAATAATACAGTTAACAACTGGGGCAAAAAAGATTGTAAAATCATGTACGACTTGCTTAACAATTGCCTTGCTTAGCAACAGAAATTCTGGTCAAATTGTGGTTCAGCCAATTGAAGTTTCTGATGGAACACTAGGAAATGACATTTCCAAGAGGCAGTTATCTGCCTACAGTTTTTACATGGCAGTTCGGTCATGGCTAAACCTGTAGGAGGTTGTTGACAATTCACTACAAACACACTTAAGGTATAGGATCAGAACCTTTGAAGCACAACTTGTTACAGAGTGGCAGATGTTTTTCAGTATCATTTTAAAGGTGGGCTGGAGCAGATGCACACTTTGGAAGTGCCTTGCCATACTTTGTCACTGATGAGTCAAATAGTAATAAGGTAATATATGCATATTTTGCAAAGGAAGATTCAACCCTTGGAATCACTAGGCCCAAGTGGAGAAAGATTCCTGTCTCTATCTAAGAGAACTGCTCCAGACTATGATTTAAACGAAAGGGATTAACAGTCATTTGATGAAGTCATTTTCCTTTTCTTCTGAATAGCTGCCTTTGCAAGGTCACTGTACCCCAGTTGTTTTCTTCCTTAAGGCCTGTGCAAACAGTGATGTCCTGAGCCCACTGTAAGTTGGCTACAGGAAAATATACTTTTGATTTTATCTAGCAGCTTAGTTTAAGGTACATAGCGCTTCCTCTTCTATCCCATTCCATCATCGGTTTGGGCTGAGACAGGCTGGCCAAAGTCACACATTGAGCTTCCACAGCTAAGGATGAATTTGAACTTTCATCTCCTTCATCCTTTGTCCAAAGTTTTAGCCTTTTCCTACTACAACTTCTCCCTTCACAGTGATGCAATGTAATTATTCAGCATTATTAATATCTAGAATAGTTCAGTTTTGAATAGAAACTTCTTACTGTGATGTTGAACAACATCCCTAAAACACAATCTGTCATGGCTCTATCACAACTGCAGCACAGCCAAAAAAAAATAAAAAATCATTGCAATGGACAAAATTTATCAACCTGACATTATGTAGATTTTTTCTTTCTATTTTTTTTCTTTCCATTTTATCTTAGTTATAATCACTGTATCCAAATTTGCGGTTTTTAAATTTTTCCCTTTCACTGTATAGCACTACTTTTCCCCCTCTTAATTTTGTGGGTTTTTTGTATTAAATAAGAACAATAATAAAACAACCTACCACTCTGATAACCATCTGGTTGAATAATCAGTAATCCACTTCCATATGGTTTTACAGCTGTTTCTTGTAGTGAAAATATGGAGATGACACAAAAGAAAGCAGATGTTCTCGTCTTTCTGAAAACCCTGATAAGACGACGTTTCTGCTTTCTAAGTTTCCTCCTTCCACAGGAGGTAGTCTTGTTTATAAAGTAAACATCTACGCCTTGCGAACATCTATAAACTAAATGATACAACTTACAAATATATAAAATGTTTTATTATCTATTCAGTAAAAGGGAGCATGTAGTGAGGAATTTGTATAACCATGAAAACCCACATCATCACCACTCCCACCCCACCAGTTTTGATCTCCATTCATAACCCCAGTGGTGACTTCCATTTATGTCAGATTGCTGGCCTGAAGCCAAATTGTGCCAGAAACACGTACCACACTGGTACCAACTAAGGGAACAGGCATGGTATCCAAAGGAGGATAGCATGACCCTACAGTTTGCAAAGTGCTGTCAGCGCGATGAGAACTTTGATCCTGTGTTTGTTGAATTTGTCACTCAAATTCATCACTCTCTTCAGGTTCACGAGGTGGCTCACCAACACGGTCTGAAGGGGAGAAAGAAAAACTCAGGTTTCAACCGCTCATAATTTTTTTTCCGACTGCTCTTTAAGGCACTGATCTCAGCTAACAGTTTTGTCACCTGTCCCAAAACTGGAACTCATAAATAGCACAATAGGATCACAAATCTGCCTGAGTTGTCTTCAGTCCATCTTTCCCAAAGCCGCTCCAAGTCTAGTATCCTCTAGCTGTGATTGAGAGTTAAAATCTAATGCATTGGCAAATACCACGTTGGGAAAGAGTGGCCTAAAGACCAGATGCTGCAATGTGTCAAAGAGCTCAAAGGGCTTGGATTTAGTTTCTCGGATGATTTTGTGCTATATTGGATAAAGACAGACATCCTCCAAAAATAATGACGTCCCGTGTTTATTTATTTACTTAAAACATTTCTACCCAAGGAAGTCTGAACAGAAATAAAACATAACTAAACTATACAAATTCAATTCAAAAGAAACTGGCTCAAAGCCCCTCAAAATTACATTAACAGCTCATCAAACAAACTCACCCCCATCCCAGAACACCATCCATATCCCAGCTTTAGTGCCTAGATGAAGAGCCAAAGTCTTCCAAAAGGCCAATAGGCTCGTTTAAGCTAAGGAGGTCAGGAAATGCAGCAATACATAATACACCACATAAGCCAGGTAGTCGAGGTCAGAGTAAAATGGCAGGCCTGCTGCTTCCCCCCCCCTTTCCGCCTTGTGGAATGCCTCACATCTGCACTGTTAACATGGCCTTTATTTCAAGGATCAGCAATATCAGAAGTGAAGGAAGTGTTTCAACCTGGGCATCTGTTGATGAATTTATTTTTTTCTCAAGATTTTTTTTTCCTCAGTTCATTTGGGATTAGGGAAAATTAAATCTGAAAAAACAAAGTAGCGAGACTCCAAATTTCTCCGATCATGACTGTTATGGCTGCACTGTGGGCATTAGTGAAATGGCAAGCTTGACTGTAAATAGGGGAAAAAACGGGCAAGAAGAATTGACTTTACGAAGTACTTTGCACAAACAGGAGATCAGGTGGTAAATCACCTGTACTGTACCACTCTGGAGTATATGGTCAGAATGCACATGATTAAACATTCCTTCATATTCACTACCATGGCTACGCTCGGGATATATACAGTCTATTTCCTCTTTGTGTTGAGGAAAAAGAAGGGGACAATTAGCTTCCATCCCAATTTTTTAGGTGAAGGGATTTTTTTCAGGGAACTAAAACATTCTGTCCTGTACTTTGGAGAAGGCAAAAGGTTTGCTACATTGCCTGTTTTACCAAAACTAGGAAGAATCCCGGCTGGACAGCAGAAAGTATTAGCCTTTGGGTCTACAAATGCTGTGGCAAAATCTGAAGAGCTCAAACTTCTTATTTCACAGCATAGAATCAGAAGTTGTCTAACAATAGTTTGGGAAGAACTGTGGATGGCCGGGAAGGAAGTACTGTATATGTTTTAATAGGGTTCTGAACCAGTTTCTCTGAGGGCAAAAAAGAGACCAAAGATAGCTTCTCAGTAAATCAATTTTACAGAAAGGGTTTTTTTTAACTTTCCTCCTCTACCACTGTTTTCAAATTTTACCTTATCATTATAATCATTTTCAATAATCATTTTCAATAATCATTTTCAAATACCCAGCCATTCAAGATCTCTCCTGCACAGCCTGAGAATCTTTCTTCCAACTCCTTTTCCTACCGCAAATGCCCTGTTTTTGACCCCGCTTGGTCTGTTTAAATAGCCTTGACATTCTGCTGTATAAGTAAAACCAGATTCTACAAATTAGGTAAGGAAATAAATTTGACTTCAGATCCGTTTTCTTTCTGTTTGAATCTTTTGCAAAACTTGAGATTTAAGTTCAGAAATTTCTGACAAGGCATAATCCAGCAACTGAGAATGAACAAAATGAATAGATCCTAACTATTAAACAAGGTTTTAAACTCTCTCAATTCTCATGTGGGCTATGAATTTCCAGTATTCAACCTGAAAATACAGATGTCAGGACAGAGATTAAAATGCAGCCATTGCTTCTACAGGGGCTTTATATATTTGAACTAAACAACTTGTGCACAGCAAGTCAGGAATGTCACACCTGTTGCTCCTATGGCTTTCCTACATGAAAAAAGGCTTATTTGTCCAAACGTATCTGCAATGTATAAGGTCACGGCATTTAAAGCATATCAACCATCATGATGTGTTCCATTCAGATTTGTCTATGCCACCTTCAGACAAAAGTAATCTTGCTCTTGTTATCACATGTTTTCATCTATTGATCTTAAAGCCTACTTAATATTTTTGACTCTGACATGAAAATAAGAGAGGATAGTTTTTGATACCTCTCTACCGAGCACGCTGATTGATGAGGTGGAACTGAACAATGGTGATTGGAACTGAACTGCCCTTCTTGAAATTTCACTCCCTAATTGAACAGAACCAGTTTGGAGATTGAATATTCCCCCCTCCAAATGCACAGCATTGCAGAGATGGGGCTGTTACCTTCTCCTGAAGGTGTAGAAGCAAGCACACCCAGGCTGTCAAGCGCCCCCTCGTGATAGAGTGCCAGCCGTTCCATCATGCGCCTCCGTGCTGGGTTGATGACAATCTGAGGGGCAGAGTCACCTGCAGAAAGAAAGGAGACCATCACTAAGTGACAGCCTACCGGGCTCATCAAACTCTTAACAGAAGACCTGGATTAGTGTCTACCTCTTGAAGTAAACCAAATAGGAATCACAACTAGATGAGCTAATTCTTCTTTATTGTAAAGCTATACCGACAGAATCTTGCAAGTATGAAAACCACAGTCCTCTCCCCCACCCCCCGTCTCCTTTACAGCCAGAGAAACAAAAGAGGGTCTCTTCTAAGCCTCTTGCCACATCCACTATCCAACTGCAGGCTATGCTGTCTCTTATCTGACAGTTCCCTTGGCAGCATCTCTTTGCCCAGTCTCTCAAGGTCTTTCCCACAATTCATTCCGATTGGCAATAGTGTCATTCAGCTGCTCTCCAGGCACCAACCCGGGTATTTTTGATGCCAGATGAAGCAACCTTTACATTTTGAGCTTCTTAAAAGGCACCTTGGTTTCAGCATTGCTTTTAAGTTGTTAAGTACCTTCACTCCTACTTTAACGCATTCGTACTGCTATCCTATTAAAACTGTAAGTCTTAATGAGAACATACATGGAAATAAAATAACAGCAAAAGATAGTAAAATGTTAAAATACGGGTGCTTGAAAGTTACCAGGTGTAGGGCTGGGCTGGAGATGGCGCAGAACAACCAAGGAAGAAATGCATTTTTAAAAAGCTGCAGCCCAGCATAGCTGCCAATGATTAAAACAAAATTGACCAAACAAGCTATAAAACATCAGATGGACAGGTCAAGTAATTAATATGGTTGTGGAACAGTATTTAAAGCCATGTTAGGCCATGGCTCCAACTTGTTCCATATGATTGACACATACCCAAAGGCCACATCTTGCCAGGATTTGAGACAGGCCTTTCCTTACCCAACTGGAGATTCTAGAGCAGTGTTTCTCAACCTTGACAATTTTAAGGCATGTGGACTTCAACTCCCAGAATTCCACAGCCAGCATTGCTGGCTGGAATTCTGGGAGTTGAAGTCCACATGCCTTAAAATTGTCAAGGTTGAGAAACACTGTTATAGAGGCTGAAACTGGGAGCTTAACAAATCAGGTTTTGTGTCATATAGTATCTGATTTCAAAATACATTCCACAAATAACTGATTTAATGTTAGTGGAGGCCTACCTTCTTAATTGCATCATTCCTTCCATCTGACAGCAAAGCACAGGAAGGAAAATATTTCAGTCTATTACATTTTTACATGCACACCCTCAATAACAAAGTGCCCACAGCCCACAGTTGTTATTTTTATTTAAAAATAAACTTTTGGAATTTCTGTCTATATTATAGGCATTAATTGGACATCTGTACTTGTTGTAACAAGGACACATTAAAAGTATTCCAAACAAATGCCTTAATTATTGAACTTAGCTGATCCAGTAAAGGTTGTTGTTTCTCAACCATTTTTCTAATTAGTAAATATTTCATTGTGCTTAATAAATACTTTAAATTTCCAACCTTAGTAACTTCCAGCTCTTTGGTGTTCAGCTCACTGGATTTCCCAAGCAGTGCAGCCATTGCTGAAAATTCTGAGCTGAAGTCTATACATCTGGTAGTTGATAAAACACTGCTTTAAATATATGACTGTTATTTGCCGCCACATGGCCTTGATGATATATAATGTTGTCTGCTTACATTTGGCTTGTCATCTTGTGTGAACCCCACCCTTTTATGGCTTCCTGTTATCTGCTTAGCCGGCTTGATCATTCTGTCTGGCAAAGCCTCTGAATGGAGTGGGAGAAAGAGATGTCTGCAGAATATCGTACCTAACTGGCCCATAGACACACTTTCTCTGGCCCCACTTCTGTCGCTCAACAGTTTGGAGTAGCCCTCTAGGCTTTCATCACTTTCCTCGGGTTCATTAAGAGGCTTGGATGAATAGTAGTCTTCTTGGGGTGTGTGAGGTGGCTGTGGAGGCAGCTGTAAGGAGGCAGAAGATTTCCCAAAGAGGAGCAACTGTAGCCTCTCTAGCTCTTGGTAGACCTGCAGGGTAGAAAGAATAGTTACGTACTTATTGCTTCTTAAGAACAACATCTGGCAAATAAAACAACTCGCTCATTCTCCCATTTCCCAGGCAAAGCCAATGTGATCATATAAGCAAGCTCCTTTGAACAGGAAGTCCCATTCCCTCCAGAGTTCACTTATTGTCTGATAGACAGCCTAACGAGATACCTGAAAAGCTGCAAACGATATAGTGAATAAATGCCTTCAGGAATTGTGGGCGCTCCATCACTGGAGATTTTTAAGAAGAGACCAGACAGTCGCTTGTCTGAAATGGTATAGGTTCTCCTGCTTGAGCAGGTGGGTTGGACTAGAAGATCTCCAAGGTCCCTTCCAGCTCTATTCCTATTCCTATTCCATTATTCTATTCTATTCTATTCTATTCTATTCTATTCTATTCTATTCTATTCTATTGACATTCCTTCACTTAAATAGCCATCGACAGACACTGCAGTGCCAATAGGAAGCAGCAGAAAAAAAGAGACTCAATATAACTCGGCATTTATTCACTGTCGCTTCCCCATTCACCATCTTTAATTCTTTCCACCTAGAGTTCACACACTGGTCAGTTCCATAGAAGTGATAGGGGCAGCTGAAAATGAAAACAGCACTCTATTGTGGCAGTAGCATTATCAACAGAAATAGAATATTTCTGGACTGGAATTTGGATGTTGTTTCAGTTTAACCCAACACCCTTAATCAGTGGTCGTATCAGCTGAGAATGAAATTTAGCAACATCTGGAAGACCAATGGTTCCCCCTTCCTGGATCCTTCTAGTTGCAGGTCCTATGGAATGAGTATAGATAGGTGACAAAATAAACTTAACAAAAACAATGGAGGGAGAGAGGGAGGAACGGTGGGTGGGTTATGTGTGTGTGTCTCTTTTCTCTCCTTGCTCCACCATGAATATGCCATCCCTCTTTCATTTACACTGTATGGCCATCCCAGAAACTTCAGCAAATAAAAAAGACAAACAGATATTTCTATTCACATATAATGAAATCAAATCAGTTGGAAAGTATCTGAAAATCTAAAAAAAGATTCTCATCTCTGTTCTTAGTTCTCCCGCTGAGGGTAAACAGAAGCATTCTTATGTCTCTAAATGGTTTCTAGACATTAAAAAACAGATCATTATTTCTCAGTGACTCATTCACAAGTCGGGGCCAACTTTGGATAAAGTTTTACAGTGCTTACCATGATCTGGGTGAGTCAAATGAATTATAATCCTCTCCTTAGATTTTAAGACAAGTAATAGTTTGCACTTGCATGCACAAATCAAATAAATTTGAGGGGGAAAAACACAGACTTTTCTGATGCCAACCAACTGATATGAACCCCCAGGCATATGCTTGGTGTGGAATATTTCTAAAATTTCCACTTTCTAAGTACACAGAAGGGCACACCAGGCACAGATATAGACAGGGCTATGGAGATGTTCAAAGAAAGGGATTTAAAAGAGAAGGGGGTAGGAAGCACTACTGGGTATGTATTTGTACATACACTCTTTATGAAGCTGACGTGAAACAACAGCATAAAGCAGTCAGTATATGTGAAAAGAAAACAGATTCAGAAAGTAACATACACAAAACATGCGTGATTGTGCCAGATTTTCATGGACGTTCAAAATTTTTCCTGACTATGAAGCAAAGGTTTAAATTTAAAAGCTTTGTTGCAGCAAAGCAAATGCCAGATTTCTTCATAGAGGAAAGAAGAGACTCAGTATTCTAAATCGAATGTTTGTTCTCTTACTTCAGCCATTGAAGGGCGGCGCTTGGCTCGCTGGTGGAGACAGCAACAAGCCAACTTTCCTAGTGTTTTGCCCAGTTGCTCTGGACAGGGGCCAGACCGTAGGTCTACGTGTTTTTGGTAGAGGTGACTGCCAAGCTGAACTGCTTTCGTATGACTGGGAGAAGTTGTGGCAGTTGACAGATGGGTTTCTTGCTCCTCTTCATCATTTACCAGATCCTTCTGAAAGCACAAACATGGGCAAGCAATTGTAAAAAGTCAAGCTGCATGTGACAGAATGAATTAGGATAAGATGAGAGAGCTGCTCACCAAGTACTTGCTGTGTCCACGAGAATCTACTTCCATAGGTCGTCTTCCAGTCAAGAGTTCTAGAAGAACCTGACAGGGATGAAGAAAGATTATTTTGAACTATTTATAGATAAAATACCACTAAAATGAGCACTTTGTTCTTTCCTCATACTTCAGTACAGGCAGCCAGGTGACCAGAACACAGAATTTCATTATAGTATTAAGTCATCCTAGGATAAAGCCGATCATATATATTACAAAGGACCATTTTGTGTCAGGTTTTCCAACCAGCCCTTTTCATAAGAGCCCAGAGATCAACGGAATTATTTCCAGCTAATCTTTAATTCAACTGCTCTGAAAGTCGGACTCCATTTTCCCCAGGAGTAAAAGCAAACAATATTAGGTTCTAACAGGATTTTCCCTCCTGCCTCTTAATAAAATATAGCTTTATTGTATACAGTTTTAAGTCTTTGAAGGCTCTCAATCCTAATATTAATTCAAAATTTATAATGTGTATTAACCAGTAGCCATAAAAATCACCATTAAAACATCATAATTATAAATGGGTATCAGAGTTCATTGCAATTCATTTGGTCAAATCAAGTACAATTTATGTTGCTATTACTATTATTATACACAATACCAACTCTGAATCCTTTAATGATGTATACAAAATGCCTCAAATCTTATAAGTCAAAATCTAAAACAATTATAAAATATAATTACATAAATATTTTGGCCATGACAACTATGCATCACATAGCAGAAATAAAAAAGTTTGCCCATTAATTTAAGCAATCACATAAGTAAGTATTTTTTTTCCTGACATGTTGAGTTAGAATGTGTAATGCGATACTTAAGCAGGTCTGCATATAATGGACAAAGTAAAATTACAACTTTATTTTAATTGTGCCCAAACCACCTTAAGTTGCCCAGGGAAAGAAGATGTTCTACCAAAACTAGAAGTGGCTCCCTGGCCATTATTGGATGGATTTAATAGACACCCACTATTACAATATGTGAGTACGAAAGTTATCTTAAGAGAAAGTTATTTTTAGAGAATTGTCTAAAGAGGCCATCCCCTCAAAAGGAGAAGCTGAACTCAGCATATTCCCTGGAACCATCAATTGTTTAACATATTACTTGGGTAGAAGGCAGACTACACATTCTAAGCAGAAGCAGAATACACCTGATGGATGTTATAGAAATGAATACAGGCTGTTGAACAGAACAACTTAGAATTGCCCTACGACATATCCTGTCCTCATCGTACAATTTGAAATACAAGTAGTTCTCAACTTATAACCATTCATTTAGTAACTGTTCGAAGTTACAATGGCGCTGAAAAAGTGACTTAGTCCTCGCACTTAAGACTGTCATATTCCCATAGCCATGTGATCTAAATTCAGGCCCCTGGCAACTAGCCTGTATTTACAACAGTGGCACCGTCCCAGGGTCACGTGATTGCCTTTTGTGACTTTCCCACCAGCTTCCAACAAGCAAAGTCAATGAGGAAGCCGGATTCATTTAATAACTGCACGATTCATTCACACTGCAGTGATTCGCTTAACAACTGTAGCAAAAAGGTTGTAAAATTGGGTATAACTCACTTAAAAACCGGCTTGCTTAGCAGTAGAAACTCTGGTCACGATGGTGGCTATAAATCAAGAGCTACCTGTAACATTCTTGCTCCCACATTACTCACCACACCGAAGCTGAATATATCAATAGCAGTAGAAAGCGTCCCAGTCCGTACATATTCAGGAGGTAAATAGGCCAATGTACCCCTCACAGTCTGGGTCTGGCCCAGCGAACTGCTTATTCCTCCCTGCTTTGGCCGGCGGCTGAATCGTGCCAATCCAAAATCAGCCAGCCTTGGACTGAGTGCTGCATCCAAAAGGATGTTAGAGCTGTATATGACAGGAAAAGAGAGTTTTGTCACTGTTGTTACCTAATTTGGTAATGAAACGTCTGCAAGAAAGCCACCAAGCTCAGAGAGCAGAAAGGATCCTACAGTTCCTTCTCAAACTCCCATATATTATAAGCATGACCAGGGAATACCTCTCCTCCAAATTTTCATCTTGTTGTTTGGAGACTTGAAGACTCAATGCTATCCCCAAATACCAGTTACAGGGGAAAGGGATATGCATCCTATCTATGAGCATCCCAGAAGCATTTGGCTGACCATGATGAGAAACAAAACCCTGGACTAGAGGAAATTACCCAGCGGAGTAATCTTAGGTCATTATGAAAACAAGAGGAATCAAGATATCAAAATATGCCCACAGCATAAAGGATGATGAACAGAAAATCCTTCTGAATCAGAAAAGTTATTTTGCCTTGGAAACCACTAATTTCAGCTTTGCTTCAATTTGCGTTACTCTTCCCAATACAGTGTTCATTGAATTAGACAGCTCCTTGAACTAGACACTACTCCAATAGATGCAGAAAAAAACGTATAAAATAATAACATAAACACAGAAATAAAAACTGGCATTTAATCAATGACCAAGGCATTTCAGATTTTGTTAATCACAATTCTCTGCAGCTCAAGTCAGCCTGGCTAATGGTGTGGAATGCTAGGGATTGGAGTTTAGTAATGTGAAAGACCATAGGCTTCTCAGTTCAACTACTATTGTGACTGCACAATGTTCATTGTCTATTTTCATTCTCTCTTGAACAATCGTTCCCCCCTCGCCCCCAAATTGAAGCACAGGAAGTAAAGAATGGTTAAACACCTCTCTCCTCACCCAAAAAGCAGATATTCTCACATTTAAACAAAACACAATGCATTAGTTATGTTCACATCTCACAGTCTAGATGATTTCCCCTCCATTCTCTTACCTCTTTACATCTCCGTGGATAAGGCTAGGTGAGTCACTATGTAGAAATTGAATAGCTCTAGCAGTGCCCAGAGCCACATGTAAACGTTGGGTCCAAGAGAGACAAGCGCCAACCTAAAAAGTTTAAAATAGATTCAAGGACAGGAGTGATCCTGAAGGACTTGTTTGCAAGAACAGACTACTTTTAAATAGAGAGGACAAATTCAGCTAGGTACCTGGCCATGTAAATGATCTTCCAAGGATCCCTTGGGCAGGAAGACATAGACAAGGCAAAAGCATCCCTGTTCAGCACAGCAACCAGCAAACTCTACGATATTAGGATGGCGGAACCTAAGTTACAGGTGAGACAGTATTAAACAGCAGTAGTTCCAACTCAACCCACTCTTGTTCCCATGATTCTCTAGCATTGCTTTCTCCAATTTGGCACCCTCCTAATGTGCTGGATTTGGGGAGATGAAATCCGAGACATCTGAAGGACACCAGAACAACCCTCAACCCATTATTCCATTTCTGGGATCTCACAGTACATTCAACATAAACTTTGGCTCTTACCGGGAAAGTTTTTCCACTTCTGTGACAAAACTATTCTTTATTACAGTCCAGTCCAGCTCTGCTTCCTGTCAGTTAGTTTAAGGAAGATTTGAAAAAAAAAAAAGGAAGGAAGGAAGATGTATAAATCGCCATTAGCTGGATTAAATGAAAAAGAATTCTGGGTGTTACAAAGGAGCAGGATCCTTGCTTAGCAACTAAACACCACATATATATGAAAAACAAAGCCATATCACACTGAAGGCCAATCTTCATGGCTATCACACTCCTGGGCTGCAAAAAAGTTCATGCCCAATCTTATTCATAGGAGATAATAATAATAAAGTTGGAAGGGACCTTGGAGGTCATCTAGTCCAACCCCGTGCTCAGGCAGGAAACCCTATATTGTTTCAGACAAATGGCTGTCCAGTCTCTTCTTAAAAACTTCCAGTGTTGGAGCATTCACCGCTTCTGGAGGCAGGTTGTTCCACTGGTTAATTGTTCTAACTGTCAGGAAGTTTCTCCTTAGTTCTAGGTTGCTTCTCTCCTTGATTAGTTTCCATCCGTTGCTTCTTGTCCTGCCCTCAGGCGCTTTGGAAAATAGTTTGACTCCCTCTTCTTTGTGGCAGCCCCTGAGATATTGGAACACTGCTATCATGTCCCCCCTCGTCCTTCTCTTTGTTAAACTAGACATACCCAATTCCAGCAGCCTTTCCTTATATGCTTTAGCCTCCAGTCCCCTAATCATCTTTGTTGCTCTTCTCTGTACTCTTTCTAGAGTCTCAACATCTTTTTTACATCGTGGTGACCAAAACTGGATCAGGATTCCAAGTGTGGCCTTACCAAGGCATTGTAAAGTGGTATTAACACTTCATGTGATCTTGATTCTATCCCTCTGTTAATGCAGCCTAGCACTGCATTGGCCTTTTTGGCAGCTGCAGCACACTGCTGGCTCATATTTAAGTGATTGTCCACTAGAACTCCGAGATCCCTCTTACAGTTACTACTATTGAGCAAGGTACCCCCTATACTATACCTGTACATTTGGTTTTTCTTGCCTAAATGTATCTTAGAGGTTCAGGAGCCAAGTCTAACAAATGTTATGGTTCATCATTCGATGAACTAGTTGAGAGATAGGAGGTCAGTGGAAATAAACATAAAATAAAAAGTGTGAGTATTGTAAGTTATAATACCAAATGAAAATACCTCCTTGAGCCGTTTCACAGCATAGACAGTGTTGCGCAATCGGGCCTGGTAGACGCAGCCAAAACCTCCTTCACCTATCTTGAGACGTTCAGAGAAGTCGTCTGTAGCTTGGCGCAACTCTTCTAACTGCCACTCGAAAGGACATGTGGAGGGCAGAGATTCAAGGCCCTGGAACAAGGTGGGCAGACATACCATAAACAGGATGAAAAGGCATCCCTTCTTTCCAAACACCACAAAGTATTTATGACAGAAATTCCTAATTTCTAAACCAGGAATCTTGATTTGAGTGTCACTCTTAGACACCTGCTCAAAGTTAAGGAAATAGTAATAATAGTAATAATAGTAATAATAGTAATAATAATAATAATAATAATAATAATAATAATAATAATAATAATAAATGCATATAAAGTCAAAATTGAGAAGACAGCAACAGACAGTAAGTACCGCCTATGCAAAGAAGCTGAAGAAACAGTGGACCACCTGGTAAGCTGCTGCAAGAAGATTGCACAGACTGACTACAAGCAGCGGCATGATAAAGTAGCAACAATGGTGCATTGGAAGATCTGCAAGAAATATCATTTGCCTGTAAGCAACAACTGGTGGGATCATAAAATAGAGAAAGTCGTACAAAATGATAAAATTAAACTGCTCTGGGACTTCAGAATTCAAACAGACAAGCACCTGCAACATAACACCCCAGACTTAACAATTGTCGATAAGAAAGACAAAAAAGTCTGGATAGTGGACGTGGTAGTGCCTGGAGACAGTAGAATAGATGAGAAAGAACTGGAGAAGATAACAAATACAAAGACCTACAAATAGAAATAGAAAGACTGTGGCAAAAGCAAGCAAAGGTAGTACCAATAGTAATAGGCGCCTTGGGTGCAATCCCAAAACAACTGGAGCACCACTTGAACACCATTGGCATTGACAAATTTGCTATTAGTCAATTGCAAAAGGCGGCCTTACTAGGAACTGCTTCCATCCTGCGACGATATCTG
>NW_015386453.1:1190468-1202940 GCF_001527695.2 Protobothrops mucrosquamatus | reverse complement strand
GTAGTAGTAGTAGTAGTAGTGGTAGTGGTAGTGGTAGTGGTAGTAGTAGTAGTAGTAATAATAATAATAATAATAATAATAATAATAATAATAATAAGAAGAAGTAGTAGTAGTAGTAGTAGTAGTAGTAGTAGTAGTAGTAGTAGTAGTTGGAAGGGACCTTGGAGGTCATCTAGTCCAACCCCCTGCTCAGGCATGAAACCCTATACCATTTCAGACAAATGGCTGTCCAGTCTCTTCTTAAAAACTTCCAGTGTTGGAGCATTCACCACTTCTGGAGGCAGGTTGTTCCATTGATTAATTGTTCTAGCTGCCAGGAAATTTCTCCTTAGTTCTAGGTTGCTTCTCTTTTGGTTAGTTTCCATCTGTTGTTTCTTGTCCTGCCTTCAGGCGCTTTGGAGAATAGCTTGACACCCTCTTCTTTGTGGCAGCCCCTGAGATATTGGAACACTGCTATCATGTCACCCCTCATCCTTCTCTTCATTAGACTAGCCAGGGGTAGGCAACCTTGGCTCTTTTATGATTCGTGAACTTCAACTCCCAGAATTCCTGAGCCACCCCGGTAGATATACCCAATTCCAGCAACCGTTCCTTATATGTTTTAGTGTCCAGTCCCCTAATCATCTTTGTTGCTCTTCTCTGTACTCTTTCTAGAGTCTCAACATTTTTTTTACATCGTGGTGACCAAAACTGGATGCAGTATTCCAAATGTGGCCTTACCAAGGCATTATAAAGTGGTATTAATACTTCACGTGATCTTGATTCTATCCCTCTGTTAATGCAGCCTAGCACTGTGTTGGCTTTTTTGGCAGTTGCAGCACACTGCTGGCTCATATTTAAGTGATTGTGACTCCCAGATCCCTCTCACAGTTACTACTATTGAGCAAGGTACCACCTATACTATGTACCTGTGCATTTGGTTTTTCTTGCATAAATGTAGAATCTTACTTTTTTCACCACTGAATTTTATTTTGTTAGATAGCGTCCAATGTTCAAGTCTGTCAAGATCCTTCTGTATCTTAAACCTATCTTCTGGAGTGTTGGCTATTCCTGCCAGCTTAGTGTCATCTGCAAATTTGATGAGTTCCCCATCTATTCCCCTCATCTAAATCATTGATGAAGATGTTGAAGAGCACTGGGGCACCCCACTATACACTTCCCTCCATGTAGATGCAGTTCCATTGAGGACCATACGCTAAGTACGGCCGGTCAGCCAGCTACAAATCCATCTGTTGGTGATGCTGTCTAACCCACATTTTTCTATCTTATCAAGTAGTAGGTTGTGGTCTACTTTATCAAATGCCTTACTGAAGTCCAAGTAAATTATATCCACAGCATTCCTCTGGTCCACTAATTTTGTCAGTTGGTCAAAGAATGCAATAAGATTTGTCTGGCATGATCTGGCTTTTGGTAATGACTTTGTTTGCCTCTAGGTGTTTGCTGATTCATTGCTTGAATCAGTACATGTACTGTACATGTTAGAAGAATTAGAAAATTAGAAATGAATGGGATTAAGAGAGTACGGTATAGGTAGACCTTGTTTAACAACTATTCGTTATGCAATCATTCAAAGTTACGCTAGCACTGAACAAATATACTTACAACCGGTCCTGGAAATTCTGGCCATCCCAGCATCCCTATGGTCACATGATCTGGATGCTTGGCAACCACCATGCAATTACAATGGTTGAAGCATCCCATGATCATATGATAGCTATTTGTGATCTTCCCTGATGGTTTCTCACAAGCAAAGTCAATGGAGAAGCCAGGAGGGAAGGTTATAAGTCACTATGCTAAGTTGCTCGCACTTTTCCCCACCCGACAGAACCCATCCCTGGCTCTGCTGTGTTTGCACCGCAGGGTCAACAATGCACCCTCACCCTTGTGCATCTTCCCTTACTCAACAGCAACCCTCATTTGCCTGCCGGTATGTGAGCTGCCTGGGAATGTTTGATAACCTGTGACTCTTGCTTAACAATGGCAATGGGAAGGGCCGGGACTGCTGTCGCTAAGTGATACAGGCATGTGATGTTGTGCTTTATGACCACATGACTTAACGATGCAAATTCCAGTCTCAATTACCACTGTTTACCATGGACTACCTACACAGGAAGAAAGCAGCATATTAGGCAACTAGAAGAAAGGGGAAAATATTGATGTTAACAACAGAAGAACTTTGATAAAACAATGGACATGGATCTTCATGCAGTTAAAACCGAAGAGAAGTAACTTCAGCAATGGCAAAACTGCGGCAGTAAAGAGAAATTAAGTACCAGCATCAGTGCAGAATGCAAAAGGACAAGAGAAGGGAGGGGGTTAAGGATTTAAAGCAGAGCTGTAAGCAACCTCAAAAAAACAATAAGGACTGTTACTTAAAAGATACCAAAAAATATATGACTGAAGAAGAAAAGGTAGTCACATATGTCTTGAATATCCCTGAAAGATACAGATTATGTCTGCTATGCACAATTAGACAAAAAATAAGTTTGTTATAAAATAAACACAGAACAAATCATTATAGCTCCCAGGAAATCCTAAACATCTGTATTGCCATAACAAACAAACAAGCATTAAAGTTCCACCGACTTTTCCCCGCACCGTAGTTTCTCTTCTACTGACCATTAGCTCTTCTGACTACATCCCACTGAATAGTGTATCAACCAAGCAGAATGCAGTCCATACCTGTGTGTCACTGTGTGTCGGAGGCGATGGCAGGCTGCTGGAGGCTGCACTGCTGAAACGGCTACTCTGAGTGGAGTCTCTCAAAGGGAGCAGAGGATTGGAGTGATCTGTTTGCCCAAGAAATAAATGGGAATTCAGTTGCAGACAAGATTCAAAATAGCCCTAGTGTTCATAGCCCACCCACCTCTTTGAGCAGTGACTGTTTCGTTGAAACAAGAATACGTATGGAAATAAACTGAAAAGTCATACATGAAAGAGGAAGGGGAGGCACCACATTAGTGTGTCATTAAGAATTATATACAGGAAACAGTGTATTCCAAGAAACTTATGAGCATTTAGTTCTAGTAATGAATGTTGCATTAGGCATCCTTTTGAAATTGGTTGTCTCTATCCTAAGACAGATGTTCTAGAAGGAAGTAACAGAAGTAGTAATAAGTAGTCATCAAGTTCTCACTTTCATTTGAAAGGATAAAGGCTGCCAAACCAAGTTTCAAAGCAGATGAAACTGCATAAGCATCTTTACACTGGTTGTGCATATGACATTTTCAGGGACCTCAGTGGCTCCTTTGACTATTTTTTTATGGCTTTCCACAAATAACAGAAATAAAATTTGGGAGAGGAGGGAGGCAAGCACGCAAAGTTTATTCAAGATCCCAAGCCGATTTTCTTGGTGACAAATTTTAGTTGTAGGCTAAAATATTCTGCACTGCAGGCTTTAATATTCTGCACTGCAGAGCACAGTTCTGGTCATTAGGAGCTTGCTGTACCTAGGAGCTTCTAATAAGGAAGCCAGCAAAACAATTTCCTCCTGTTATTAATTAACCATCTTAAATATCACCAGAGTGATTTCTCTCTTTCTCTCTCTCTCTCCCTCCCTCTTCTCACTGACCCTATTAATACCAAACCAAATAAACTTGATGAAGGATCAGGGTTTTTTTTTTTACTTCTGGCAAGGAGGGTTATACTTCCTACTTATGGGCCAGACACATCTCTCATTGCATTAAATCCATCTGACTCCATCTTGTGGGAGAGAACAGCTTTTCCTAACCAAAGACCTTCCAGAGGCATTCAGATTACAAGCCCCAGAAGAACCAAACCACAAAGTACATGTGGTACTTTGGGACCTGGTACCATCCTTGTCTCATTTATCATTTTTTTTTCAACTTCTTCACTTCCAGGAAAGAGGAGGAAGAGGGAGGGGATTAAGCATATTCATTCCCCCCAGTGAAATAGTTTCCCCCCCCTCAGGATTTCAAGCAATCACTTCTATATACACTTTAAAAAACAGCAGGGAAGGTGGGAAATACCTCAATTTATGTGAAATTCAGCTTCCCCAGAAGCACTGTATCGCTTATGTGGATTATTGGAAAAACAATTTTATTACTAGGAAGCCTAAACTTTCCAGAAATGATTTGACAAATTCCTTAACTTTTACAAAGGCTCTCTCCACGATGAGTAAAAAAAATGAATCATAGGCAGAGTCTTCCTACATTGTCTTTTAAAGACAGAACCGGGTAATCGGGCTTCTACTTAAAATGTGCATGAGATGGGCGGGAAGTTGAAAGACACAGTAATAGCAAACAAAAAGTGATAATTCAAAAATGTACATTAGCAATTTTTCACCACACATATTTTGAAAATTACAATTGCTGTGTAATAAAATAAAGTAGTCTTCTAGGCAAGAAGATACTGTTTTATTTATTAACCTATTATTTCAATTTGCAATTTATTTAGGGAAGTTTAGGAATCCAGTCAATACCAAATCCCAAATGATATAAAACAATTAAAGGCCAGTTAATTTTAGCAATTAAAATTCAAGTATCTCAAATACTAAAGACCTGACAGAAAGGGAGATTGCTCCTGGGGCTATGCAATGTTCCAGATTTCCCCCCCCCCAAAAAAAGTGACTTGGAAAATATGGGGGCTCATTTGTCACACCTATCAAAATCTCCTTAAATCAGAGATGTATTTTCCTGCAGATTCTCTGAGGAGGCACCAACAGATACCATGTGAGAGCACCTGAATGCTCTGAATCACTTTTCCTCATTTGAATCTAGACCATTGTGTAACCCTAGTCTTTACTCCTTTGTAAAAGACAGATTGTAAAGTTGCAAGGCTCAAGTACTTATGGGAACACTTTGAGGAGTCCATATATCTCTATTTTGAGAGCTGCACTGGTTTCCAGGTGCAATTCAAGATTAATTTTAAAGCTTTGCATGATTCAAGGCTTGGATATCTATGGGACAAATTTCTCACTAGCCTGCCTTTAAGAGACAGTACAGCAGGTGCCTTATGTTGGCCACTTAATTTGAGACACCACCTAGAGGGGGTCATGGAACATACTTTTTATTTGCTATAACCTCCTCTGAAATAGTTTTCCTCTCTCAGACATTCAGACGGTCCCCTCCCTCCTGTTGTTCAGGATCTTCTGAAAGATGGTGAAAAACAAACTATTCTATCAAGCCTTAAGGTCATTATGACAGTTCCTCTGAATTAGCAACCATTGTAGTTGTGTTTTTGGAATGTGAAAGTTTGATGGAGCACATAATTGTTTATAGTCCATGATTTTGTTTTTGACTATTATGTACTATTTTAAGCCAAATTAAGGATTTGGGGAGTTCTATACTGCTGAGAGTTGGTTTATTGGAGTGGCCCATAAACAAGAGAACAAATGAACAAATGAATAAATACAGCTACCAGGAAGTGCATTCCAAAACTTGGGAACAAGGCAAAGAATTACCTTGTTCACCCACTCCACATTTGATAATGTAAATAACAAAGTTGAAAAGTACATGATTATTACACAGCTAGTGTAAAGCTCTCCAGATTGAACAAATTCAATCTAAATATTTGAGAAGAGTTATGATCTGTCAGGTTAAACAAATAGCAATAAAATTTTCCCCATGTCAAAGTTCAAAACTTCTACATAACCTTTGCCTTATTATCTCACCAGTGAGAAGCTCATGGATTTGTTCTTATTTCCATTTAAAAATGTAGATTATAAACTCTTAAGAAAATGTATCAACATTTTAAAACATAACCTACAACCATAGCAACAAGCAAATCATTGAAAAAGAGAAACTTATTAACAGCCACTTATTTGGAAAAAATAGACACGAAATGAACAAACTATGAAAATGTCTCCAAAGAGTTCTGGTATGGGTGAGCTTATGTTCCCTCCTGGCACACTGCTCTTGCACCAGGAGTAGCTTAAATGGACAAGATGAGTTATAAAAGCTTGGTAGATAGTTGAGAACATAGGTGGAAGGCAATTTCAAGTACAAAAATAAAGATAGGAAAAACATATGGAGCGTAGCTTTTGGAATTCTTGTAAACCCATTAATAGCAACTCCACCCAGGATAAAAAAAAAACCTCAGAAGCAGGAAGAGCAGGGATTAACAAAGGAGCAGTCGGTAGCCTCTGGGCTGTTTCTCATTTGCCTTTCTTCTACGGATGACTTATGATTTTTTTTTATTCTAGATTTCTATTTCTCTACAGCGACTAATCTGCCCATTTTTAAACTCCCTTGTTCTTAACCAGTTTCTACCACCACACAAAATTTGGTCCCATTCTATTCTGTGTTACTCTGCTGACCAATAAGAGTCCCAAATACTTTTACATAATTTCTTTCCAATATTCTGGTGGGTTGGAAAGTATAAAACCTTATTAGGCTTTTTAGAGTATACATTTAAAAAAAAAATCACTCAAGGCAATTCAAAAGAGTAAACGTGAAAATGAAAAAAAAACAACCAGAAAATTTAAATACATACATTCAACCTAAGCAAATATAATCAAAAGTAAATATACTTACATTTCAGATTCACTCAAGAATGGAAGCTATTAAACATTTTATGCAGTGTAAACCTGAACTACAACAATAAAACCTCATATAAAATCTGTTTGGGCACGGGGGGGAGGAGGAGGAATAGTTATTCTCTCAGAGACGTAGGGCAGTGATGGCGAACCTTTTAGAGACTGAGTGCCCAAACTGCAACCCAAAACCCACTTATGCATCATCGAGTGCCGGGTGGGTGTGGCCCATTGGGTGGGCGTGGCCCATTGGGTGGGTATCGCTGAGGTGGTAACGGCAGACTGGGTAGGACTAAAAAGTTCAATCAATCAATTCCAACTTTGCGAGATCTTTTTTTCCCGCGAGAAGTTGAAATTGACTGATTGAACCTTCTTTTTTTTTGCACATGGTGGCGGAGGCCTAAAGTGAAAAGGTTTTATAAAACTCAGCTGAAGGCCTAGGATTGGGGCGACGGTGCGCGGGTGCCAGAGTGCCGCGACGGTGCGCGGGTGCCAGAGGCGGCTCTGAGTGCCGCCTCTGGCACCCGTGCCATAGGTTCGCCACCACTGATGTAGGGCATCAATCAGAGTACAACCTAGAGCAGGAACAGGGAGTTGGCTATGGTCATCTGAGATACTCTGATATTGTCCAGAGTTGCTGTTCTATAAAACTGGTTGCAAGAGTTCTTTTTTAGTACGTGCTCTAAAAGTTGAGCTGTTCTATTCTACCAACCTTCCTGCTTCATAAGATACTTTATAAAAATAGTTTTACCATGATTTTCCAATAAAAATGCTAAATGTGCCAAACCAGTTAGCTACAATGCCAGGAGAAGTAAAGCTGAAAAAGTGAGGAAAATTTTACATTTTCACTTTTGCTAAAGCTTAAAGTAGAAAGTAAAAATGCATGCTTGGCCTCATCATCCTTTCTGAGACCACCCTCCAGATGAAAACTGCATTGTTATAGTTGTTTCTGTGACAAGAATTGTAGATGGGGAGAGGAATGAGAATTGCTGGCCTTATGAAATCTTTCAGATCTATATTTGCATTATCAATCCCTTAGTCATAAAACCTCAACATATACACCCACTCTCCTTTCAGTTACTTTTCATAACTGCAAAAAGAGAACACCACTGAAGAAGAATCACAGAAAAATCAATAAGAAAAATCACAGAAAAGGACAAGAAGAATGATCAAAAGGATTAAAATAACTTATTTAGGAGGAACAGATCCTCCTCAAGATCCCTGGGGGGGAAGACTATTTTAAAAGTACAATTATTTTCTGTCTAATACAAGAATTTGGAATCATCTCATGAAATTGACATGTTCAAAAATAACAAAGAGGAACTTCCTGCTCCACCAATGTGTAATAAAATTGGTATTGGTGTAGATTAACTTTCTAAAAAGCCTTTGACTAATTGTTTGAGATTAGACCTGCCATCATCCATAAACTGTGAAAGCAAATTAGAATCCAGTTATTCGGATGTTAACAGATTTCTATATGCTAGATCAGTTGTGGCGAACCTATGGCACGGGTGCCAGAGGCGGCACTCAGAGCCCTCTCTGTGGGCACGCGCACCGTCGCCCCAGTCCTAGGCCTTCAGCTGGGTTTTATAAAACCTTTTCGCTTTAGGCCTCCGCCACCATGTGCAAAAAAAAAAAGGTTCAATCAATCAGTCAATTTCAACTTCTCGCGGGGAAAAAAAGATCTCGCAAAGTTGGAATTGATTGATTGAACTTTTTAGTCCTACCCAGTCTGCCGTTACCACCGCAGCGATGCCCACCCAATGGGCCACACCCACCCGGCACTCGATGATGCATAAGTGGGTTTTGGGTTGCAGTTTGGGCACTCAGTCTCTAAAAGGTTCGCCATCACTGTGCTAGATTCTTGTTCCACTTTCTTCTCATGTACTCTGAAATTTTAGCGGGCACATCTTCAAATTTTTAAAGCAACCTAGAGCAATTCTTAGGAAGTTGAATTCTGTGACCAGTGCCAATTTCTGCACTACATAAACAGTGTTTAGAATACCTGCAGCCCAGCAGAGGAGTCTATGAGTAGGTGAAACTCAATCCATTCCATTGTCCCAAGCCCAAATGCTTTTGAGTTTTATGAAATGAGGGTTTCATGAAATGGAAAACATTTTACGCTTCAAATTATCTGAAGAAAGTTGTCCCTGAACAGCCCCACTGGACAGGAAAACAAGTTAAATTTTTGTCCCACACATTCTAGGATCAATGGCAAACATGCCGCTTGTACCTGGTTCAGGTGGGGAGGGTTTTGGGTGGGGCTCCCACATTGTTGTAATGATCTTGCAGCTGCCTCTGCCACCTGGATCTGGGGCAGGTGGGGGTTTAGGAGAAATAGATGGCTTTTGAGAAGTCAGTGGACTGGGCTTCTGGGAATATGGCAACAGACGTCCTGTAAGAAGAAGAATGGAGAAAAAAAGAATGAAATATTAGTTCATGCACATCTTTGGTTACTGTGGTTCTGTATCCAACTATTATGCTTTATAAACTATGTGTCATACCTTAGAATATTATCCAAGCCCAATGATTAGTTGCTTAACCAACAATTAATTAAACCACGGTTTAGCAATCATGCAAACTAGCTGCTCTTCTTTTTATAATGACACTTGCAACAAATAATTTGGTTAAACACACTAGAACTAATAGATAGAAGTTATCACTCCTAAGGATCCAGTCGCCTACAGAAAGCTGAATCCCTGCTACAGCCAGTTAGAAGATTCTATACTAGAGGATTGGCCACAGTCAGGATGAACAGTAGAGTTACTTGGACCAATAGAGGAAAGCAGCCCAAAAGGCCATGAACATTTGCTGCTTTAGCTTCCTTGTTATCTTTGGCTAAGAATCTGTATTTCTATATCTGGAAAGCTGGAGATGTTATGTACAGAAATGTTAAATGGCTTCCTTTTCTCTACTGACCTGCTTATTTCAACAGACTGGCACCATAACTTAAAAATGCTGCACACAAAAGTTTGTGCAAATGCAAATGTGTGCAGAAGTTTATATTTTAAGACCAACTTAGAACTTTAGCCCAACGGTTCTGGAAAACAATAGGTTATGTGAAAATAGCATAAGATAGAATTAACAAGCAGTTTGGGGTTCATAAAATATAAGCTACTTGTGTCAGAACAGGTTTAAGTCTATTGTCATTCCTGAAAACATTCTGTGGTACTGTTTATCTGTGAAGAAAGTAATAAGAAGCATTCTAGATTCGAAGTTTATATGGACATCCAGCATGTACAATGAACATATGACATCATCAACTGGAAGTGCAATACAACTGAAAAGCCATCCAGACTCACCTATATGAGTTTTATCCAAGCCTCTTTATTCAAATATGCTTGAGGCAAGAATCAAAAAACTAGATAGGTCAGTGGAAACACAAAGCAGAGATTTCTTTTGTTGGAAAACAATCTATGGAATATCTAAAAGGATATGCAGGTATTTACAACATATTTATCAGTAGCTTGAAAACTTTTTTTAAAAAAAGTTACTGATACAATTTTTAATTCTGAATTGAGATATTCTGACATTTCACAGAGTATTTCATTGCTAGCCTTTACTTGTTTTGCAGTTTAAAAGTTGTTTTTAATGTATATTTTTTTTGGTGGAAAAAAACCTCATTTTTTATTTAAAATGCTATCAATCATGAACTGCAAGTGGAATATACCGTAATAATTCATGAAATGGAGATGTGCGATTTATCATTTAATGCAGTATAAAAAATAATACATACAGCTCAGTGCCTCTACCTACATACGTTTAAGAGAGATTCTGAACAGCTACTAGAAAAGGCTAAGCTCCCTGAAGATAATAAGTGAAATATATCCAACCGCATTATGATAGATAAAAAAATCCACAACTGCCACTGCAGATTCTGGGATTAAGATCATTCATTCTTGGGGGAGGAGAGGTGAGAAAAGAGAAGATTTGAGAACATTTTATTTATTTGTATCTCACCTTTATTATTTTTTCAAACAAGTAAAGGCAGCAAACATCTCCAACATATCTTCCTCCTCCTATTTTCCCCACAACAATTCTGTGAGGTGAGTTGGGCTGAGAGCAACTGGCTCAAGGTCACCTAGCTGGCTTTCATGGCTAAGGCGGGACTTGAACTCAGGGTCTCCTGCTTTCTAGTCTGGTGCCTTAAACACAAGCTGCCTACAGTCACCTTGGAGTGATGGGTGGCATACAATTTTGATTGATAAATAAAATAAAATAAAAAATAAAATAAACCACTAGGCCAGGGGTAGGCAACCTTGGCTCTTTTATGACTTGTGGACTTCAACTCCCAGAATTCCTGAGCCAGCCATGCTGGCTCAGGAATTCTGGGAGTTGAAGTCCACGAGTCATAAAAGAGCCAAGGTTGCCTACCCCTGCACTAGGCCAAACTGGCTCTATGAAATCCAACTCAAAAAATTACTTGGGCAGATCATTTTAATCCCTCCAGAGCTACCAACTTCATCTAAGCTGAAGGAGGCAGGAAGGAATCACCTGAAACAATGATATCACGTGCCCGGTATAGTTGCAAGTCATCAAGTATCTGAATTAAATCATCAACGTAGGCGTTGCGATTCATCCAGGTCCACATAAGGTTGTGCGTCCGCCCATCCATCTTCTCATACAATCGCAATTCAACCTGGTTTCGTACAATCCTGGAGGCTAGTGTGTAAGAGAGAAAGGCCAATTACCAATCATGCATTTACTATCAAGGGTGTAACCTCATAATTAGGATATATAACAGGCTTGACTATTGTGCTAGATTGAATGCTGATACATTACTAGAAATATATTGGATCCTGTTGGATCATTATTTCTGAGATATTTCCTTATATAAACAGAGAAACAGAATGATTGGGGGGGGGAAGTAGTGGGAGCAGGAGCAACTTCCAATTTCCAACTGGCTTCCCCATTGAGTTTCCTTGTGGGAATCTTGTAAAGAGCATCGGAAAGCTTCTTTCCTTCTATTTCTAGGAGGCAGGTAAGTAGCTGCTGCTGGGTGGGGGGAAGGAGCAAGAGATCGAGACTAGCTGGGAATACAACATTCACACAATATTGGAAATGAAGATCATTCTCAGCAGCAGCCAGTAGCACTGAAGCAGCCAGAATTTCCCCAAATTTCATTCCCTAAAAGTCAGGTTTGCAATGTAAGTTAGCCTGTTTGAGGTACCTTGGTTCAAAAGTTGTTCCCCTATGATGCTCTATTTCAGCCAGTTAAAGGTCATGATGAGAATTTAGATTCAGTTGTCTTGTGAACAAAACGTAACAATATCCATCTGTATCTTGCATCCTCTCTTTAGCTCTCTTTCTAATTCTAAGTGATGTTTATAATTGCTACATATCTATAGTATAATTTGATTATTTTTTTACCCAAACCAGAGTCAATGTTTCAGGAACCTCAAATATCTGGCCAGTAACATACTTCTCAATTCACACTGGTTGGGAAGTTACCAGATTGGGAAAGGCTGACACAAGCAAAATGTTTCTGTGCTATAGGATCTGAACACAAATATAGGAACTATCTCATACAACACCAAATTATTTATCCATTTATTTTTGCCTTAACTATTTTGATTCATGTTAGCTTCAGTAGTCTCTTGCTTATGTGTTCACTTCTCTTTTAATGAAGATGTTAAGAATTCAATTTAGGAGTACTGTAGATTAAATCATGTTCTTCTTTTGCAGCAAGAGATGCTCAATATTCTCTCTCTCTCTCTCTCTCTCTCTCTCTCTCTCTCTCTCTCTCTCTCTCTCTCTCGTGTGTGTGTGTGTGTATATACACCCTCTCCCCAATATGGAGAAATCATCGATCATCTACAGGGTTAATTGCAAGGACTGTTCTAATAATTATATTGGGGAGACTTCAAAAAGATTGGGAACTAGAATCCAAGAACATAGATTGGCGATAAGAAGGGGTGAGCAGTACTCCCAACTGTGGACACATATGGCAGAAACTGGACACCGTTTCAACTTCGAGGA